>NC_068316.1:8747825-9099886 GCF_025860055.1 Xyrauchen texanus
CTGGTCCACAAGAGATGCATTTACAAAGACAGTCACGGGGCCTCCAGTCCCTGGTGTGATTATCAGCTCAGGCCTAACTTTACCATCGCTATGGTGGTGGTGAGTCCACGTTCAGCCTGACACCTGATGATATCAGAGACAGCAGATGTCAGTTGGTCATTAGCTGGTCTAAGCTGGTCATCAGATGATTAAAAATCTACCATGTCAAAAAAAAAAAAAAAAAACAGATAGACTAACTTGAAGGAGTATTCCAGGTTCAATATACGTTAAGCTCAATGGACAGCATTTGTGGCATACTGTAATGTTGAGTACACTATAATTAATCTTTGACTTGTCTCCTTGTATTTCTTTTTTTAAATAAAGCAAAAATCAAGGTTAGAGCAAAACACTTACAATGGAAATGAATGAGGCAATTTTTTGAGGTTTTTAAAAGGCAGAAATGTGAATCTTATACATTTATAAAAAGCTCTTAAATTTATTCCTCTGTTAAAACGTGTATTATTTGAGCTGTATAGTTGTTTAAATCGTAATTTTGGCGGCAGACTACTGTTCTTATCAGATCTTCTATTTATTTGTCACCGACAGTAGGTCATCATGGCAACGAATTTGTAAAATTGGAAATAACTCTACACATAAAAGGTTAGTAAGCAACATTATCGCACATAAATCTTGTTAACTGGCGTACTGTTTATGTCTTGTGGCAATAGAGTACTTTTGAAACAGTTTTTAGAGATTGGCCTCATTCACTTCCATTATATAGAAAGTGCCTTACTGTAACCCATATTTTTGCTTTTTTTACAGGATAAAATAATATTAGTTGTAATCAGAATTATGCCACAATTGCTGTGGATTGATCTTAATTTGTATTGAACTCTGAATATTCCTTTAAAATGGCATGACAGGCTGGTTGCTGGTTTGTTTGTAATCCAAAATTAATTTATGTCCACCTAAGACCAGCTAGAAACCAGCTAGCATTTTCCAAAATACAGCTACTGGGCTAAATAGAATTTCCCAGCATGGTTAAAATGATAGTTCACAAAAAAAGAAAAATTCTCTCATCATTTACTCAACTTGATGTTGTTCCAAACCTGTATGATTTTCATTCTTATGTGGAAAAGTAGATGTTATGCTGAATGTTAAGGAACTGACAGACTCTATTCATTTCAATAGCATCTTTTGTCCATATAAAATGAATGATGAAATGTTTGGGCCATTCTCTCATGCAGTACTTTCTTTTACTAGGCACCAGAGATGTTTACAGTGGAAAGGGCCTGGAAGGCTTTAGAGGTTGCAGAAAAGAAGTTATTAGGTCCTTTGGGAATGAAAACGCTGGACCCCGAGTGAGTGGAAGCAACCCCTGCCGCTGTTGACTTATAGTACTTGCATTTTGTGTTCAGAGTGCACTCTTCTGGTCTGTTGCCCAGACACAGTTTGATAAAACAAGTGCTCTTAATCTAGACCACACTACATCTGCTTCAGTGAAGTCATCGCATGTTGAAATCTGTTTGTCTTGACAGTGATATCCTGTACTGTGGTGTCTATGACAACGCCCTGGATAATGACAACTACAATAGTGCAAAAGGATTCAATTATCACCAAGGACCTGTAAGTTTTCATACATTAAGTGTATATTTAAGGTTCACCAATTGTCTTTGACAATAAGAGATTTATTTTGGTGCTTTAACTGCACACATTTTATCATTCTTTTCAGGAATGGCTTTGGCCTGTTGGATACTTTCTACGAGCCAAACTTTATTTTGCTAAGAAAACGGGCCAAGAGAAATACAACGAAACCATTTACCTGGTGAAAAACGTCCTATCCAGACTTTATTCCCATTTAGAAAGGTATTACAGACCTCATATATGTGGACAAAAATAAATAAATAAATAAATAAATACACATTTGCATAAATTTTTATCGATGTGCATTTGAATTGAATAGTTCCGTTAGTGGCTTGTACAGTATATGCTGCTATTCATGTCTATATTTTCTTTCTGATATAGATCACCTACGAAAGGCTTACCTGAGCTGACCAATGAAAATGGACAGTACTGCCCTTTCAGTTGTGAAACCCAGGCATGGTCCATTGCTACTGTTCTGGAGGCCCTATATGACCTTTAATGTCATGCAAGGACCTTGTAGGTCTAACCAACCTCTTCCTGCCAGCCTGAGAAGCTCAGAGGACATGTTTTGCATTCAGAACATCGTGCAGACACAAATATGTGTTGGAACTTTCTGAGATGTTTGGTAGAAATGAAAACCCTTTATCTTTAACTACTGGATGTAAACTCACTTTTAGAGAGGTTTTACAGCTTTACTTTGTCATGTGTACACATTTTGGCTTGTATTTTGGCCAGATTACTGTCATATTCAGATTGTTTCTTTGCTTGTTTGTTTGTAAACAGATGTATGCCCATTGGTGACAGCTTTCCTCAACTTAAAAAATTCAGCTGATGCCATAATATTACTAATATACTCATATTCAATATTCATTCTGTATTCTCTAAATAAACCAAAAACGTATTAAAAACAGCTCTTGATACAAATCTACAAGGTAAGCAGTCTTTCATGTTTTGCTATGTCATGGTTGATTCATTACTTGCCCAAGGACAACAAAAGATCATTGTTCAGCCTACGTGAAAATACTTTTCAAAACAAACCACTTGAGATGATATAAGCCTACACATTTTATTCTGTGGTCCATAGCATGCCTCATTTCTTCTCCGTTCAACGTTACTTCTGACAGGACCAAATTTAAAGAGGGCGATGAAATCACAGGTGCGGATGTTTCATTTGTATGAGTTTTCTGGAGGACATGCATTGCTTTCTCAATCTTATGCTATTTAGTGAGTCTATGGTTTAGTGTTATAGTTATAGTGTAGACCTACTATATTGCCTACTATGTGGTCAATTCTAAACTTAACAAACACTTAAGAAATAGATTTGTTTTATAAAGTATATACTATACCATACTAAATATAGTATGTCATATTAAAGCATTTACCACCTACTATATACAGTATATAGGAAGATTTTTTTTTTATTATTATTATAAAGTTTATTAATATAAATGGTAAATAGATACCATACTAAATACACTATCCTATACTTTACTCTACTATAATCAGTGTTGGGTAAGTTACTTAAATATAGTCATCCACTACAAATGACTGATTATTTCCTCTAAAATTGTAATCAGAATACTTTACTAATTCATTGAAAAGTAATCACATTACTAATTACTTTGAAAAGGAAAATAAAGTTTACAATTTATTTCTTGTAAATGAAAATCAAATCCTGCTTTGAAAACTGTATATTTAGGTGTTTGTTTACAATTAGTATAATAATAATAAAACATTATTTTCTATAGCGCCTCTAAAAGTTGCATCTCAAAGCGCTTTCTTTACAAGAGGAAAATAAAAAATACATTGAAATACAAAAAAGAAAACATGGAATCAGAAGTTTAAAAATAATACAATAATAATCACAGAAAAGAAACCCTAAAAAAGTGAGTTTTAAGAGGAGATTTAAAAATATTAAAAGATTCAGCATATCTAACCTCAGATGGAAGAGAGTTCCACAGTTTTGGAGCAAAAGAAGAGAAGGCCCTGTCACCCACAGAATGTAGACGAGTAGGAGGAACAGTTATAAAACCTTTTTCTAACTCTCATTTAAGAGTGGAGATCATGCATTGGAGTGAAGGGGGTTAAAAGTTCAGACAAGTATTGAGGGGCAAAACCATGCAAAGCCTTGTAGGTAAGCATGAGAATTGTAAAGTTGCACGAAACTTGACAGGGAGGCAGTGCAAGGACTCCAAGTTAGGAGTGATGTGATCACTTGTCCTGGTCCTAGTCAAGATTCTAGCAGCAGAGTTTTGCACATACTGCAACTTATTTAAGGTAGATTTAAAGACCCCAACAAGTAAAGCATTGCAATAATCAATACAAGAAAATACAAAAGTATTGATCGGCTTTTCTGACACAGAGAAAGATAACATGGGGCGCAGTCTTGTAATGTTTCTGAGATGGACAAATGATGTTTTAACAGTATTCTTGACATGAGGATCAAATGTTAAATTTGCATAAAATATCACCCCCACATTTTTCAATAATCTATAAAATAAGAATCAGCATTTCTGAAAAGCCCAGGGTGTCCTCTTCAATTAAAATAAAGTAGGATTTATAACTGGGCGATGTATGGGCTAAGCACAATTTAAAATAACAAGATGCCCTCTTCATAGACAAAAATGAAAGACTGCCTCTTTTAGGAGGGTATGCTTTACTGTATTATTTTATACATCAGTTATTGGCTTCCTATCAGTAGTAATTAATTACTTTGAGTCTTTATTGTCAGTAATTAGTTAAATGCTCAGAGCTTGTTGTCATAGCCATACAAGACGCTTATCAGTTAATGTACATTATGTTAGCTGAGGGTCTCACTTTAGTTAAGGACGTTCATGGAACTGTTTCTGCTTTCTCAGTAACACTTAATGCACAATCAGGAGTGGAATTTGACGGGTTTATGTTACAAGCACATCAAGTTGGATCGAGCAATCTGATTGGCACTTTTACTGTGACAGCCAATGGTTCGCAGGGCTGTGAGTATATGTACATTATTATAGTGTTTGGTGCAGAAGAAACAAAGACATACATTTTTTTTCTCATATTATATTTTATTACATTTAGAATAGAAGAGTTTCTCACACATCAGTCAGTGTGAAAATTGACATTAACCTGACTTTTAGTATCAAGAGAAGATCGTTGAAATTATTTGAAAGTTAAGTTGTGAGGTAGCTTGCAAGATCAATTTAGCTAAAATTACACAGATCAATCCTTATGGCACTATATTTCAGATGCTTTGCAGTTATGTAAGCTTACCCATCCAATAAGAAGAATGCCAATTCAGGGTCAGTTTTGATCCCCAAATCCGAACGAAGATCCTTCCAGGAATCAAATGCCCTGCCGATGTTTATTCTAGTTTTCGCTCGACCATGATCAAGTTCCTGCTTAGCCAGATGGGATTCAGTAGCTAAATGTTTTTTTGGCTTACTCTGAGTTTGTGTTGGAGTCGGTGTTGTGCTGGGAGACGTTTGCTGGATTCCATCTCTAAGGTAACATTACTGTAATGATGCATGGAAACAGGAGAATGCAGACGGGGGTGTGGATCCAAGTGCGGCTTTTATTATAAGAAAACAGAATAAACAGAACACAGGAACAAAAGAAAGTCCTCGATGGGAAAAAAGGCAAACTAAATACTAGGGGATACGGAGGGCGGAGAACGACAGGGTAACCTCGAACAGACAGACAACAGGGTAACCTTGAGCGGGCTGACAGACAGGCAGGGAAAAACGAAGAGAGAGTCGAACCATACACGGGTGGAGACATGGAACATCAACGATCGACAGGGGAAGGAGAAAACAGCGGGGTTTAAATGGACAGACAAGGTGATAACAAAATGAAGAACAGGTGTGGACAATAGAGCTGTGACAGCGCCGGGAAAGACGGGAAGTGAAGTTTATAACTTGCTTTTTTTTTTACACAATAACACAATAACATGCTTTTTTTTTTTTACACAATAACACAATAACATGCTTTTTTTATACACAATAACACAATAACATGCTTTTTTTATACACAATAACACAATAACATGCTTTTTTTTACACAATAACATGCTTTTTTTTATACACAATAACATGCTTTTTTTACACAATAACACAATAACATGCTTTTTTTACACATTAACAAAATAACATGCTTTTTTTACACAACAACACAATAACATGCTTTTTTTACACAACAACACAATAACATGCTTTTTTTTCCACAATAACACAATAACATGCTTTTTTTTCCACAATAACACAATAACATGCTTTTTTTTCCACAATAACACAATAACATGCTTTTTTTATACACAATAACACAATAACATGCTTTTTTTATACACAATAACATAATAACATGCTTTTTTTATACACAATAACACAATAACATGCTTTTTTTTACACAATAACACAATAACATGCTTTTTTTTTACACAATAACACAATAACATGCTTTTTTACACAATAACATGCTTTTTTTACACAATAACACAATAACATGCTTTTTTTTACACAATAACACAATAACATGCTTTTTTTTACACAATAACACAATAACATGCTGTTTTTACACAATAACATGCTTTTTTTTTACACAATAACACAATAACATGCTTTTTTTTACACAATAACACAATAACATGCTTTTTTTTACACAATAACATGCTTTTTTTTACTCAATAACACAATAACATGCTTTTTTTTTACACAATAACACAATAACATGCTTTTTTTCTACACAATAACACAATAACATGCTTTTTTTTACACAATAACACAATAACATGCTTTTTTTCTACACAATAACATGCTTTTTTACACAATAACACAATAACATGCTTTTTTTACTCAATAACACAATAACATGCTTTTTTTACACAATAACATGCTTTTTTTCTACACAATAACACAATAACATGCTTTTTTTTACACAATAACACAATAACATGCTTTTTTTCTACACAATAACACAATAACATGCTTTTTTTACACAATAACACAATAACATGCTTTTTTTTACTCAATAACACAATAACATGCTTTTTTACACAATAACACAATAACATGCTTTTTTTTACTCAATAACACAATAACATGCTTTTTTTTTACACAATAACATGCTTTTTTTTACACAATAACACAATAACATGCTTTTTTTTACACAATAACACAATAACATGCTTTTTTTTCTACACAATAACACAATAACATGCTTTTTTTTTTTTTACACAATAACACAATAACATGCTTTTTTTTTTTTTTTTTTTACAATACTTGTGTTTGAGGTCTCAGAGCCCCCCTTGATATCGACTAAATATCAAATAAATACAATACATTTTCACATGCTGAGATTTTCTGATTGGTGTGCAGACTATAGAAATACTATCTATACTGCTGGCAGTTGTTTATTTTGATATTTAAAGTATTGGGTAAACTGACCTCAAACAGAAATAATGTTACTTTACTGGATAACAAAAACCTTTTTGGAACGTACAGAACTGCTCTGTAGTATAGCAAAGGGATAATATCTGCCTACTGTCTTTTGATTGTCCAATGAACAATAGGAAATAGGTTTATTTGGAAAGTTCTTTATTATTATTATTTTAAAATGCACAGCATTGGGACCACAAACATAAATAGTACAGTCAATCTCAACAGAACATGAGATTTAGAAGTAAAAGAATATATTAATATATTGTATTCTTCCTCTTAACATTGAATTTTCTTTCAAGCACAACTCTAAAAAATTACATACCCAAATTTGGAATAATGTTATTGGTATAACAAAATAGTATTTAGTGATTAAATGTCAAAGATTTAACATAGTATATAGGTCGTCAAGATTAATTTGTCATTTAAAAGTAAAAACACTCTCTTTGAGAAAATGGCAAATGTTAACGGGACAGAGATTAATATTTTCATTTTAGTTCTATTATTCAGATGTTTCAATAGAATTGTTTGTGTGTGTGTTCAGGGGGCTCATCCTGTACTGGGCTGTTTGGTGATGATTCTTAGTCTTATTCAGGGGATTGTAGCTGTTTTCCGATGTGAGTCGCACCATGAGCAGTTAGACAACGTTTACCTCTCCTATCTAATCAAATAAGAGAAAAGAATAAAGTAAAGGTATGATCATATACAGTATCTCACTGTGATGGTTTTCTTTGCTGGAGATTTATCTTCAACTGGGCTCATTGCTTTAGCTATAAAAGGCCTTGCAGGTATGAAAACTTTATTGTTGATAGTCATAAAGTTGCTATGATTTATACCTCAATAATTCAATAACAATAACGTTTTCTTCATCATCTTGATCAATGTCTTCCATTGGTAAATCTTTAAAGTCACTTCATTAATAAATAAATAGGTCTATTAATGAACAAAAATGTTAACTTTAAAAATAAACAATTACATAATTTAATGCCAAACATATTAGATAAAATGTCATGAAAATATTAAATTAATATTTTCATATATTCATATATTTGTATATGTATTTATTTATTAATATTTGTATGTACATGAACTACTGCTCTGTTGAGGGTTTTATAAGGTTTCTTAATGACTTGGCATTACACTATATTTCAAAATCTTTTCATTTTGTGTCTTAGTGGCTGCAATTTTCAGTGGTCTGTCACTAATTGAAGGATCTGAGGAGGATGAGTGGATGATGACAGTTATGGGAGGTTTTGTTCTACAAGATCTGAACATGCGCTCCAAGAAAAAAGTTAAAACTGCAGTCGCTGTTCATGTTTACTGTAAAGTAGCATTTATTGCATATTGAAGAATAATAGCAACTTTAATTGTGTTTATTAGAACAAATAAAGTTGTTTTTCGTCCTTTTCAAATTAGATTTATTAAACAAGTTGTTAGGGCTCTAAATTCTGATGGTATGAGCCTCATTCAAAACCATGGAAACTGATTATCCATAGTTTTCCTGACTAACCACTGGCGGGGCCATGATGATTCTGATTTCCATTGAATGGTAAGTGTAAAAAACATTGCATAAAAGTCTCAAATTTCATTATATAGATAATTAAGAAAATTAAACATATGAATAAAATAATCATTAAGAGTGAAATATTTCATATTCTTAACTATGTTTTTTTTTGTTTCTTGTTATGTACTGATCAGCACTGAAATGGTCCTGCTTATCCTGTTTCTATTGGGAAACCTGGCCTTCTTGATAGCACTCCTTGTTGAAATAGGCAGAGCAGGTTAAGAAAGTCCAACATGCCACAGCCAGATTTTGCATGAGCAAATAAATAAAGCTATTTGTTTAATTTTTCAAATCAACTCAGTACATCTTAATTTGTATTTCCATAAAAGCCTAACATTTCCAATCTCCTTCATGATGTTTGTTTCAGTTTGTATGGATTTTTTTAATTTTATTATTATTTTTATACTAAGTAGAGTTTCTCTATCACCATTGTGCTTAACTGAACTTAACTGTGTTTTGCTAGGAGAAAGTCCCCAAAATGACTGTACTGTAAGTTACCCAATGAAATGGAAGAACAATAGTGAAAATGTACAAATCTTTCTCAGACTTTTTTCTCTCTCTATCTCAAATGTTTTTAATTGAACATTGGTGTATATTTCAACTTTCATGAATGTTTATAGAATTGTTAGATTGTTTTTGAAACTTCAAGGGATAGTTCACCCAAAAATAAAACTTCTGCCATCATTTACTCAACTTTATGTTGAGCCAAATACATATAACTTTCTGTCCTCTGTGGAACTGGACTGTAGTATTAGTCACCATTTACCTTCAAAAATTGGTGGTCTAATGCACATAACTGGTAAACTGGTAATCAGAAGGTTGCTGGTTCGATCCCCACAGCCACCACCATTGTGTCCTTGAGCAATTGCACTTAACTCCAGGTTGTACCGGGGGGATTGTCCCTGTAATAAGTGCACTGTAAGTCGCTTTGGATAAAAGAGTCTGCCAAATGCATAAATGTAAAAAATCACCATCTTTTTTTATTTCCATATAGTGTAAGTAAATTGTTACTGAGACTGAACATTCTGCAGACAGAAGAAATTATAAGGTTTAGAACAACACAAGGGTGAGTAAATGATGACAATGTTTTTGGGGTGAACTGTATGCACTGAACAGATTTTGTATTTTGATCAGAACAAAAGCAACCAACCACTAGATGGCAGTGTCATATTTATTTGTTTATTTATTCTTTTTTTTTTCTAAGGAACTGTGAAATATTTGTATTGTATATTTCTAAACAATTCAGCAGATGAATTATTTAGCTGAAATGTGTTTTATCAATTTTATGATGTATATCTGAGTGAAATGAGATATTAAAAACATTATAATAATAAAATCATTAGGGCGGGACTTCCTTTTATCTTTTGGGTATTGACTGGATTATGAAAAGTGGTCTCTAGTAGACGAGCTGTTGGAGGGAAGGTGTTGAAAAATAAAAGGGCTTGGTGACATCAGACGAAAAGAAAAGTTGTTTCAGAGCCAAGTTACATTTTGATGAAAGATTACAAAGATAAAAATTGTATTTTCTTTGGGAAAATGTGCACTGATGAGTCATTAAGAAGAAGACCAAAAACATGTATTTAGAAAATAAATGGGGTCAGTTTTGATTTCGTATTAACTTGAAATAAATATCAAAATAACAGTTTCTTCTGCTTATTTTATACCTTGTCTTTACCTCCCTGCTCTAATAAAACATTAAAATGTTATATTGTTTAATGTTCAACATACATTCTGCATAGGAACACTCCTTGCACAAACTTGTAAAAAGAAACAGGCCGCTGTGTTGCTCTGGTGTTGATTTAGCAGCTTGTATGAAGTCAGCTGGTTGGCTTTCATCTTTTACAGTGTTGTACTGCTTGGTTCTTGCTGTTTCAGCACTGGCCTCCTGGTGTTCGGCTGGTAAACGTGGACAAGGGAAGCTGTGGCACAGCAGAGAGGAAACAGACAGAAAAGCTAATGGCTCTTGCAGTGTAATACTAGCACTTTGCTAATCAGGGTCAGGGGCCATCCTTTCATCTCGGCTTAAATCAGAAAAGAGTTTTCACATCACATTCGAAGTCAACACAACCATAAAATACCAGAAGACAAGCCACAATCATGTTGATCTGGTCTATTTTTTTGGCAAAAATGTCCCTTTCAAGTCGCAAGATTCTACAGGTGAATTATTTTTCTTGCAATGGTTTGCAGGATTTTAAGAGATGTTTAAATTGAATTAGTCCTTAGTTGATCCCTTTGCTGTATAGTTTTGAACTTGACTTGATGATGCTCAAACTTGCCGTGTGAATCATTGGAGATGGTCTGACTAATGTTTGGCATGAAGGGCCAGTGATTCAGATATGCACCCTTGCTGAACTGCTTTAAGACCCCTGGACCTGAACAGATGCAGGACTGGCTATGCCTGCAGCATTTTTCTGAAATGTTCCCTGTACCATGTCCAGTTTAATAATTTAGAGAGACTTAATGGATTTCTACATGTATTTCCCTAAGCAAAGGATGAAATACGTCATACTTACTTGTTTTCATTCCTCATAAATGCTGCTTGTGAACATCTGAACACCATATCTGATTATTGCATATTTAATCCGTGTTCCTGATAGATGTTAATTCCTATTCAAGTAATTATTCTGACATCAAATACACCCACATGCCCAGATGTGGATAATTTTCATTCTTCTGCCAAACTCAAGATTTTTTGCTCGGTAGGTCCTAACAATGCAAGTCAGTGGGTACCAAAACTTTGAAGCTCCAAAATGATTCAAGTAATCCATATGACTCCAGTGTATATCCATATCTTCAGAAGCGTTAGGATAGTTGTGGGTGAGAAATAAATAGTCATTTTGTACTATCAATCTCCACTTTCACGTTCCTTTTCTTTTTGGTGATTTGCATTCTTCGTTCATATCGCCACCTACTGGGCAGGGAGGAGAATGGAAGGTCAAATTTACTTTAATAATGATCTGTTTTTCACCCAAACTTATCATATCGATTCTGAAAATATACATTTAATCACTGGAGTCATATTGATTATGTTTATGCTGTGTTTATGTGCATTTTGGAGCTCCAAAATGTTGGTACACATTTACTTGTAATGTGAGGACCTACAGAGCTGAGATATTCTTTTAGATATCTTTGTTTGTGTTCAGCAGAAGGAAGAAAGTCATACACATCTGGGATGGCAAGAGTGAGTGAGAATGATGAGAGAATTCAATTGTCTTTTTAACATCCTCAGAGAGGCAAAGACGATCAGCTTTTAAACAAAACTGTAGTGAACTCTAGCTCCTTTATTTTTATTGTATTTAATTTTTTTGCTTTAATATCTAAAAAACTATTTATTGATAAAAACATCTTGATATGACTTGGAAAAAGCAGTCAATGTTTTTTCCTACTTCTATTTTCAGAACAATGATTCAGAGATTTTGTTTGCTTTTTTTCTTTCCTTTTTTTCAGATTTCAAAATGTTCAATCCTTTTAGTTTCACAGAATAACTACAGCATAAACGTAGTATTTTTGTGAGGCAGTGGTTTCTGTGAGAGCCTTTAAATGTGATGTAATGTCTGTAGGATTAGGTGTGTCTACCCATTACTGCTGATAGACACACACAGCATGACTTTCTTCTGTTGTGAGAAATGACTCCTCTCTCAATAATACAGTTTCAATTCAATAACAGAAATCTTTAGAGACACATTGTATCCCAATTTCTAGTTGGCTTCATAAGAGTTGTAACAACACTAGGGTGTGGTCACCTGTTAATTTAACATGGTATTTAAATTTCCCGTGGGTTGTATCAAGGACAGGTGGCGGGAACATATGTTTCTTAACATAGAGCAACATGCGTTACACTCTGTAATATATATATATATATATATATTTCATTAAATGGAAAACAAAGCAGTTGAAATGGATATTTGTTTATTCCAAACTATGCGTAAAGAACATCTTACCACCTGGCCCTGTCTTATAGGAAAAAGCCATTACAAAAAGCATTTTGTGCATCCAGCAGCAGTTAGACATGCACGCAGATTGGGACCAGACATAAGTCTTGAAAGTAAAAAGTCATTAAGATAAAGTGGCTCTTCAAAAAGCCATAATCAAGCATGTGTATCTGATGAATGTGAAATGGTAAACAAATTCCATGATTCCAGAACTGACTTATAGAAGGATTTAAGATTCACACGATCATCATTCTGGAGCTCCATTAAGAACAAATGTTTGACCAACCCCATACTTCTGAGCCGCCTGAGAATAGCAGAAGCTTTCTCTATCCATGATACGTCCATGTGATAGAACAATCTCTGAGCTGCATTTAAACAGAAAGACATATTTCAGGATCTAATGTCTATCAATACCTGCCCAAAAAGCTTCACTTTTATCCCAGTTCACTTAGCTGATGAAGCTTTCTCATAAAGATTGAGTACCTCAGATAAACACTTAATATCCTCAGTGTGATTTACAAAAACTGTGACATCATCAGCATAAGCAGAAAGAGAAATTATTGAGTCTAAAGAGAAACCAGGCACATTAAAACCTGACAATCTTTCTCGAAGTTTAAAAAGCAGCGGCTCAATTGCTAAACTATTTAGTTGACCAGACAATGGACAGCCTTGCCTAATACCCCTTAGAATAGGAATTGGCCGACTCAAAGCACCCCCTACCTCAACCATACATGATGTACCATTATATAATAACTGTATCAAATTTAAAAAAGTTTCACCAAAACCAAAAACTGTCAATATATTAAAAAGATAATTATAATCAACACGATCAAAAGCCTTCTCTTGATCCAGGGCAACTAATCCAACATTCACATTGAAACCATTACAAATATCGACAATGTCTCGCACTTAAACAAATTATCCATAATAGATCTCTTTGGAATACAATATGATTGATCCTTGTGTACAAACAAACCTAAGTAATATTTTAATCTATTTGCCAGACATTTTGAAAAAAAATGTGATTATGTTGTAACAAGAGTAACAGGACGCCAGTTCTTTGAAAATGTAAATCCCCCTTTTTTGGCAATAATGATAAAACAGCATACTGACAGGTAGTAGGTAAAACACCATCTCTTATAGACTCAAAAACATCAAAATAATCATGTCCAATGCAGTTCCAAAACCTTTTATAAATGTCTGCTGGCAGTCCATCCAGGGGATTGTCCGTAACCGAGTTGCCCCACAGCAGCAGTAATTTCCTTAAATGTTATACTAGAATCCAAGACAGTTTTAGAATCAGAGTCCAGCTGAGGAAGACTCTGAAGAAGCTGTCATACAGTCATCATTTTCACAGTTTTCTGCTGCATAAAGGCTTAAATAAAAATCCACAGCATGGTTTCTCATTTCTATAGTCTTAGACGTTATCCTCCCATCAGGGAGTTTAAGACAAGACATTTGTTTTTGTTGAGCCACCTTATATTCCAGGTTAAAAAAAAAAAGTTGGAGCATCCATTTCTGCTAAAGACATGAAACGGGACCATATCAAAGCTCCCTTTACTTTCTCATTTAGGACCAGACTTAGGTCTCTCTTTTTCTTTTTTAAATCATTATACAATACAGAATAATGTGCGTCTGCAATTCCATTCATTCAATTCCAATTAATTTGCTTTTCAAGTGATTCAATCACATTCTTTATTCTACTATTACATTTATGTAGCTGTATACTGCTGACAAAAACATTTTATCTGTGTCTTTCCTACCATCCCAAGTTTTCAAAATAACTTTTTATTTTTCCCAAAAGTTGGTACCTCAGTGCATTTAGGCCCTTGGCTCAAAACCTTTCATCTTCAGGATTAATGCATAAACAGCCCTTTTCCTGTTTGTTTCTCTCTGCTTCAGAGTGGTAGATAACTGATGCATTAACAAAGTATTACAGGTGCAGAATCCTCACTAGTGCAGAGCTGGCTGCACTAACAGGGAGGCAGGTGGAACAGAGCAGAGCCTGCAGCATTTTTTGGTAGTATAAAGCTGGCATTGGTGCCCACCTCGTATGTTAGAGAACACAGCAGGTATCAGCTCCTGGGGAATCTTGGCTAAGTTCTCCTTCACCTGGTTCAGATGCCCAAGAAAATGAGTTGGAAGGAAGAAGATTTCATTTTTAGCTTCCAAATGGGCACTGTAAACACAATGATTGGGTGATAAGTAGAAGGACATTCACCAATTACAGCTATGTCCAGATCCTGTGGGTTCATACTGTTTGGGTCATTAAGTTGGTTCAGCACACAATCCAGAACATTGGCATCAGGGCCACTCAAGATTAAGTGCTCTAAGATCCATTGGCATATAATAGACATTTTACATACTCATACTAATTTGTATGAGATGGTGAAATTATATTGTTAGGCTTATCATTTACAAAAAGATATGACTTTAAGACCAACTTATTTACAAATTCTAAAATTTCAAATCTCCACACACAAAATATTTTTTTTGCTGCTTGTTTAATTTACTTCATTAAAATGAAGTAAAGCAACATAGTTCTAGAACATTTTGTCACATATTGCTTTCACTGTGTTCTAAATTTACATAATCCATAACCCATTTGAGTTGGGACTACATGAATACTTTTTGTGGTGTAAATGTAGCATTGATGAAACTGGACAGGGAATTTCCATTTCACAGCATGCTTTGCATGGGACTCGATTGGGAGAGTATTTGTTAAAATTGTGTTATTTTATGTAGGGTTTTTTTTTGCAAATGAATGTAAAGGGGATACATCCTTTAGCAAATGCTGTGCTAACCATAACATAGTTACGAAACAACACTGAAGTACTTCCAACCAGCTTGTATTTAGCATGTTAACATGCACTTTCACTAGTTATTACAGAAAGAAATAAAAGAGATTCATTTTACATTGTTACATTGAATGACATTGATACATCTAGGTTTGTTGGGATTACCCTATTCAACTAATTTCTACACAAAGTGTTTTCATTGAGATTATAAAGTAATTTTAAGTGAAGAAAACTAATTTCAAACACATGGAACCACTATCCACAATTGAATACATTTTTTTTAATTTTTATGCAGGCAGGGGCGGACTAGCCGTAGGGAGAAATAGGACTTTCCTGGTGGGCCGGCCATGAAATGGGGCAGAGATTAGATGAAATGTGCCGCTGCATTATGCCTGTGTCCAGCGTGACCTCTGGGGCTAGTTTAATGACTCCATTTGACAACCGACATTACATCAGGTTGAGCCAACTCATACAATTTTTTATAACTTCGCCATCTCATACTATAACTACAATTTGTCACTAAACCGGGTTGGACAAGGCAGTTGGTGGGGTGTGAATTATGGGAATATTTAGGGGAGTATTTGATTCCACACAATTAAGGCTTGTTTAGGCTTGACCCCCACAGAGAAAGACAAAACAAAGGGTTGGGGTTGGGGAAGTTAGTCATGTCATGATTTTTTAAACTCACTAATAAAAATATGATTTGATTATTTATACATTTACATATTCTAAGAAGACTACTGTATAGCATGGGCCAATATAAAACTGCAAACTTTGCATTTTAGTTAATCATTTCCTGTTGGTACCAGAAAGCACAGATGTCTGAATGTTTCTGAGGTACCTGGTTGCAGCTAGAGTCATGGCCACACACATGTCGTTGTTCTATATGACACAGATGACTTCCTCCACTCTGTCCAGCATCTCTGGCTTTCCTTCATGCAGCAGGAACAGTTTAATGACTCCATCCATTTGACAATTGACATCACATCCTGTTGAGGTGCAGAGAGTGAGTGTCTTTTGTCTTTTTGATTGAAAATGGAAAGTAACTGTGACTATTTATATGGTTTATAGTATGACGTGAAGGGAAAAATGGTCACAGTCACCAGTTTCCTCTTTTCCAGATTCCACATTCCTCATGAAAGCTTTCAGATTTGCGTTTCTCCACGGTTCTTCAATGGGGAGTGTGACTTTGTGGCCCTCTGATGCAAACATTTTGTGGAGTTACAGTTAAAAAGAAATAAAAAAAAATTGCAGGACTGTCGATATGTTTTTAATGGTTAATTGAAATAAACGGTTTGAGGAAGAAAAATTGAATGTGGTGGTGGAGAGAAAGTGAGACAAGGATCCAATATGCCAGAATTGTTGGCTAGATCATCCGTCTTGATTCTCCTGGACCTTTCTGCAGCCTTTGACACTGTCAACCATCATATCCTACTCTCCACCCTCTCTACTCTGGGCATCACAGGAACTGTGCTTGACTGGTTTACGTAATATCTCTCAGGTAGGTCCTTCAATGTAACCTGAAGAGGTGAGGGGTCCAAGTCACATCAGCTACTTACTGGGGTACCTCAGGGCTCAGTGCTTGGGTCACTTCTCTTCTCTTTATACACAACATCACTGGGACCCATCATTCAGGCACATGGGTTCTCTTCAAGTCAAGTCAAGTGGTTTTTATTGTCGTTCAACCATATAAAGTTAGTACAGTACACAGTGAAACGAGACAACGTTCCTCCAGGACCATGGTGCTACATAAAACAAGATAGGACAAACACAGAACCACATGAGACTACACAGACTAAATAGCATACCTATATAAAGTGCACGTGCAAAAGTCCGGGACAGTACAATAAATTACTAAAAATGAACAGGACAATAGGCACAGTGAGAGACCAGTACACAGTAGTGCAAAAAGCTGCATGACAGTTTCTAAAAATGCCAAATGTAAACATAACTGTAAAGACCCTCACGGGAAGGAGGACAGGAAACGAGGCTTCGACACAAAAGTAAGGCGTTAATTGCCGTCTTTCTTTTAATAGTTTACAAAATGTCACACAATAGTACACAAGCGCATTGGTTTGGCTTGTCGGGTTCTCTCTCTCCCGACTGGAGGCTCTGTGTCTGCTTTTATGCTGCTCTCCTCGTGCTCACTGGAATTAGAGACAGGTGTTAGGCATAATTTAGCTCAGGTGTAAGCGCCCTTTCCGCTTTCCTCTCCCGGACGGGCGCTTGACCACGCCCCGCTGCCACAATAACATACTATGAGATAGTGTTCTATGGACATAGCAGTTAATGAGGTAGCAGCCAGGTATAAAGTGATAAGAATTAAAGTTCAACTCAGGAAATGTGTGTGTGTTAGTCCAGTCTATGAGTATTGAGGAATCTGATGGCTTTGGGGAAGAAGCTGTTACACAGTCTGGCCGTGAGGTCCCGAATGCTTTTGAGTTTGTGTGAGGGGTGTGTGGGGTCATCCACAGCGCTGGTCACTTTGCGGATGCAGTGTTTTTTGTAAATGTCTTTGATGGAGGGAAGAGAGACCCCATGATCTTCTCAGCTGTCCTCACTATCCTCTGCAGGGCTTTGCGATCTGAAACGGTGCAAGTCCCAAACCAGGCAGTGATGCTGCTGGATTCTCTCAATAGTCCCTCTATAGAATGTAGTGAGGATGGGGGGTGGGAGATGTGCTTTCCTCAGCCTTTGAAGAAAGTAGAGATGCTACTGGGCTTTCTTGGCAATAGAGCTGGTGTTGAGGGACCAGGTGAGGTTCTCCTCCAGGTGAACACCAAGGAATTTGGTGCTCTTGATGATCTCCACAGAAGAGCCGTCGATGTTCAGCGGAGAGCGGTCACTCTGTGCTCTCCTAAAGTCAACAACCATCTCTTTTGTTTTGTCCACATTCAGAGACAGGTTTTTGGCTATATGATGAGACCCACCACGGTCGTGTCATCGGCGAACTTGATGATGTGGCATAGCAGACCACTGCTATGCCAATGACACACATCTCTACTTGTATTTCCATCCCAACAACACCACAGTGACTGCTCAAATCTCGGCCTGTTTGGCAGACATCTTGGCCTGGATGAAGGAACACCACCAGCAACTTAACCCAGCGAAGACAGAGCTCCTCGTCTTTCCAGCCAATCCTGCTGTTGAACACAACATCACCATTCCGCTGGGTTCAGCTGCAGTAACGCCTTCCAGAACTCTCAGAGATCTAGGGTTAAACATTGATAACTCAGTTGCACAGACCACATCTCAAAGACACCATGGTCATGTAGATATACACAGTGCAGTATCAGGAAAATAAGACCCTTCCTCTCTGAACATGCCACACAACTTGTTTTTTTATTCACTTGTCAGTACTAGACTGGACTACTGTATTACCGCCTCATTGTACCAACAGAAAGAGGCACCAAAATGACCTTCCCAACTCCATACATGAAGCAGACTTACTCTCTGTCTTCAAACAACAGCTAAAAAAAACACTTTTTATAAAATAAAAATTATATATATATACTTGTTGCACTCTAATCTGTCTTGAATACTATTCTGATGCTAGTGAAACTTTTTGTACAACTTAAGATCAATCGTTTATGATGTATCATTCCTCTTTTGTCAGTCGCTTTGGATAAAAGCATCTGCCAAATGAAATGAATGAATGAATAAATTAATAATCAGTCTTTTTTAAGCATTATTTTTATCCCATTTCAAAACTCTTTGTAATTGTTACATTTGTGGATTTTTTGTATTTAATTTAATTTTACTCCTTTTGCAGTATTTTTTGTAGAATATTTTAGTAAATTAGTGTATTTTTTTATTTTGTACTTATTTTACACTGCTTTGGCAGTACTACTGTATGGAGATGTGAAGAGAGATAGAAAGAGTCTGAACTGATTAATGGTTGAATATCAAACAGCTTATCAAGAACATGTCCAGGTCACACAGTATATCACAATAGATTAATACAATTTTAGGACCATTATATTTTGTTTTCATATTTTATACACTGGTGGCCAAAAGTTTGGAATAATATACAAATTTTGCTCTTATGGAAAGAAATTGTTACTTTTATTCACCAAAGTGGCATTCAACTGATCACAATGTATAGTCAGGACATTAATAACTTGAAAAATTATAATTACAGTTTGAAAAAATAAATAAATTCAGAACTTCTTAAACTACTTCAAAAAGTTCTCATCAAAAATCCTCCACGTGTAGCAATGAGCTTTGCATATCCTTGGCATTCTAGCTGTCAGTTTGTCCAGATACTGAGGTGACCTTTCACCACACGCTTCCTGTAGCACTTGCCACAGATGTGGCTGTCTTGTCGGGCATTTCTCACGCACCTTACAGTCTAGCTGATCCCACAAAAGCTCAATGGGGTTAAGATCCATAACACTCTTTTCCAATTATCTTATATCCAATGTTTGTCTTTCTTTGCCCACTCTAACCTTTTCTTTTAGTTTTTCTGTTTCAAAAGTGTCTATTTCTTTGCAATTCCTCACATAAGGCCTGCACCCCTGAGTCTTCTCTTTACTGTTGTACATGCAACTGGTGTTGAGCGGGTAGAATTCAATGAAGCTGTCAGCTGAGGACATGTGAGGCATCTATTTCTCAAACTAGAGATTCTGATGTAATTAAACTCTTTTTTTAGTTGTACATCTGGCCTTCCACCTCTTGTTTTGTCCTTGTTAGAGCCAGTTGTCCTTTGTCTTTGAAGACTGTATTGTACAACTTTGTATGAAATCTTCAGTTTTTTGGCAATTTCAAGCAGCCTTCATTCCTCAAAACAATGATTGACTGACGGGTTTCTTTTTTGGCATTTTTGACCTAATATTGACCTTAAGACATGCCACTCTATTGCATACTGTGGCAACTCAAAAACAAACGGAAAGACAATGTTAAGCTTCATTTAACAAACCAAATAGCTTTCAACTGTGTTTGATATAATGGCAATTTATATTCTAGTATCAAATTATCAATTTAGAATTATTACTCAAGCATAAGATGTTGGAGTGATGGCTGCTTGAAATGGGGCCTGTCTAGATTTGATCAAAAATGACTTTTTTCAAATAGTGATGGTGCGGTTTTTTACATCAGTAATATCCTGACTATACTTTGTGATCAGATGAATACCACTTTGGTGAATTAGAGTACCAATTTTCTTCCAAAACAGCTAAATCTGTACATTATTCCAAACCTTTGGCCGCAATGTAAAATATCATTCATTTATAATTAAAAACATATATTTTTGCCTTATTATCATTAAAAGTAAGCAAAAGATTCACATAAACTCTCTTTACCACTATCCAAAATTTTGTAACTAAATAATTAATTATTACAGTATTTAAATAAAGTATTTAAAGTTTACATCATGCAAGTTTTTGTTGTTCTGGCTTTAATTTATTCTCATATTATATAAATATAATTTATGTAGGAATTTATATTATCATTTTTTATGAAAAAAAATATTAAACATATTACTGTAATTAAAATCTAATAAAAATAATCAGATAATAATTACAAACAAACTCAAAAGGAAAATATTCAGATGCATTACATTAATAAGAATGGGGCATACAAATAATGTCACAATTTCTAAATGTTTCTAAATAATGTTTTTGGTGAGATACAAGTTCTTTTGAGATCTGTTAATGTCAATACTGCTCATATCCATAACACTGACTGTCATTGACATCACCGCATATTAAGTAAGAATTGTGTTGCCGTTATTGAACTCAGACCATGCCCCTTTCTCCTTTGACTTATCTTTGAAGTTACACACACTAATAATAAGAACACAGATTACAGCCTTAGAAACAACATCACCTCCCCCAAGAACATGCAATACATAATTTGCATATTATGATTACTCCTCAATACACTTACATTTTTGACAAATATTGATTTCATAGGACTGTATACCTGCTGCAACTGATACAGCAATGGAGTGGTGGTGGCGTAGTGAGCTAAAGCACATAACTGTTAATCAGGAGGTCACTGGTTTGATCCCCACGCCCACCACTATTGTGTCCTTGTGCAAGGCACTTAACTCCAGGTGGCTCTTGGGGGATTGTCCCTGTAATAAGTGCACTGTAAGTCGCTTTGGATAAAAGCGTCTGCCAAATGCATAAATGTAAATGTAAATACAGCTGCACCAATGATGGCACCAATTGCCCGGTCAGGCAATTGTTGCAGGCCATCTGTGACACCAAGAACAAAAAGTCACTCAAAACGTTATTCATGAGATGCATCAGCTTTCAGACCACACATATGATTCATAGGCAAGAATAAAATATTGTTAGTCACATATTGCATTAGTGTATTTGAAAGCATGTACTGAAATTGTACCTCACTGCGGTCTCTCACACTGTCTAACTCTGTTTCACTTGCTATCCCAAAAAATTTGTTGGCAAGCATGATGTTTACATTTTTTATTTTTTTTTTATGCATTTGGCAGACACTTTTATCCAAAGTGACTTACAGTGCACTTATTACAGGGACAATCCCCCCAGAGCAACCTGGAGTTAAGTGCCTTGCTCAATGACACAATGGTGGTGGCTGTAGGGATCGAACCAGCAACCTTCTGATTAACAGTTATGTGCTTTAGCCCACTACGCCACCACTGTTGTGATGTTGTGTCATGTTAACCACCCTTACACAAGTTTACACCCACACAGTGACACGGTTGTCTTATTTTCTATAATATATAAATGGCAATTCCCTCTCATAAAAATAATAACAGTAATATGAAATTCACAGTTCTGGTCCTGGATGCTGATTGTAAATACAGCCTTCAAGCTGTGCTAAAATATATAATATAGTTACAGCTACTACCATGCCAAACACCTTAGAGTATTGGCACCCATAGAGGCTAACTATTAATCTTAGTTTACATGTCAGGGACTATATCTAATGCACCTAGTACATTTTCTTAATAATATAAATTTTTAATGAGCATTTGCTTCCTTAATACTTTTAAAACTGTCTTTTGGTCCTGGATGGATTTTGAAATATGGCACTCCATCAAAAGAATATGCACACACGTGATATGAGCGTGATGCGATCATCTGGGTTCCGCAACTGCTTTCGTGTCCTTGAATAACATATAACATGCGAGTAAGGGCAGCCGGTGGACTTTCTGGTGCCCTCCTAGGGTAAGATGTTGCCCCCCTTGGTAGTTGATGCCCTACACAGACTGCGTAGTATGCATGTAGGGAGCGGCATTACTGCTCTACAGTGCACAATACAGTTAAAAGATTCATGGAATCTTGTCAAATCTCAGTGCGTAAAGGGCAAGGTGAAAACCACTACTGAATGTGTGTGGTCTCTAATCCCTCAGACGTCACTGCCTTACAAATCGGCGTTCATCTGTAATAGATATCATGAACATGGGCTTGGAATAGCTTTAGTAAACCTTTGTTAGTCAACACCATTTACCCCTGCATCCACAGATGCAAGTTAAGACTTAACTATGCAAATCAGATGCCCTACATCAACACTGTCCAGAAGTGCTGCCTACTTCTCTGGGCTCGGTCTCATCTTAGATGGAAAGTAGAACAGTGGAACTGTGTTTTTGGTCTAAAGAGTCCACATTTCAAAAAGCTATTGAAAAACAAAGCTGTTGTGTTATCCTGGCCAAAGAGGAAAAGGACCATCCAAGCTGTTATCAGCGTCAGGTCCAAAAGCCATTGTCTGTATGGGCCAGGGGTGTGTCAGTGTCCATGGCATGGGTAAGTCACACATCTGTGTGAACACCATGAATGCAGAAAGATATGTACTAGTTTCGAAGCAGCATATACTGCCATCCAGCACCATCTTTTCCAGGGACATCCCTGCATTTTCCTGCAGGACAACTTCAAACCACATACTGCCCGGATTACTAGTGCAGAGCTGTGAAGCAGAGAGTGCGGGTGCTAGATTGGCCTACCTGCAGTCCTGACCATCTCCAATTGAGAATGTGTGGTACATTATGAAGCACGCCATATAGCAACGAAGTCCCCGTACAATTATGCAGATAAAGACTTACATAATGGATGAATGGGGGGAAATTCCACTTTCTAAACTTAACAAATGTGTGTCGTCAGTGCCTAACTGCTTAATAAGTGTTATTAGAAGAAATTGTGATGTTACATAGTGGTAAACACGCGACTGTCTCTACTTTTTTGGAGAGTTGCAATTATCTGATTTGAAATTACTGTTCATTTTCAAAAGACTTAAATTCACAAGGAAAAACATAATGTAATGTGTAGTTGTAGTGCTTTCAATATAGAAAAAGGTGAATATAATATACAAATCACTCCTTTTTGTTTTTATTGGCATTTTGCATACTGTCCCAGCTTTTTCTGAATTGGAGTTGTATATGAATTATTATATATATTTTTATTAAAATGATATGAATATATTCAGAGTTACTCTTGCAGTATATTTTCAGTACTTACTTTATTTACTATATATTAAGATTTCTGGCAGTATATTCAGGATTTATAACTACGTATATATTCAGATTTACAATTATATAATTGCATTTAGATCTATATATTGATTTTTGTATTATTATTTCCTGTTGCCCCTAGACAACCCCCCAATAAATAAATAAATATTTCGCAATTTTACACATTTAAATAATTAACCCTAACTCTGACCCTAGCCATAATTTTATGTAATCACAAAACTTAGCCAAAGTACAATTAAAATGACTTTGCATGTATGTATTAATATATATATACATACTGTATATGTTTTTGCTGTTAACATGACAGTCTGTAGTGCTCCCTCTATTGCTTGAGTGATATCACTTCACATGGACTGGAACCACAAGCTACACTAAATTCATATATGTAAACACTCAATGTCATCAGAATGGGAGTTTTGTGGATTTTAGTCCATGCGTCTTAGCTTTGAAGATTTCTGTATGCAAGTGTACTTACAGTAAGTTTGATTGTGACCAAAGCCAGTAGGCCTACCTGAAGAAAATCAAATGTACGTGTATATATATATATCGTTATGCTATGAGTGTGTGTGTAAAGTGCAGCTCTACACACTTTTTTAATAGCAGCTTTTATTTGCCTTGTGGGTCACTATTACAGACCTTGTGACCTTTGTGACTTTTGCTGTCTCTATGGTGTGTTTCTCATTGTTTATCATCCGGTGCTTTACTCCTGTCCTTGCAAAGCTGACAGCTCTATGCCCTTTAAACCTTATCAGATGTCTGGCTCCATTTCTCCTGGGTTTTCAGGTTATTGATTTCTGCAGTGGACTCTGTGTACACACATCAATGCTTCTTCAAAAGGGTTAACTCAAATTATATTGTATAGATATTAGCAAGGGTAATTCATAATTATTTCAGTGTACAACTCGTTTTATTTCCTGTTCAATTGTCCGTTTAAATGAAATAGAAACTGTTCTGTAATGATTTGACCTTATTTAGGAAAAGGTTCTTAACACTTAAATTCACACCTCGGGTTTTTAGTGACCCTGACCCTGTAGCTCATCCATTTTTTGCTGTTGTGCCCACACCTCATTAGTATTCATTAATCTCTCTCTTATAAATAGAGTAAAACATAAAAAATGCAAAAATTAAAAAAAACTTTTAAATAAAATAATTAAATCTTGTTTTTCTAATTGTTTAAGTATTAAAAGTGTACAGGACCATTAGTGACCCTAGGTCCCATGTGTCTCATTAAATTTGTTCAATAAATCCTGATCTAAATTTGCTCTGATTTTTGAGTGTTTGGTGAAATTCCAATGCATTTAAGGGTTAAAAGCCTTACATACAGTGGTTCTTAAAAGGTCAAGTGTGCAATTTCATTGTGTTGACAGTTCTGCATTTAAAAGTTGTTGCCCCATTGACTTCTATTATAAGATAATTTCTGAACAAACGTTTTTGTTTGTTTTTGCTATGGTTCTGCTATTGATAGAGTTTAACTTGTATTTAAACTGGAATATACCTTTGAGATCAGTGGTTTTGATGAAACAATGACTGTGTAATTATACCTTGATCCTTTGCTTGTGAAATATAATCTTGATGCTTGCGCAGAGAGCACAGCAAAGCCAGATGAAGTGTCATTATCACGGCAGGTCTGACTATAAATTACCAAGACAATGCAGGTCACGACAAGGATGGCAATTATTGGAATGGCAGCAATGTGGCAAGGCCTAAGTCTCTCTAAGCATTTGGCTTGTGTGTGGCTCTTTGGTCATCTGTCAACTCGGAGGGGGCCATCTGTCTTGTGCCAAGTCTCTAAAATTGTGGAGGAAGGGAAAGTGAGATATACATTGGCTCCAAACATCCTGAGCTCTCCACTTCCTTCTTGCACTGCCTCACTTAGTGAGACTTCCTCTTACTCTTCTCCAACAAATCACCAAACAGGAGGAGCTCAAAATGGGGCGCTACCTTACAGTTATGCCCCACCCACAATGTGGGAACAGTCACAAGAGATTGATATGTGATTGATGGTATCAGGGCTGGACTGGTAATCTGGGATACCGGACATTTTCCCGGTGGGCCGACGCACTTTGGGGCCAATCAGGGGCGGACAGGCCATCGTTAGAACAGAAAAGAATGGGCCACGACAAGCAAAAATGAGCAGCCGCGTTATGCAGAACGGCAGCGTGATATGCAGAAAATTGTGACGCCGCCCCCACTCAACAAGTTTTGGGCCAGTTGCCATGTAAAATCCCAGGCCGATTTGTCTTCCCAGTCCAGCCCTGGATGGTATCATCCAGCCATTCCATACTGGTATTAAAGGGGATAGAAACACCCAAGGGGATGAGTTGAGGTTGAGGACTGTAACATCAGCCAAGCTACCCTCTAGGTAAATTCTACTATGCAGTGTATTTTCATGGTCACACAAAAAATGATAATTCTGTAATTATTTGCTCACTCTCTTGTTCAAAATCATCATAGATCATTCCAAACTTTCTTTCTTTTGTGGTACACAAAAGGAGACATTTTAAAGACTTTTGAGATTGCTGATTTCCAGACAATAAAAGTTAATAGTGACTCATTTTAGGCTTGAAAAAGAACCCAAAATTGTCATAAAAGTAGTTCATGTGACTTGTGCATCATATACCAAGAAGTCTGAAAGCACAAGATCACTTTTTATGATGTAAAGACAGCATTTACAAATGTATGCTAAGCACAAATGAAATATAGTGACACGTCATTAAGAACAAATCCTATTCATGATTGGCATTACTTTTGACACTTTGAGTGCTTTATTAACCCTCTTATTGTCTTAGGGTCATTTTTGACTCGGGACAAGTAAAATATATGTTATAAATACTACATTAACCGACCTTTGTGAAAATTGTTCCATCCATTGTCTTAATTGGTCAATTTTGGCCCATATGGAAAGAACTAGTTGTTTTAGACTTTCTGGAAGTTATTTACATTTATGCATTTGGCAGACACTTTTATCCAAAGCGACTTACAGTGGACTTATTACAGTGACAATCCCCCCCGGAGCAACCTGGAGTTAAGGGCCTTGCTCAAGGACACAATGGTGGTGGCTGTGGGGTTAGAACCTGTGACCTTCTGATTAACAGCCCTGTGCTTTAGCCACTATGCCACCACCAGTTATAAAACTTCTTTTCCACAAATGGCATACTTTCCTCTCAAATGGGATTTGTGCACACATGCACATGTCCACACATACAAACACATAAAGAGAGAGAATTTGTACAGTTTTAAACATGTAATATGTTAGTAAATATGTTTAATAAAATTATTTTGTATGACAGGGTACAATTTAAAATGCCAAATTGTTTGGAAAAAAAGTAAATTGAGAAATCCTTGGCCAGGTTTTAATCTGTTGATTATTTATACAAATTATTATATTTTTTTTTTTTTACAAATGATGTTACTCCATTTAAATTCAGTATCTGTCATATTTCCCCCTATTTCACTGATTAAATAGTTATTTATTTATTTAATAAAAATGGTTTCCTTCATTAGCGTTACAAGGCTTGATACATTTTCGTACATTTGCCATCTGAATTGATTCTATGAATCTATGTGGCTTTATCAAACAGTGTTAACACCTTTCCATATTCGCATAAAAAACAACAACAAAGAATTAGACTTTAACACACTATAACACACACACACACACACACACACACACACACACACACACACACACACACACACACACACATATGTTGTGTTTCCATGTTTTATGGGGACTTTCCATAGACATAATGGTTTTTATACTGTACAAACTTTATATTCTATCCCCTAAACCTAACCCTACCCCTAAACCTAACCCTCACAGAAAACATTCTGCATTTTTACATTTTCAAAAAACATAATTTAGTATGATTTATAAGCTGTTTTCCTCATGGGGACCGACAAAATGTCCCCATAAGGTCAAAAATTTCGGGTTTTATTATCCTTATGGGGACATTTGGTCCCCACAAAGTGATAAACACACACACACACACACACACACACACTCACACACACACACACACACACACACACACACGTTGTGTTTCCATGTTTTATGGGGACTTTCCATAGAAATAATGGTTTTTATACTGTACAAACTTTATATTCTATCCCCTAAACCTAACCCTACCCCTAAACCTAACCCTCACAGAAAACTTTCTGCATTTTTACATTTTCAAAAAACATAATTTAGTATGATTTATAAGCTGTTTTCCTCATGGGGACCGACAAAATGTCCCCACAAGGTCAAAAATTTGGGGTTTTACTATCCTTATGGGGACATTTGGTCCCCACAAAGTGATAAATACACGCTCACACACACACACACACACACACACACACACTCACACACACACACACACACACACACACTCACACACACACACACACACACTCACACAAAATGCTAACTAGATTATAGGGGTCTATATGATTTTTAAGACTTTATTATTTATTCTAAGAGTTTATCACTGTTTATTAATGTTTTTTATGAATAATTAGTTTTATCTTGCAATTTTTATACTTTATTAACTTTACTAGCTGAATTGGAATTGAATTTTCATGTTTGCAAAATAAACGGTTTGTTACAAAATTCTTACTCTAAGTCTTCTCTTTGTAACACCATGGTCAAGTTTGATTGCAAACATAAAAAAAGAGTGCAAGACACTAAGACACTAAGAGTGTCGGCCTGTAACAAAGACTGTAGGAAGGTTAAGACAATAAGAGAGATAAGTGTTAAAGTGAGTCCCTATAAAAAATACTGCCAGTGTATTGAATTCAGCCAACATGACTGAATTATATAATCACAAAATGATCTCCTTTAGTGTTCAGCAGAAAAAGAAAGTCATATGGGTTTGGAGAGACATGATCAGGTGAGTATATGACAGAATTTTCAGGTGAACTATTCCTTTAATACATTGGATAAAATGTTAAACTCACAATTTTTACAATGAAAATCATATTATTTGGTTTTCCTGGTTTGTCTCACTGGAAAATATTACAACTTCTTTCAAAAATTATAGTTATGATAATCTATTGGTATGATAGCATATTTACGGTACGATAATATCTACATTTTAAAAGATGTTTAGAAAAACATCAAAATCAGTTTCAAGTTGACACCCTCATAAACCAACTCCCCATCCTCTCTTTGAGAAATTTTTTTCCGTTTCACTCTGTTAGGTCATTTCTATTAGGTATAAATAATCAAGTTATAATTAATTACATTTAAGTGCCTGATCTTGACTCGAGCATATTTCTGAAAGTCTGGTATGCCCTTTTATAAAAATTCTTCTTAAGATTACTCCACAACAGTACTCATGTTTGAAAAGTTCATGAGCTCTAACGGTACTACATAACAAGAATGACCCTTTCACTTCTAGCTGAGGAAAAATAAATAAAAAATTCAGCGCACAGCTTATTACGCTCTTTACACTCCCTGGTTATTACAAACAGATGGTTTAATTTACCCTCTAGGCACACTCCATACCCCCTGGTTTATAATTTCAGTCACTCTGTCCTTGTGAAATATGTAAATGTCTGAGCTAGAGCCTGCTGGACATGGAAGGAACGTCCCATAACATTCCACATTTGGAGAAGTGTGAACAGTACTATATCGAGTTTATTTATCAAATGCATAACAATGCAGCATGCAGCGTAATTGCTGGCAATTAAAATGTATTTATGTTAGCTTCAAAATAGAAGACATACTGCATGTTTAGGAGTTGAAAATAAGTAGATGTGACTGTAGATCTCATAAACAGTTTAATTTAGTGCCGAAGCTTGACCATGCAAATTTTTCTGATGCTGGACATGTCAGTAAGTGAAAATACATGCACTCTCAGCTGACTCCTCCACAGAGGCTGATCTTGACACCGTTGGTACCAGTCAGCGGCAAGTCCACTCAGCTCCACATCCTCCCATACCACATCCCTCCATCTCCTCTCCAGCCCATGCTGCACCCATTTAGCCCCTTCAATCTGGCCGAACAAAAGCTGTTTAGGCATGCAGAGGCTGGGCATGCGGGCTACCTGGCCCAGCCAATGCAGCCTTGCCTGCCGGAGGAGCTCACCGATGGGACGTCTATGACATCTCCTGGCCAAACCCCATTTGGTGGAGCCAGGAGACTGATATCTTACCCTCGGGGCTCCTCCAGAAACAACAAAAAAACACTTTGGATGGCCACATGGAATGTTAGAATGCTCACTGCGGAGGAGAGGCTGCCACTCCTCTGTCGGGAGCTGGACTGTACCACCTGGATCTCTATGGTATTCAGGAGGTACAGGGACTGGCTCTGGCTCCTGCCACCATGAGGGGTGGTCAGTCCTCTATTTGGGGCAGGAGACATGGAGTTGCTCTACTTCTGAACAAAAGAATGAAGGGGGCGTGGGAGCGTGGCGGTGAGTTGTGGGAAGCTGTTAGCCCCAGGATACTTTGGGGTTGCCTTCCCATCAACCAGAGGCGAGGAGTTGTGGTCGTGGTTACTTATGCCCCCACTGAAGACGAATGGAGGATGCAGGCAAGGCCGATGAGTCAGATGCCTTCTATGACCTCACTCACTCACTCGCACACATGCACGCACGCATGCACGCTATTTTTTATTTTGTTTAAAATGTTTCACTCTGATTTGTTTGTTAGTTCTTTGTTAGTTTTAGTTTTTAAATATTTTATTGTTTAGTTTTCATTTTCATTACATTTAGTTATAAAGGGCCAGGCCAATTTCTCTTCCCAGTCCAGGCCTGGATGGTATCATCCAGCCATTCCATACTGGTATTAAAGGGGATAGAAACACCCAAGGGGATGAGTTGAGGTTGAGGACTGTAACATCAGCCAAGCTACCCTCTAGGTAAATTCTACTATGCAGTGTATTTTCATATACCCATCATATATGTCTTATAGTTCCCCAAAAAATGATAATTCTGTAATTATTTGCTCACTCTCTTATTCAAAATCATCATAGGCCATTCCAAACTTTCTTTCTTTTGTGGTACACAAAAGGAGACATTTTAAAGGCTCATTTTAGGCTTGAAAAAGAACCCAAAATTGTCATAAAAGTAGTTCATGTGACTTGTGCATCATATACCAAGATGTCTAAAAGCACAAGATCACTTTTTATGATGAAAAGACAGCATTAACAAATGTATGCAAAGCACAAATTAAATATAGTGACACGTCATTAAGAGCAAATCCTATTCATGATTGGCATTACTTTTGAAACTTTGAGTGCTTTATTAACCCTCTTATTGTCTATTGTATTTTTTTTTTAGGTTTGTTCCATCCATTGTCCTAATGGGTAAATTTTTTTTACATCTATGAATCCAGTTGTACCTAAAAATATTACACATTTTCATGGTGGGTCGATGCACTTTAGGGCCGATCAGGGGCAGACAGGCCATCAGTAGAACCAAGTGGGGAAACGAACAGGCCGCAACAAGTCAAAATGATCGGCTACGTTATGCAGAACGGACGCTCAGCAAGATTTGGGCCAGTTGCCATGTAAAATCCCGGGCCGATGTCTTTTCCCAGTACAGCCCTGAGTTTCCCATTTCTTTAAGAATGGAATGAACAATGAAAGAGGCCTCTGATTTACAAATATATTTGGGCGGCACGGTGGTGCAGCGGTTAGCACTGTCGCCTCACAGCAAGAAGGTTGTGGGTTCAAACCCTGGTTGCCCCGGCCTTTCTGTGTGTAGTTTGCATGTTCTCTGCGTGGGTTCTCTCCGGGTACTCCGGCTTCCTCCCACCATCCAAAAGACATGCAGGCTAGGTTAATTGGTGTCTCCAAAACAATTGCCCTAGGTGTGGATATGGATGGTGAGTGTGAGTGTATGTCTGTCTATGTGTGGCCTGTCCAGGGTGTCCCCTGCCTTTTGCCCAATGTTAGCTGGGATAGGCTCCAGCCCCCCGCGACCCTGTACACAGGATAAGCGGTTGACTGGATGGATGGATGATATATGCCTCTTTTTCATAGTTTAAAAGCTTCTTTTATCATGATAAAAAAAATCAATAATTTATCGTAATAATAATTTTTTTTAACAATTCTTAGAACAATTTTAAACCACTAAACAATTTGTTCTATTGATAAATCTAGATATCTCCTGCCACAATCTATTGCTGTAATGAGATTTTAAAAATTGTAGTCCATTGTCATGTATAAATGATGTTTGCTTAGGTCAAAGGGCAAATGACATATATTTCAAACAAAATTTAAAATTATTATTTGGGGATGTGAAAAAACAATCAAATTTAATTTTCATTAACCCCCTAAACCTCACTCCCATCTGGGACATGGGACCACTGTAACCAGTTAGAAAAGAAAACAAGCAGCGCACGCAGAGGGAATACGAGGAGAGAGAACGAGTGAATTTTGCGTGCTCAGAATTTTGGCACATATGTCACTCCATATCACAGAGCTTGAAGCGAGCCAGACGCGCAATACGCGGAACATCTGAACTGAAGCAGGAAGACAGCGGAGAGAGAGGGGAGGGCACGGGGAGGAGAGTGCGAAAAGAAGAGGCGAAAGAGCGAACAAGCCGAGTAGCAGCACAAGGATCATCCACTCTCAGCTGGTGCTTCAACCCTCTAAACATCATCCAGTGAATACATCTCCCGTTATTGTGTTCTGCGACGCAGAGACTCCGCTTGTGCTTTGGCTTAACGGAGGTCTTTTTTCACATTCATGCCCAAACGATTGGTGTTAAATCTTTAATTGTGCATTACTGGACAGGATGGAGCATTGGAGACAGTGTTCGTTATGGCTGATCAATTGTAAGGTGCTCCCGCCGAACCATCGGGTGACATGGGAGTCCGCTCAAGTGTTCGATCTGGCACAGACCCTGCGGGATGGGGTCCTCCTGTGCCAGCTCCTAAACAACCTAAGACCCCAGTCCATCAACCTGAGGGAGATCAACCTAAGACCACAGATGTCACAGGTTTGTGATGCATTGAAACTAAGGCCGTTGCATTAGATTGGAGGGGCAATAAGTTGTGTATACAGTGAGCTTCATAGTGAAACTCAACAATTGTGGTGTTTTTAAGCTTTTTCCTGAACATATATAATGCTAAATATATAAGGGGTGAAATCAGCGCTGTTTTCTCGCTTATACATCACATAGAAAGTTTATATTTTTACAAGAAATAGTGTAGGCTACCGTTATTTTTATGCTAACTTCTGCCGCTTATCTGTGAATGTGAGCAATGCAGCAACCCTGTGAAAGATGCTACCGTTAAATAAGGAGTTTTTTTTTACTTCCGGTGTGTCAATATTGCCTTCTATGAAAGACATTTATGTAAAAACGAATCCAAAGAATTTAAATGTGATGATGATAATTCAACCTACAACGATAAAGTACGTTTGCCAACACAGACAGTATCATGAAACTAGCCATCTGTTTCACAGAGGGACGTGAGGGTCAGTTGAAAGCTGTTTTAGCCTGGTCTCTTTTCCTGTCAGGTGAGAGCAAGATTAGTTTCAGTGTCTGCGGGAAGCTGCTTTATTGAAAACAGTGACCTCTGATATGTCCCTCGCTCAGTGTTGTCAAACACCATCTGCTCAAAGCCTGGACCTTATTACTGTCCCTCTCACATGGGGCCAATTCTGTTGTCAACATTCAAAAATTTCACAAGACTGGCCGATATCCTCAGTGACGTCAGACAAATCTTTACTTTTGTTTATCAACTTCAATATTTTATGTTACATTCAAATACGAATGGATAAGGGAAAATGTATCTTTAGGTCCTGTCACTGGTCATAATTTCTTCATAACTGGCTCTATTTTTAAACACCATTCACCATAGTTCATTTTAAATGGCCCTTTGATGTGACCAATAAATTTTTAAAAGTACAAATAGTCTTCAATTTAATTTACATGTGGTGATAAAAGCTGCATGGACATAGAGATTGCGTATAGCATGTTACACAGCAACTTTCCAAAAGTCTTTCATGTCAGCTACCCTTCTTTTTAGCAAACGGATACTAGTTAGTGTCTAGACACATACATATGCACTTTGTGATGAAATTAGACCTTTACGCATTAAGATCAATGTGGCTGAATGCTCCGTCACTGTGAGCAAATGGATTCCAAGAAGCATTTACAAAAAGATTTTAGTTTTTAAAACTGAATCGAATTGAGAATAGAACTGAGAATCAGATAAATGATAACTCTATATACAGTATATTCTACAATTATTAAAGGGTAGTTGCCATTGATGCCCATCGTTTAAAATGAGAGATGATCTAAAAGAATGTCATTTTTGCTTTAAGGCATCATCTTGCCTCTGATTGCATCAGCAATGTTTTCATTTTGTTAAGTTATATCATAGTTTGTTTTTCAGTGCAGATAGTTCAATAATTTTTGCCTGCAGTACTGTTGAAGTTCCTCCATTCACCAAAACCAAGTATGCATGAAAGTGCGCTAGAAAGGAGACAAAACATTTAGCAAATTGTATGTGTAAAACAGTGTTTTGATGGAGGTGAAATTTCCATTACTTAGGGCAACATCTGAAACATAGCATGAATTATTTATGAGGTTTTTGTCAGCTATTTTATCATAGACTCATTACCGCACATGGGACACAAAGGCAACTGTCCCGCGGGACCAGCTCAGACAAAAGCTGTGAAGAGACCAAACACAAAGCTGGAGTCCCCACCTCACCACAGCCCCTCCAAGGCCCTGAGTTTCCCTTCACTTCACCAATAGCCGTGTAATTAAAATATAATGCACAACTCCCCCCCTGAAATTTCTACATTAATGTCAGGAGCCATATAGCATAGGCAGGGTGTTTATGGAGGAGGTTTACACTGTTTCACAGTTACCTTTAGGCCTGTGTGAACCAACGAACAGAGAAGCTCATGGGCAGGTTTGAAACATGTGAAACATGGAAGTGCAAGTTTTAGAAGCCACAAATGCAAGTGCCTTCTCACGCAGACGGTGGCTAAGTTGTGATCTTCTTCCGTTTAACATGTGCACTTGCGAGAAGAGTGGAAGGAAACGGCAACAGGTGTTTGGCAGGGAGTCAAAACTTGATTTAGGTATGAACAGATGTAAGATTTCGTTTTCAACCAGTGAAGTTTTTTATGGATAATTTATTTGGTATTTAAAAGAAGCATTTCTGCCTGTGATAGAGCTTGCTGTTCGGTATGTGGTTACATGTGAAAAAGTCTGGTTTAAATGCAGGCTCCAGAAATTAAATGTATATTAAATAGTAAATGGAGGGAAAATGGCTTAAAATTACTGATAAATGATGTTATTTCACTTGAAGCTATTTTTTTCCCAAAATAAGATTGCCAAATAATATGTTTATCAAAACATTGTATGCTTTGTTGACTTAGTTGTTGGCGCCTAAGATGGATTTGGAGATATCATTGATTAGGTTGTTAATTAATGATATCTTCTTCTGTTGAAGATCACATTATTTAAACTTTATAAAAAACGTCTCATACATTTTTTATAAAAAAAAATTTTAGTAGCAGAATTCCTGGTAAAGAACTACACTACCTATGATCCTTAAGGGAAATGATCAGCCAATCAGAGAATTGCGGCAAACAACCTGCAGCAAAAAAGCTATGCAGCGACCGCCCACTCCCATGATGCACTGTGAATAACGCAGTCAAGTTGGTCGCCCTACACTCTCACTCTGCTTGTATGTTTGCATATATCTGAATATTTTGCAATAAACTTAAAATATATTGATTCTTCATGTATTATCAACGTCCTTAAATTAATAGTTTGTAGAGCCGTGTTGTACAGCGGTGTCAGTGATCAAATGATGGGGAAAGGACCTCTTAAAGTTATTTGTTGTACAAAACAAGCCCAGAAGGGACTTGTTATTGAAATCAAGTACTTTGCAGCCTCTGTAATGCACAATTTAATTACCACAGAAGCACATAAAATCTAAGCTATCACAAAAATGCAGATCAAGATGTTGTATGCAAGTGCTTTTCTTGTGGAGTTTTAAGCGGTGTTGACCCTGGTGTTTACACGCAGACGCGAACCATGAATGCGGCTGCACAATTGCTATAGCAAAGCAGATAGCCACAGTCTGCCGGCTGATTAATATTGTGGAGGATGATAGTTTAAGAGATTTGATGCACATTGCAAAGAATATGCAACCTATGGGGGAACTAGTTCTTTCAATTAGTCAACCTCCCACTTAGACTTGGCGACATATTCAATGTTACTTGAATTGGTGATATATTAGTGGATTTCTATCTTTATAATGTGAAAGGCTTTGTTTGGTAAATGTTAATGTAGCATTATTGTTACATATTGTTTTGTTTTCTTTCCTAACAAGTAAATAAGTGCACTTTGTAATTTAAGCACTTTCAAAATCTGTGATTAACTATAAAGAAATTATGCGATTAACTGCGATTTCAAATTTTAATCGGCTGACAGCAGTAAGAGTTTTATAGTTTTCCATAGTTTTTAACCTTTTTGCATGTGAGTTTCTCCTGTATTGACAGACCATCCAGCGTGAGTTCTTTAATGCATGCTGTAATGAAAACAAAATCTTACCTTACACTTCACAGCAGATGTACTCAAGGACAGATTATATAATGATTAATTATGATAGATGTGCTGAGTGACTACAGTCAGGTCTCCTAAGCAACCAAATTGGCCCGGTTGCTAGGAAGGGCATAATCACATGAGGTAAATGGCATTTTGGCCGCTATAATATGGTTCTTGCTCTTGGTGGGGTGTGTGGGTAGTTGAGCGTAGGGGCTTCCTGTGGAGACCAGGCATCGGCGGCGCATGATGCCGGTGGCCGGGGGAGGGGATGTTGTAAGCGATGTGCGAGGAAGCGGAAGTGCAGCAAGAGGGCAGGGGTCCATGCTAGGCTAAAAACAAACCCTAGCCGACCGGCTCTCCAATCTATCTTTCTCTCAAATATCTGCTCCTTGGACAATAAATTGGACTACATCCGTCTCCAGCAGACTATGCAGTGTGAGTTTAGAGACTGCTGCGTCTTTGATTTGACGTGGCTCAGCAACAGAGTTCCGGACGCCGCCATTCAGCTAGACGTGCTCGCCTTGTTTCACGCCGACAGAAATGCAGCTCTGTGTGGTAAGGCTCACTGTGGTGGCTTGTGTGTTTACATCAACACGGAAGGGTGCAAGAACTCGGTGCTCGTTTCTAGTTACTGCTCATTGCTGTGACTGTTAGATGCAGACCATTTTATTTACCACGGGAATTAACAACTGAACTCGTAATCGGAGTGTACATTCCCCCCAGTGCTTATGCTAAGGAGGCCCTCTGTGAACTGTATGGGGCTATAAGCGAACTGCAGAACGCACACCCTGACGGACTGATTATTGTCACTGAAGATTTCAACCATGCAAATCTCAAGTCAGTGCTCCCTAAATTTCATAAGCATGTGGACTTTGCAATGAGAGGTGTGAACGCACTGGATATTGTTTACACAAACATCCCCGGTGCATACTGGGCAGAGCCCCACCACCACCTCGACTACTCAGACCACATCTCTGCTTATGCTAATCCCAGCATACAGACAGCTCGTCAGACACTCCAAACCAGTTCTGAAGCAGGTTAAAAACCTGGCCAGCAGGAGCCATCTCTGCTCTTTAGGACTGTTTTGAGCACACTGACTGGCACAGGTTCAGAGAGGCTGTCACCGATGGCGACTCCACCAACTTGGAGGAATACACAACATCAGTGACCAGCTAAATCAGTAGGTGCATTGATGATGTCACTCTCCAAGTCCATCATCATATGCTCCAAACAGAAGCTGTTGATGACCGCGGAGGTGCATATCCGCGGTGCATGTCTGAGGACCTGAGACCAGGGCAGGCGACAAGGCGGCCCTAAGAAAAGTTAGGGCCAAACTGTCCCGGGCCATCAGAGAGGCAAAATGCGCATATGGCCAGAGAATCAAGAGCCACTTCCAAGACAGTGGCGGCACATGGTGCATGTGGCAGGGCATCCAGGCCATAACCAATTACAGAACTACATCACCTGCTTGTGACAGTGATGCCTCCTTTCCAGACGTGGCAGCGAGGAATACCACACCTCCTTCCAACGAAATGGTTCTATGTTTTACAATGGCTGATGAGAGGAAAACTTTATGCAGAGTCAACACACGGAAGGCTGCTGGACCAGACAATCTTCCTGGCAGAGTGCTCAGAGGATGTGCAGAACAGCTGGCGGATGTTCTTACTGATAACTTCAACATCTCCCTGAGGAGCAGCGTCATCGGTCCAACGTACTTCAAGGCCACCACCATTGTCCCCGTGCCGAAGAAGTCTTCAGTAATCTACCTTAAACTAACACCCGTTGCACTCACACCCATCATTATGAAGTGCTTCTAGAGGCTTGTCATTAGGCACATCAAGACCCAGCTGCCCCCCTCACTGGACCCCCTACAGTTCGCATATTGTCCACTCAACAGACGACGCCATCGGCACCACCCTCCATCTGGCCCTCAGACAACTGGACAAAAAGGAAACATACGTTACATGCTGTTGATAGACTTCAGTTCAGCATTCAACACCTGACTGGAAAGCTAAACCTGCTGGTCCTGAACACCTTCCTCTGCAACTGGATCCTGGACATCCTGACTGGGAGACTTCAATCAGTCCAGATCAGGAGCAGGATCTGTACCATCAAACTGAGCACTGAGGTCCCCAGGGCTTTGTGCTCTGTCCACTGCTGTTCACTCTGCTGACTCACGACAGTGCAGCAATGCACAGCTCGAATCACGTCATCAAGTTTGCAAATGACGCGACCATGGTGGGTCTCATCAGTAAGAACAACGAGTCAGCATACAAAGAGGAGGTGCAGTGGCTAACAGACTGGTGCATAACCAACAACCTGTCTCTGAACGTGGACAAAACAAAAGAGATGGTTGATGACTTCAGGAGAGCACGGAGAGACCACTCTCTGCTGAACATCGACGGCTCCTCTGTGGAGATCGTCAAGAGCACCATATTCCTTGGTGTTCTCCTGGCGGAGAACCTCACCTGGTCCCGCAACACCAACTCCGTTACCAAGAAATCCCAGCAGTGTCTCTTCTTTCTGCGAAGGCTGAGAAAAGCTCATCTCTCACCTCCCATGCTCACCAAATTCTACAGAGGGACTATCGAGAGCATCCTGAGAAGCTGCATCACTGCCTTGTTTGGAAATTGCACTGTTTCGGATCGCAAGACCCTGCAGAGGATAATGAGGACAGCTGAGAAGATCATTGGGGTCTCTTTTCCCTCCATCATAAACATTTATACCACACACTGCATCCGCAAAGCCACCAGCATCTAGGATGACCCCACACACCCCTCACACAAACTCTTCACTCTTCTGCTATCTGGCTAAAGGTACCGAAGCATTCGGGCCCTCACGGCCAGACTGTGTAACAGTTTCTTCCCCCAAGCCATCAGACTCCTCAATACTCAGAGACTGGACTGACAACACACACACACACACACACACACACACACACACACACACACACACACACACACACACACACACACACACACACACACACACACACACACACACACACACACACACACACACACACACACACACATGTTGGTCTACCTATCATTATGAGGACTTTCCATAGACATAATGACTTTTATACTGTATAAACTATAGATTCTATCCTCTAAACCTAACACAACCCCTAAACCTAACCCTCACAGAAAACCTTCTGCATTTTTACATTTTCAATAAAACATTGTTTAGTATGATTTTTAAGTGATTTGAATTATGGGGACACTATAAATGTCCTCATAAATCACATTTATAGCATAATAACCTTGTAATTACCAGTTTGTAACTTACAAAATTGTCCTCGTAAATCACAAAAACACGCACACACACACACACACACACACACACACACACACACACACACACACACACACACACACACACACACACACACACACACACACACACTCAACTGAGCACCATCCGACTCCCTTTGCAATTTTTGCACATTTCTGTATTATCAACATGGAATTTGTTTGCAGCTACTGTTGAATAAATATTGTACTTAATATCTTGTCACTTTCCACATGACTGCTACCCCAATAACTGATATGTCCATATATGGTATAAGCTTATCTGCTGAATACTATGTCATAGTATGTTATGTTTACATTCACAGCATTTTCTATTATATTGTAATATATTTTTTGCACTACCTGTTTTATCGGACACTTTCACACCAGAAATGTGTACTGGTCGACGCTGTACTGTCTCTTACTGTGCCTATTGTCCTGTTTTAGCAATTAATGTACCATCTTGTACTGTATGGACATGTTTGCACGTGCACTTTATGTAGAATTGTGTAGGTATTATTTAGTTCTGTGTAGTCTCATGTAGTTCTGTGTTTGTTTTATGTTGTTTTTCACTCTTTTTCACAGAATTTCACTGTGTACTGTACTAGCTGTATATGGTTGAAATGACAATAAATGCCACTTGACTTGACTTGCATGTCAACAATTGTCTCATTTGTGTTTGTTTATTTCACTTAAGGAACTAAGAAAGAGTTGGTGCATAAAGAACAATGTCTTAGCAATAAAAAAGGACAGCGACCTGCAGAAATACTACCATATGGTTTGTTTAGCACTGTCAGTGTAATGCCGTATATTCACTGTCTCATCTTTTGGTTGGAGGGGGAAACACATATGCTGACGCCCACTCGTTGGGCAGATAGTTTCCGAGCAGTGACGCCCGGCGGGGAAATGAGGAAATGGGATGTAGGAAGGAAATTAAACTAAACGTCCTCTAGAGACTCTTGACTACACTGTGCTGAAACATCAGAAATTCTAGCACTTCAAATTTGGTCTATCTTTGCAGTGAAGTAATAGGCAACACCTACAAAATCTGACTAGAGGGAACTCCTATCTAAACCAAACTATGAAAGTGACCTCATACTCTGATGGGATGTGATCTACAAAATATTTGTGACAGGTTCTAGGCCATTATACAGCATCCTGGACACTTTTCATAGTATATTCTTTAATTTTTTTGTGTCCAGTGGCCACTTAGATGATTTCTGTAAATTACAAAATACTGCACTTTACATATATGAGTTAGAGTCTGTCTGTTAAAAGCGTCTTTTTGGATTCAGAGGAGGTGAAAGACTGGTCACAGCATCAATATGGTTGTTTTTAGTCTGTTTGAATTAGTCTGGTCACTGAGGAATAGACACTTAGGATTTGTAAATGAAGGCAGACATTTCCGCATTCAAGCAAAAGCTCTTTTGTTTCAGAAAATCCATGATTATTATGTTTGGGAAATCTATACCCAGCCCATTTTATGAGATTTGGATTGTATTCTAAACATTGTAAAAGCATTTACGGTCTACACTGATGATATTAGGTGAACAGAAAGGATCATTAATGATGAGATTTAATTGTAGCTCAGATTTAGAATCCACTGTGTATCCTCTTAAATGGCCAATAAAAATGGCGCTATCCTGCTCTGTGCTTACATGGCAAATTTGCTTGTGCTTTTTGATGATGGCTACATTTGTAGCTGCTGAGATTAACAATACTGTATATATCAAATGCTGTTCTTGCACCCTTAAAGGGCACTATGGAAAGGAGACACTACTCAGAGGGTCGTTCCAAATGAATTAAAAGCAAAAAAACTGTAGGCAATATTTGACACACAATTATTATTTACTTCAACAGTCTTAACAGCAATAAGCATTTATTTTTATGCTAATCTAATTTATCTAATTTATACAATGGCAAAAGCCAAACTTGAAGATTAGATGGTTGAGGAAAATAATTAATAATAAAACAATTAAATAAATAATGTCACATCTAAACCAAACCTATGATAAGTTTTAACCAGTCATCAACACTTGAGAAGCCGGATTCTCCTAGCACAAGAATTGGGTGTGTGCGAACAGGAGAAATATCCCAAAACATATACCTCAGCAGAACAAAAATGTCAAAACATTTCATAACTTTTAGGTGCGCTAAAAGAAGTTAGCTAGTTTTTAGCAAATCAGTCCACTCGCCGGCCATCTTTGGAATGCTTTCGGGCAGGCTGGGCAGCTATTCATTGTAAACAAGTTGCATACAAGTACAGATCCTATTTACTTGAATGAGGAAAGACTGAACTCTCCAAAAGGGTTGGTGGTTCAAAGAACATATTTCAAATCAGCAGTAAAATCTGACAACACTGGTATCATAACCTGTGCTTCTTTAGCTCAAATCATGCTAAAAATTTGAGCATGATTTGCTCAAAACTCTGTTTTCTAGGCTTGTATGGCTAATAATGCGCATGTACGTTCTCGAGTTGATTGACAGGTGATGTCTGTATCTAAAAGGCGATTGGCACTTTTTCTTGTAAGGCGGGTCTTCCTCTTCTAAATCTGCTGACTGTAGGGTGTTCCAATTTCTCCCATTCATTTTAAAAGATGTGGCCCGTCTTTGCTAAATAGTCACTGTTATGGTATAGTGATGCTCACTTTCAAAAGGAAATTGACCTAGGATCCATCACAAATGTTCACTTCAACACACACAACCTGCAGGCCTGCAGTAACCTTTACTTTAAGCCTTCAGTGGGGAAATGACAACACGATACACAATGCAATCAGTCAGGTTAAAAATAGACCATGAACAGGAGCTGTAAAAACACTTTGGCATGGGTAGAATTCCACCAGAATGCTAGAGAATTACTAATATCACATTTCATTCCATAGTGCTGCTGCATTTGAGAAGAGAGGTTTCTGAAGTAAAATAAGAGAATTGACATTTTGAGTTAAGTTAACACTCACAGTTAAGTGGATTCAAAAACAATCTGCCAAACGAATCTGAAAGACTGTTAAAGATGACAACTTTAAGATCTTGGTGAACTGAACAGTCAGACTGCCTCTCTTTGAAGTACAAATTATGAAGTACACAAACACTACCTGACATGTGCCCTACAGCGATGATCAGAGTTGTAGTCGGTCTGACATCTAGAGGAAAGTACTTCGGAATGGAATACTAGCAGTAATATACTGCGCTGTATATACTGCCTGCTAATTAAAAAAAGTATGTAAAGAATTCATAAAACGCTGCGATAAACTTACTTAGTACTAAACTTAAAGTACTATGCTACATATGCTCTTATCACATGACCTCATTAAGTTTCATGTTTAATTCAGCGAACGGCATCTCAGAAATAACATTTGTTATCTCAGAAAGAACAGTTATTTTGCTATTTAACCTAATTTTGTGTAAAAATGTCCCATTCAGTGGCGACTATCAGAGGTTCTCACACATTGCACCATTAGTTCACTCTTTCATGTGTGGCGTACAGTGTTGTGTAAACCATGTGCAGTGGCCTGTGAAGGGCAAATCACCACGGATCTGCCAGTGATGGAATTTTAGCCACCAGTCAGCATTTATCTTCTGCTCCTCCTGGCCTTTTTATACACCACGAAACAATGTGATGCCATGCAATGTGTCGTCCAGAGCAAACATCCATACTTAACGAGAACAATCAGCTGGAGCATCGGAAATATGCTCCGAAAATCAATAGGATGCATGCATCCAAGGTCAACATAGATTTTTCCTGGGATTAAATTATTGCTTTTTTGTTCAACAGAGAACTGCTTTGAGACAATGTTAAGCATAGCTAATTAAATATTTTATATAGAAATTCCCTTAAGCTTTAAATAAAATCCCAGGTGAAACCATTTAGTTGGGTGGAGAAGGTCTTTGAAGGATTTAAAGGCCCATTTTTTTTGGCTTTAAGCCCATGTCTGTTTGCTTTAAGACATATCTACTGAAGCCTATATGCTAGAGTAGCTACCCTTAAACCTAAAATCACTTCAATTGTGTCCACATTTTTGTCCAATAAAATGTTCTGTAGAATGAAATCGTCCCATACCCCCAGTAGGGCTGCAACTAACGATTATTTTGATTATCGATTAATCTAACGATTATTAGAACGGTTATTCGATTATTCAGCGATTATTGCAACGATTAATTGTTAGCTCTTAACCGATCATTCTGCATGTGTCCCGACTTAAAAGGTTGAATTAAACGTGCTTACTAACAATAAAGAGGAAAAAATTATCTTTTAAAAATACCTCTAAATGACATTCACTGAATTTAAAGGGGGAAAAATACTTTTTATAAATGTAATTAAGAAATTCTCTGCAAAAAGATCCTGTTGTTATCAAGTGTTTGTCTTGTTTTCCATTTTAAAAATGTCTAAAAATCCTTAAAACAAGATACATTTAATTGAGAAGCAACTTATAAGATATTTACACTTTAAGAGAATGTGTCTTAAATACACAGTAAGTGTATTTTTTTATTAGTTTTACTTCTTCCAGTGCAGTAATGACAAAATATACTTATATTCAAGATCTATTCTCTAAAAGAAAGTCTAAATGTCTTTTATGCTGCTTCTCAGGTAAATGCATCTTTTTTTTTTTAAAGGATTTTGAGATATTTTAAAATATTTATATTTTTAATATTATATTCAACATTCTCGGATAACAATTTTTTTTCTTCTGCAGTATAGTTGCTAAAAATGTTTACATTGTTTTAAAAGTGTTTTACATATTTGTATAAGAATATAATCCAAAACAAAAACAAATCAAAAACATATTTTGTAAAAAAGCTGTTTTGCCAATTTTCTTCACGATAAGAAATGCACAGTGACATATATTATGATTCAATAAGTCGCGAGACAATATACAGTTATAGACAGTTATAATCTAGCTGCAGTAAGTGTGTGTGCTCGAGGGGCAAGCGCCCCCGCGACAGAGTGTGCATCAGCCGGATGCAGTTTCAGTATCTCCCTCTTAGATCGGGACAATTGCGCAACTCATCGAAGAGGCGCTGACCGCAGAGAGAAATGCCAGTTTCGGAGTTTGTAGTTATTTACATGATCTGCTTCCATATTATTTGAACTCTAATAAAGCTATAACACATTAAATATAACTGCATTTAAGATGTAACGTCCTTTAAAGACGCTCGACATGTAAGTTTTGCTTCAGCAGAGCGGCTACCGGCTCTTCTTATTCCACAACGAGAGTGCTTCTGTATTTACTTCCTTTGTATTTTTGCATTATAATTCTCCCATACTTTGCGATCTACATCACCTGAATATGTTTGGAAAGTTTAGAGCGCATCTGGACTGTGAGCTGTATAATTGTTCCTCTCCTAGTCAGGTGCGAGCTGCAGTGCTGCTCTCATCATTAGAGTTTAAAGTGATCTCATGTTACATTAAATTAGATCAAACGACTAATCGACAACGGACATTTTTGTCAACAATTTTTTATTGTCGACGTTGTTGATAACATCGACTAATCGTTTCAGCCCTAACCCCCAGTACCACCTGCCTCTGAGATAGCTCATGGTTCATGACTTTGGCGTAAACTAAATGCTATTGGCTATTTTCCTGTTTCAACATGAATTACATCAACACAGCACATAAAAATTAAATGCATCGTCACAGCTATTTCATGGGGTCTTTACACCACTGCACCACTTCATTGTTGTTAGCATTATTAGTGCTAAATCTTGATTTTATCAGACCACTTTTAAGAGACTTTGGAGGCCATTTATGGACTCTATTACAATTCATAAATCCATTTAACAGATGTCAGATAAATGGAGCTTAAAAATGTATTGAACAAAGCAGATTTTATGGAGAAGGCCTCCTTGGATCTTTGCAGACTGATGCTTTATTCATCTCATTGTTTTGACAAAATGGCTTGTTTAGTTGTCTGCTTGGTTAAACCAGGGTGAAAACAGTACAGCTCACACTGGTGCTCCCCATACACAGGAATTAACTCTGTAAATGTGACTTTATATCATGTCATTGATATAAAAAACCTTTGACTTTCTTACACCTGTAAATGAGATTTCTTTGTGCTTTTAAAACAATTTTTTTAAGAGGATCTCAGAAGTTACTGAGATGTAGAGAAAATCGGGAATCAATTCCAGTGAATCATATTAATGCTTCAGCCTTCGCCTTGAAAATCGTACTGATATGATTGGTTGCCATGAAAGCTCTGTGAGCAGCACAGGGTTAAAAAACGAAACTTGGAGCAAATGTGTGACTATAAAGGAGCTATATACTACATTTTTGCAGCATATTATTTTTCCCCCTGAAGTCCACAATATTAGTCAATTTTTCTTTAACTTTTTCCAGCCTCTCTGTAACTCTTACAGTGCGTTCAAGTCATGTCAGAAAGATATGCCGCGAATGCCACCACTAAATTTTAAATATGAGTTGGAAATGTGAAATTGCAAAACGGGTCGGTTCTTTCCAACTAAAATCACTTGAACGCACAGCACTTGAGTGCTCCATTACTAGTATAAAGGCTTATTTGGCTTATTAGTTACTGTGCCTTAACATCTATAAGCCAATTACTTCTGTTGCTTATGTCTTCAAGTGTGAAAACTACCGGCTAAGATCCACCTTTTTCCCGAACGCGGATGTTTTTCCAAGATTCATAACAGAAGTTAGACTGCAATTGAGTCTAATTTTGTATAAAAATGCCCCATCTTTTGGCAGTCCAATCAAATAATGAGTCACAGAATAAAAGGTCTCATTGAGCAATTTGCATCATGGCATTCAGTGTTCCTTGTAGTATTTCTGTCAAATACTGCACATCCTGGCAAATGTAGTATTCTATGCATAGGCTACACAGAAATGTTGAGTAGTATGGTAGAATGCTATCCAAACATTCCCATGTGTTCATACATGATCTTGTTTGTAGTAGCACTTGTAAGGTGGCAGATAACAGTCTGTTTAGTGGCGACTATCAGAGATTCTCACACATTGCACCATTAGTTCACTCTTGTGGTGTACAGTGTTCTGTTAACCGTGTGCAGTGGCCTGTGAAGGGCAAATCACCACGGATCTGCCAGTGATGGCATTTTAGCATTTTAGCCTCCAGTCAGCATTTATCCTCTGCTCCTGGCTTTAACGCAAAAAAAAAGCACTAAAACCATCATGCATTCAACCATGCTTCTGTTTGCCTTCATTTCCCTTGATTTTCCACATCTTCTCTATTTCTGTCTGGTTTCCTTCAGTTGCTCAGCCCCCAAGGGAGTCCTAAAGAATCCAAACAAGTGTAAACAGTCAAATAAATTTGCTCACTGAGCATTTGCTTGTCTTATCTGTGCATAAGTGCCGCCCTTTTTGCTGCTTGTTAAAATCATTAGCCATAATTCAGAGCAAGTACTGCATAAAATGAATACAGAAACTCACCACACGCCCCACTGAGAACGAACCAAATTATAGCGACCATGAGGAGGTTACCCCATGTGACTCTACCCTCCCTATCAACCAGGCCAATTTGGTTGCTTAGGAGACCTGGCTGGAGTCACTCAGCACACCCTGGGATTTGAACTAGCGAACTCCAGGTGCTTACTAGTACTACAAGTATTACTACTAATACTAATACTAATAATAAGAATAATAAGTATTACAAGTAATACTAGTTACTAGTATTACAAGTAGCGAACTACTTGGTGGTAGCCAGCGTCTTTTACCACTGAGCTACCCAGGCCCCAATTGAAAATATTATGAAGTTCTTAGAGGAAAAGTGTAATGAATAATTGATCTAATTTTGATACTTTTTATAAATGTTTTGTTAAGAACAGTTCAAAAGTATGGGTGTGGGAGAAATACTGGCAAATGCAAATGTTAAAACTCATAGAAAGTAGGAATAAGTAAATCAAGACCAACTAAAAATGTTCAAATTTATTTTTTATCTATTCTTTAAAAGATGATGACAGGCACTGGAGGCTTTACTAATTATGATGATGATGATGAAGATAGCATGTGATCTAGATATTGCAGTCGGACGTTTATGAATGGTATAACATCTTGTGGTTATACTTTTGAAACAGTGTGTACTTTAACATTTTGGACTGGTTCCATTTACTTCCATTGTATGGGCCTTACTGTAACCGCATTTTTGCGTTTTTATTTTATAATTTTTGTTTTATTTAAATAATCAATGAAGGAGTCATACTTATTTTTGTGTTAATAAACATAATGCCGCAAATGCTTAACTTGTATTTAACCCGGAACATATCCAATCATACATTTGAAAAAGATTCACATTCTATTTCTCTTATTTCTTTCTAGTTTCTCTGCTTGAAGAACATCAGGACATTTTTGCAAGTCTGCTCAGAAATATTCAGCATGAAGAAAAGTGAACTGTTTGAGGCTTTTGATTTATTTGATGTACGGGACTTTGGAAAGGTAAGATACATGTATAATTTTTCTCTCACAGCTTGCAAATATCCCATAATCAGTTTACATATTTACCTGTTCTAATTCCAAGCATTCTTAAAAATGAGATACATTTCATTCTCCCATTTTGTTTTATGGTGTGAACATCAACTTCAGCCTCACTCTTAGATGTGGTAAAAGAAAGCAGGCCTGTGTTTATGTATCCTCACATCAACCTGTTGATGCTGTAGTGACGTCACTCTGCTTACATTTAATATATAATTTACCGTCTATAAATGTAACTCTATATTTTCTGATATATTAGAGTCTCATAAACAAAACAAGCCTGTCTACAAAGTCTATTTTTTAAAAATGTTATTCATAATTTCCAAGCAGTGCAGTCAGATTTTGTGTTGTCTTGAAAGGCGGAGCCTTAATTTTACTCTGTACACCCACCAGCGATTTTACACAGAAAAAAGCTTGCAGGAACCTCATTTTTTGTTAGATCATCTTCAAATTTGAAACATAACTTCTTTAGACTTGTGGCTTTGAGAACATTGTATTTCTGTGCTGTCTTGGTACTTTTATTATTGTTTTTTTTTAGATTATTAAAACATGTTCAGCACAAAATATTTCCATTACTATAAACTTCAGCTTCTCTAACTTTAAAAAATAACAACATATATTAATTCTGGGAAATAAAGCCCAAAGTGTCTTCTTTCAAAAGATACTCCAACTGTGTCCATACTCCAAAGGGTCCCGTAAATGCAACTGTTTAAGTTCAGGTATGTCATTTTCATGGTTTGTGCTCAAAAAAGGGGTGCGTATCAATGAATATGACATTCATGCTGTGTCTTGGTTGGTTAAGTTCTGAGAGGATGGACTCTTTTTGGGCTGTCTGCTGTAATAAATTCTTTGTGTCTGCATCCTATCCTGCGGGTAATTTAATCCAATCTTCAGGATGTTTTATTAAAGATCAGTGAAGAGCAGCATGGGTGTGGCCTCTCTCTGTGAGGATGTGGCATGATTGTCTGGATATGCTATAGGGATGCACTTATCCGATACCTGGATCGGTATCGGCTCAGATATTGACGTTTTTAGAGAAATCGTGTATCGGTCCAATGAGCCGATTCAAATCAGATACTGTGTGTTAGTCATGTTTGTTACTGTCAAACTCCCAAACTGACAAAAAAGAGCCATAAAAGTACCATTAAAGTAGTCCATATGACTCGTACATTTTATTCAAAGCCACTTGAAGCCAAGCGATAGGTATGTGAATCGCAAAAGGCTGTGTTTAATAAGTAAATATACACAGGCAGTATGCTGCGCAGCACATTAGTGAATGGCGCTGCTCTGTTGACACACACAAACATAACGTTCAGATGGCTGGTAAGGCAGTTGCATCTATATTCAGCCCTCGGAGCTCGCAGTTATTTTCACATGCGAGCGCTACTCACGAACAACATCTCGGATGTAGATGGTTCGGTTCGCTTATAATATGCATTTAGAACAGTCGCCCGAGGAGCATTTCACCAGAATTAAACTACTAAGACACTTACAGGACTTCCTGGAGTGTTAGGATCATCAAAATAATTTATTTTGTTTACAGAAAAGCATTTGCTTTTAATTTACAAGTAGGTATTAGTGAGCATAGTGACCTGTTAACCTAAAGCAAATATTTTTGTCCCAGGACTGCATGAAACCATATGGATCAGTATTGTCAAGAGCCCTTAAACCCCAATGGGTTTCCTAATGCAAACTCAGAGACCTGTCTGTGCTGTCTCACCTGCTGTGAAATGTGAAAGACAGACATTAAATCAGTTTTATGTGTTGCTGTGTTACAGCTAAAGATTCTGTAATATTCCTCCCCAGGGAGGTAAAGATGTCAAACACCCAATCATTTGTAGGAGGATATGATATGATGGAAAAGGAAGGAATTAACACTTTTAATTTAATCCAGTATTTGTTATGAGATAACAATACGTATACATGTAAAAAATGTATTACATTTGGAACTTCATTGGTTCTCACATCTTGTTTTGAAAACTAAATCAAAGTGGTGTTTTTCAAGCCAGGTCAACCCCCCAAAATGGTGGTTATATATATATATATATATATATATATATATATATATTGCATCATCTTTCATAGTTTATCACGGTTAATCGCAAAGTTGTGTTACAATTTTAATATATATATATATATATATATATATATATATATATAATTATTTACTTGTCAAAATGCATTTTTTTCCTTTTTAGGAAATAAAGCACAATAATATGTAACAACATAATGCTTTATTAACATTTTACTGAACAAAGCCTTCCACAGTATAAAAATAGAAACGCACTAAAATATAATCAATTCAAGTAACATTACTAATTTCCCAAAGTATATATATATATATATATATATATATATATATATATATATATATATATATATATATATATATATATGTATATATTAGGGCTGCCGATTTAACACTTTAATTCAGTGCGATTCATTTTACAAAAAAATAACGCGTTAAAAAAATGTCAGCAATTAATCGCAATGCTCACTGACCATAATAAGGAAGATTCCTGAGAAATGCAAGCTTGTAGTACCACCTGTTTACTCCAGAGGGCAGTAAGTGAAATTTCAGTGAAATTTATATATATATACACATCATTTTTAAAGATAATTATATATTGATATCAGCATGTATAATCCTTATATATTGAGTTATTGTTATATGAGGGGCTTTCTCAGCAAATATTTATATATGCGATTAATCGCGATTAATTAATCGGGACACCATGTAAGCTATGTTGCATTCATTTGGAAAGTGCACTATAAAGTACGACCCCTGCTGTGAGTGCTAATGTTTGCCAGAATCGACCAATCAAATGAGCTGTCAATCATTTGATATGAGGTATATCTCCTCTTCACTTACCATGAAATGCTTTAAAAATAGACGTGGCTTTACTGTTAAACTAAACAATCTTCTTGGAAGATTTTTGTAAAGCTGAAGTTAGTGCTAATGTGTCATTGGACACTTTTTGCATGACAGGGCTTCATAAACACTTCACCCTTGCCTTACATTAAATACTATTTGCAGTTTGACCATTTTTATCACTGTCCGATACATATTGCGCTCATTTCACATGATATTGTCCACAGCTGCATCCTGTACACACACATCTGCTGATTCTCTAGTCTCTGTGTATGCGTTCAAAAAGCACAGAGGGGGAAAAGCATTCACATACACATGGACACACACACATTAACACATGAGAATACACACGATATTCTGTTGAATGCACAGAGAAGACATCATCAGTTTTTTCCACATGGCTGAAAAAACATGTCTCATTCATCCTGATAAGTGCACACTCGCTGAGGGCAACTCTGCTAACACTTATTTTATCACAAGGACAGCAAAGATTTTCCGGCAGCTGTTTTAATGGGAAGTTTAATGTAGCAAGAATACATTTTGTCTTGTGACTTGAAAAATTAAACCTTAAAGGGGTCATGACATACTCTTAATTTAAATAAAAACATTTTATTGAATTTTATTATCTTCTCGGAGGTCCTCTGATAATGTTAGTAAAAAAATATGATTTGCACCAAAACAGTCATAATTTAGTATTATCTAATAATTTTACACCTTGTCAGGTTTTGGCCTCAGTGTCTCTTTTAAAATTAAATGTAAACACCCACTGTTATGATTTGCTAACATTGCACAGCCCCTCGAATACAGCCATATATATTTGAATCTCAGTCGGAAGAGAACGAACAAGCTCCACAACATTATAAAACAAAATTTCAGGGATTACACATAATGCACATCTAACACATTGACTACGAATATATTAAACTGTTCATCTCAATCACAGCAGGACTTTTGAATGGAATTGGTTACTTACAGTTTTGCATTCATCCACATGACATATATACTTTGCATAGTCCAAAGCACGGTGCAACAAGACGCACAAACTTATAGTATCATTCTGCAATGATGTGCACATTGCCTGAAATGCATTAAAACGGTCAAAGATGCCCATCTAGTGCATGTTTACAAAGATAACAATTTTGTCTTGTAAGCTTTCATGAAAATGTAATAATTAGCTATTCCTTTGAAATTACTATCATTTACAGTTGAAGTAGCCATGGCCTCTAATTTTTCAACCCCTTCCCTCCATCCACATATAGAATTAGAGGCCATATAGAGACCACATTTCACAATCTGATATTTTTTCCCTTGTTTAATATCCTGTTCTACTCGGAAATGCATTTCAGAAGGGAAGTCAAGTGGGTTCTGAATGTTGTTTCACAAATGTTGTTTGTAAAAAAATAAGATAAAATGTTTATTTGTAGAAGATCGAGGAATGAAACCTTTTCTCAGACTGTGAAGACTAATTTCTGCCTTAATTTAGCAGACTAAATCTTGCAAACATTTCTTAATTGTTTTCGCTTATGCCCTCAATTTACTAAGAAGAAACCAAGAGGTCATATGATGTGTCACATCCCATGATTGGATTGATTTCAGTCGTGTGATCATCGTCATCAGCACTTTTGTTATATTCTGAGATGACAAACCAATGGAAATTTGTTCACATTTGAAATTTCTGTTGAAATATAAAGGATTAAATATCTGCTTCTGCCTTTTCATGCACAGTGTGACATGCTGACTTTGCAAATTGGAACAAATGGATGCAGATGACCATGGTACAGGGAACCTTGAGTTGTGTTCAAGTCACTTGTTTCTTAAGAAATGCTGTTGAAATGTCATCACATGGTTTCTGGAGAATAGGAACTTTTTGTCTTTCTGTCCTGTAAACATCAGTTGTCAGTGTTATTAAGGTTGATATCAGTATTATCAGTGATGTAAGTTTGTACATGTTTCAAATGCCTATGGGCCCTGGAGGAGTGAAATGAGAGTGATGAAGACCAGACGACCAGGCAAACACAGGCTTAGATACTCACGCATAGGAGGCCAGAGAGGAGGGAGAGTGAGAATGAGGGAGAGAATAGTAGAGATCATATGTCCTGCTATTGGATTACCATAGTTAAATATATCACTGCTACCGAGGAGAAAGACAATCATCAATTGCTGGTCTCTCTTTCTCTGTTGCTCTTTATTTGTCTCTTCCTCTCTCAATATCTCACCTTGAGTTTCCAACTTTTTGTTATTACATGGACATTGAATGCGTAGTTGAGCCTATAAATATGCAGATGAACAACAACAACAACACACACACACACACACACACACACACACACACACACACACACACACACACACTGTTGTGTTTCCATGTTTTATGGGGACTTTCCATAGACATAATGGTTTTTATACTGTACAAACTTTATATTCTATCCCCTAAACCTAACCCTACCCCTAAACCTAACCCTCACAGAAAACTTTCTGCATTTTTACCTTTTCAAAAAACATAATTTAGTATGATTTATAAGCTGTTTTCCTCATGGGGACCGACAAAATGTCCCCACAAGGTCAAAAATTTCGGGTTTTACTATCCTTATGGGGACATTTGGTCCCCACAAAGTGATAAATACACGCTCACACACACACACACACACACACACACACACACACACATACACACACACACACACACACACACATGTTGTGTTTCCATGTTTTATGGGGACTTTCCATAGACATAATGGTTTTTATACTGTACAAACTTTATATTCTATCCCCTAAACCTAACCCTACCACTAAACCTAACCCTCACAGAAAACATTCTGCATTTTTACATTTTCAAAAAACATAATTTAGTATGATTTATAAGCTGTTTTCCTCATGGGGACCGACAAAATGTCCCCACAAGGTCAAAAATTTGGGGTTTTACTATCCTTATGGGGACATTTGGTACCCACAAAGTGATAAATACACGCCACACACACACACACACACACACACACACACACACACACACACACACACACACATACACACATACACACACACACACATACAAACACATACATACAGACACACACAAATTATCCTAGGGGGGAAGTGCCCTCAAGTTCCTGAGTGGATGTGGGGTTTATCGAGTATCAAGTGACACGGTTTTTCAGGAAAGGATGCTGAGTGGTTGTCGGAAGGGTGATGTGGTGTGTGTTTGGGGGTGCTATTCGGGTCCTGGCTACACATTGGAGCTCTCTTCCGAAGCCTAGTGAGCTGCCTGGACTAAATCAATGCTAAATCAACCAAAAATGTATTAGTATGTTTGTGGCTTAAGGCACATACACACACACGCACACACACACACACACACACACACACACACACACACATATATATAGTCAAAATATATTTTTGACAATTAAGTGGCAATACATGTCAGTTACAATACCTGACTTTGGTGGACAATAGTTATTCATATATTAATAATATTTTACAACAAAAAATTGAAGAAATAATTATTTTATTCAAGAATTTCAGCTTGTAATTGTTTTTTTTTACTGTTTCCAGATGTTTTTTTTTTATGTAAGCCCCAGAAAAATATTACAATTACTTTAAACTCAGTTATTGAAAACATGTTTATCATAGAAGAGGTTTATTCAAGTATTATTCAAGATGTTTTGTGTGAATTGCATTTTGAATGTATGAATAAATCCAGAAAAAAAAAGAACGCCACGTCATTGACCCAAACGCTAATCCCGGAATGTGTCTCAGTTGACCACCTGTGATTGGATCCCTTAAGACATATGTTAATATCAGATATAAATAGTGCTTAGGTTTTGGAACAGAGCTTGGGTGATCTGTGTACTCTACAGACTTCTGTGGCCATAAATGCACACTGCAAACAGAAAGCCATAAAACAGACAATAACAATAGACCATAAATCACATAATGTTGAGTGATAGTTCCCAGCAATCATTGTTAAATTGAGTGTTAGAAGCAGAATAGGCCTGAAGTGTACAGCGCTAAGATCTGTGTCAGAGCTCTTTGAGAGGAACTGTAGCATCTGACATGTGCTATTAGTAAGAGTGTGTGATGATGTGAAGTGTTAGGGCCCTCAGAATGAGAGAACACACCACACAAACCATATTCAAAGAAGTAAGTGTGTGTGTCTAGTGCTCTGTTTGTTCTCAAGGGCCTTTAGAAATTAAATGGATTCTTGATCTCCATGCTTTCACAGATCTGTGCCTGAGAGTGGCAAATGCTATCAATTGAACGTTTCCCAAATTTACAGTTACACTATTGTAACACTTTGAAAAATTATGTACCCAGACAGAATAGGATACCGAGAAACAGCTCTGAAGGCTGGCAACTAATGCTGGGCAAAATGGCTACAAAATGATTACTCAAAATGTTTCACTCTTTTGGCGATATTCTATACACTGAAAATGTTTTTGTTGGTTTTACGTAATTCAACTATGGATATCGGTTCCACATAATGAAAATTAGTTTTCTTAATATGAAATGAAAATGTTGGCTGTACTTAAACGTTTTGTGTTGCATAAACCCAATGGAATTAGCTTAATCTCAATCTGTCCAAATTACTCCACTCAATTTAACAGCTTGCTGCTAGCTAGCAACAATACACATTAGCACATTATAAATATCTTTTTGTTCAGTATGACAAGGATGATGCTGTTGAGGGTCTACTGATCCTCGAACAATCTCTATGTTGATGATCCTTCAGGCTTTGCTTCATGACAAAAGCAATATACACATATTGTTCAGTGTTGAAAATCACCCATCCTCGACCTAAGCATTAGCTTCGATCTACTTCAAAATGGTAACCTCCAAAAAATATCCACCATGACAGGAACTTCTCTAAATCCCAACATAACAGAACTGTGGCAGGGCGGAGGCCGGGGCCGGGTCTTAATTCTACACACCCGGTCCCTTATCAGGCTAATCAAGCCTCCGAGAGGGATAAAGGCCGACTGCGGAGGATTGTGCGGGAGAGAAATCCTCTTCACACCATTCTTTGTAAACCCTAGAAATGGTTGTGCGTGAAAATACCCGTAACTGAGCAGATTGTGAAATACTCAGACCGGCCCGTCTGGCACCAACAACCATGCCACGCTCAAAATTGCTTAAATCACCTTTCTTTCCCATTCTGACATTCAGTTTGGAGTTCAGGAGATTGTCTTGACCAGGACCACACCCCTAAATGCATTGAAGCAACTGCCATGTGATTGGTTGATTAGATAATTGCATTAATGAGAAATTGAACAGGTGTTCCTAATAATCCTTTAGGTGAGTGTGATATATATATATATATATATATATATATATATATATATATATATATATATATATAAATTTATATATAAATACATCATGTTTAATGCTTGAAGTAAAAATCTTGTTAGGATAATGACGGCATGTTTTTTTTTTTTTTTTACCAGTCTGGTCTCATGAAAATTACACGCCTTATTATGCGTATGGCAACAGTTTCTAGTGAAATGTGCAGCGGGGGGTTCCAAAAGCAAATGTAATTGTGTTATAGTCAGACAACGTTTTTAAGGTGAATATTAGATGGAGGTTTTTATGTGAAAACTCCCTAACCTAAAACTTTAACCTAAACCCAAAACCCAAATTCTCTAAATTTGAGGCTAGAAAATCTGGATGTGTACATTTTAAAATAGAAAATTATATTAGCATATAACATGCCACTGTAGGCTATTTATGTCCTGTTATGCAAGCTTCCTATACCGCCTAGTGTGTGTGGGTGTGTGTGTTTGCACATTATTAGTCATGCTTATTAATTATGCACATTTCCATAAATGTGCATATACATACTTCTGTGAGCATGTATGTGTGTAGAAGAGTTAAATGGTAAAGTCTACAAATAAATGTAATTGAAAAACTATCACTGTGACCTCTCTCTGTCTGTTTGTCATTCTGTCCATCAGTTCTGCTGTCTGTCAGTACTCTAACGCAAGTCACACAGTCACATGCCCTCGAGCAGAAAGCTGTAAACTGCTGGAAAGCATTCACACTCCCTCTTTCCTAACTGCGACCGCTTTACTACGTGGCGTTCCCTGAAGGTTGAGTTATGAACTTACTCATGCTTCCTGTGGTGGACTCCTGAGGCCCCATGATAGAGGGGGATGGGGTGTGTGTTTTTAAAGACAAAGTATGTATGTGTAGAGGTACACCAAACTTAAAGAGCCAACATCCTCTTGAGACGAAGAGACTTTTAAGATGTCTTAAGTCAGTGCGAGGTTGAGGCCAAAGGTTGCTGTGAACCGGGTTTCAAGATTTGACTGGTGCTGCAACCACCGTAGGCATAGGAGTATTCATATTAGTAATGGACTGATGTGATTTATGGTTTTATTTTTGGGGGGTTTATTGAAAATTATTACATTTTGTCCCTCATAATACTGAATCTGTGGTTACATCCTAGCTAGACTAGGTTACTGTAATTGGCTTAAACATTGTTTATATAATTTTCTCAAGGGCAGTGGTTCTCAACTGGTTTTGCTTCTGGAACTGGATTTGACTTTGGGAAGTATACATAATGGAATTTCACAACCTAGTCTCATAGAATCATGCCACTATATGATTTTTATTTGGCTCGTTGTATGTATCATGGCACTTTCCTTGTATTCACTATAAATATTCACTAGGAACAGTAAAACAACAATGACTTTTATTCCTTTTCACATGAATCAAGAGTAAACTGCAGATTTTTCCAAATGTACTTTTCGCACTGTTCCCACAATAATGTGTGTTTCTCAAATCTAATAACATCTTATTACCAACCTAATTTACAATCTTGTTTGAACATGATCAAACTGCACAGTAGCTAATAAGTAACTTATAGATTGGTGCTCTTGCGATGCAAAATACTGGAGTACGAGTCCCAGAAGAGTGAAGTCGACACGTGAGCTGAAAGTGTCATAGCCCTGCTGAAAAGACCAGCTTTGTTGGACCCTAGCTTATGTTGTGTTTTGTTTTAGTAGGTTTACTTTTAAGGTTCAGGATAGAGAAGTAGGTTTTGTGGATTCAAATCTCAATAGAGCATTAACCGTAAAAAAAAATAAAATAATTTAATTACCACTCAGTGGGCACTTCACCTCGGAACTGCGTGTAAGGAACGAAGTTATATAATTTTGCAAAAATCTTGCCCTGAATTATCCTGGAAAATCAGAACATTTGCATTAGAAGCGGCCTACGATCCTCCCAAAAGTTTTTGGAGATGAAAGGCAGGTGTGTGTTGGTGTGCTGAGTTCCTTTCTGTGGTCAGCTCAGTCAGAGAAGGGGCTTTTTTCAGGGCTGTTCAGAGCGCATCTAATGCTTATATAACCGCTGAGGGTCATGTGTGGAGATCTGCAAACATCAAACATTTCATGCAAACTGACATGCCACCTTAGTGTCCTATTTACACATCATATCCACACTGCAGGTTCGCTTCAAAGTGAGCTGCAAAGAGCTGATATTTTATATATAGTAGGTTTGGGCGATGTCCCCTAAATTGGCAGTTGACGATGTTGACAGTAAAACATCGCGATGGACGATGAATTTTTGAAAATTATATGAAAAATTATAATTTCGTTATTTTACTAACCCAACTAATGACTCGTCGGCGCTTTATCAGTAGGATTTTTTTTTTTTATATAATAATATATCTCTTTACATAAATACTATTTTCCACTTAAAAACTATAATTTCGTTATTTTACTCACTGATGAACAAAAGGTAGAGGCAGAAATGACCATGTACCTGCAGGAAATGGCCATTGATGGGGAACAGGACCCGCTGACTTGGTGGAACACGAACGACAAAAGGTTTCCGTTCATGGCAAGATTAGCACGGAAATATCTGTGCATATGTGCTACCAGTACTCCATCAGAGCGGGTCTTCAGCACAGCGGGTAGTGTAGTTACTCCAATCCGCAGCTTATTAAAACCAGATAAAGTGAATATGTTGGTATTTCTGGCCAGAAACATCGAAATTTAAACATGGTCTATGGTGAAAGATATTAGACTTCTTTACGCATTTTTCGCCATCCGTTGCTATTCGATTTTGCATATTATTTTTTAAACGTTCATTTGTGTAGTTCATATGACCATTTACAATATTTCAATAACATAATTTATTTTGTAGCCTGTGCTGAAGTTAATTGTGCTGCTAATTATAAGTGAAATGTTAATGCCAAGTTTCGGTCTGAGTGTTGTTCCCGTTTTCTTGTTGTTCTTCTATGTTTTAATAAATGTGTGTTATTCATATTCACCTTGTTTCTTTCATTTGATTTGACATTATGGATTTATGGCCAAGGAAATTTTTCTTTAAAAGTATTAATCAGACAAAAGTTATTTGACGTTCGCTGGTCTGGGTTTATCTTAAACTGCCGCTTCAGTGTATACAAGAGCAGGCCTATGTGACAATGAGCAAGATTTTCTGAGACACTACAACTACTAATAATTAATTAATTTAATCTAAATGTACAGTGTAAGACATGTAAAAAAAAGACAAGAAGCTAACAATGTCAAGATCAATATTTGTGTAGCCTGCCTGACACGGTATTTTCACAGACTAACACGTCACGTCTCTGGCATATACTACAATATTTAAAATAGTTATATTCTCAATTTAATTTACAGAGCAATCCCTGCAAAGTTTTTAGGTTAACTATAGAAGAGACTAGGATTAGTGAGTCACACTAGCAAGACTCGCAAAAGGGGGCGTGGCATCACGATGGTGGCTCTACATCGTGATGTTGGTCAGCCATCACGATGGACGATGATATCGTCCGTCGGCACAACCCTAATATATAGTATAGGTAGTTGGTGCTTAGCAGAGAAACACAAAAGCTGAATCGTGCTTGAAGCCACTCCGAGCCGTTTGATCTATGGAAATGTGCCATTGCGAGGCTTTATGCTGGAGGTATAATTTCTAAAGCAATAACAGATATATTTGCTTTACAATTTGATCTTTTTCTGTTTCAGCTCACCCCCGAGAACATACTTTTGGATTCCGTCAGTTACAGTGAAGCTCAAAGCTGTGTGGTTTATAAAAGATGTTCTCTCAAGGCCTTTTAACGAGTTCTGCAATAAAACTTTCATAAGGGTTTTAAGCACTCGACTAAAATGCAGTCAGAAACAGTTTTTGTATTGACTCGTTTGAGTCAAACTCTTCAGTAGAGGACTGATAAGACATATGGAAATACATGGAATTACAGCAGATGTCAAAGCAACATTTTAGCATTATTTCATAATAAAAAAATAACAAGGAATTTTATTCCACTTAGTTTTGTTGTTAATGTGTTATAAGTGAACGTCTGGCTTTAGTGTGTGTGTGTGTGTGTGTGTGTGTGTGTGTGTGTGTTTGTGTGTATTCAACTGTCTATTAACTATGAATAGTAGTCATGAATACAGTCATGTGTATACATATTAGGGTTGCAACGGTATGACATTTTCACGGTTTGATAACCGTTTAATAAAATATCAGGGTTTCATGGTATTATGGTGTATGGTATTACACAATTATTATTATCAGTTACAATGATGCTTAAAGGATGCTTGTTGGTTGAACAAATGTTTTTTTTTTATTATTTAAACTTGAAACTTCAACTACAACTGCCACTGTTGATATAAAATTAGGTATAATAAATTCTACCTTTAGATTATTTCATATGAATCATATAACACTTACTTTTACTCATGTAAAATTGTGAAACAATTTTGTAAAAGTGATGATGTATAGTAATAAAATAATGAGCATATAACACAGTGTTGCTCTTTTCCTCCTCAGTGCTGTTTGGCATGTCAGCGTTGACTTCCTCCGTAACACTTTAAACTAGAAAGGTCTCACTAGAATTGAAATTGGTCACATCAGTTTTGAGGTCTGTGCTCCGCAATATCGAGGGAAGCTGGTTGTTGCACGCGCACGACAGAGAGAAGAGCAGATCATTAGCATGAGCTGGTTCAGTTACACTCGTGCAAAAGTAAGTAAGTAAGTAAGTAAAATGTATTTATATAGCACTTTTCACAGATAAACATCACAAAGTGCTTCACAGTAAAATGTAATACAAAAACAAATTAAATACATTCCCCAAAATACAAACAACAAACACTACAAACAACCATAAAAAAAACCCTCGACTAACCAAAAGCCTGCTTGAAGAGCAAAGTCTTCAGTTGTTTTTTAAAATAATCAACTGAGTTTATGCTAACGTAAAACAAGAGGCAAAGCATTCCACAGCCTGGGAGCGACTGCCTGGAATGACTGGTCCCCTCTAGTTTTAAAATGGGTACGGGGAACAACTAATAGCATCTGATCTAAAGACCTGAGACTCCGGGTAGGAGTGTGCGGCTGTATCAGGTCAGTGATGTAGGTAGGGACTTGGCCATGCAAGGCTCTAAAAGTAAGAACTAGAATTTTAAAATGAATTCTATACTGGACTGGTAACCAGTGAAGTGAAGCTAAAACAGGTGTGATGTGTTCTCTTCTCTTAACGCGGGTTAAAAGCCTTGCAGCAGAGTTCTGAACAACCTGGAGGCGATGAAGCTCCTTCTTACTCAAACACGTAAAAAGACTGTTACAATAGTCTAAACGGGAGGAGATGAATGCATGAATAATCATCTCTAACTCACCTTTAGTCACAGATGATCTTAATTTTGAAATGTTCCTCAATTGAAAAAAGCAGTTTCTAACTAATTGTTTCGAATGAAGCTCCAAGGACATAGCTGACTCAAAGACAACACCTAAGCTCCTGAGGCTCGGATGGACAGACGGGCCTAAGTTGCCAATATGTTGTATTATCTTTGGGATTTTACTTTCAGGGGCGATAATTAGTGTTTCTGTTTTGTCAGACTTGAGAAGCAAAAAGTTCTCACATAACCACTTTTTAATACTAGAAGGACAATTTAAACAACTCAGTTTCCTTAAAGGAGCAATACAGTTGGATATCATCCGCATGCAAGTGATAAGATATGTCGCTAAACTGACTAATAACCTTACCAAGAGGAAATATATACAAGAGGAACAAAATAGGACCCAAGACAGAACCCTGCGGTACCCCACACGACAACTCTGCAGTTTCAGACACAATCTGATTCAAATTCACACTAAAGCTTCTACCTGACAGGTAGGATGAAAACCATTTTAAAACTGATCCCGACATGCCAACCAAATCACGAAGTCTATTTAACATAACATTATGATCAATTGTGTCAAAAGCTGCTGAGAGGTCCAATAAGATCAACACTGTATATTTTTTAGAGTCAGCTGACTTCATAATATCACTTGAAACTTTAAGTAACGCCGTTTCTGTGGAATGTTTTTTGCGAAAACCAGACTGGAATTTGTCAAATAACTCATTATTCTCTAGGAAAAGGGTGAGTTTTTCAGCTACAACTTTTTCTAGAATTTTTGACATGAAAGGAAGCTTCGAAATTGGTCTATAGTTTTCCGGTTGTAGCGGATCCAGATTCGTTTTTTTAAGTACAGGCTTAACAACCGCATGTTTAAAAAAAGCAGGAACAACACCATTTAAGAGTGAGGAGTTAAGCATCTCAACAATACAGGGGCCATTGTAGTCAAAAACTTGTACAAATAGCACAGTAGGAACAACATCCATAGGACATAATGATGGTTTCATAGAATGTAACAGAGAGGTAATGTCAAGTAATGTCACAGGTGTAAAAGTGGACCAACAATGCGGGGGGGACATGTCACAGGCAAAGCTCTGAGCCAATGGTGGGCCAAAAGTGCAGATGAGAAGCCTTTAGCTGATTGCGAGATTATCATTAAATCTGCCTCTGCAGTCCTAAATAGGCTATCACTTGGGCGGCCGCCGAAATATCTTCAATGGGAGAACCATGGAATTGTTCTTTCCCTGCTGTCCGCAACCCAGTCCGAATAGACCTGTGACCTGAGACACACTGCTTTAACTCACACACACACTCACTTATGTCAGACCCCCTCGACCTCAATTCTCTCTGATATTTTCTCTGCTGCATGTGTGTGTGTGGGGCAAGTTGACGAGTCTGACATGCAGACAATGAGGAAAGGAGATGCGCACGTGCATCAATATCGTATCAACTACGGTCAATACCGTAGATAAGCAAATATACATGGTATAGTGTACATACTGTTTGTATTAAAGCAACATGCTTTTTTTTTACCCATTTATTGCTTACAGAATAGCAATGATATTTAGCAATGCAAATATTATTAGAGGTATAGTTATCAATCAAGGTCTACGGACCAGAAGTAATGTCTCATTTCAAACTACTGACCTGCACTGATAGTACAGATTGATAAACCAGCATTGTATTAATACAATGTAAGCCATTGTATTGATTCCATCTTGTCATCACTTATCATTCACTTAAAATTCCACATGCTCCGCATATTTAAAATAACTTTCTTATTTTTGTTGAAGGATGCTGCCTGGCAGGGCACAGGAGGACTAATCCTCCGGGTTGTGTGGGCAGTATGCGCGTGGGAGAGGCTTTGTGCTTCCTCCACGGTTGAGGAATTGGAGAGCTGTTTCAGTTAGGATTGAGGAAATGCTGTGCTTCCAAGTTTCCATCATGTTCATATTGCTGTGATAAGAATGTCGACAGACTTTAAGAGACAAGTTGGAGCTCTTGTTTCAGTAACACACTTTCTAAGAGGGTTTTGACTCAATCAAGGGCGTAGATATGGCTTGAACATTTGGGGGGTTGTAGCATAAAACATTTACAGGGTATCCGCGGGACCTTAAAAAGTCTTAAATATACTTTAAAAAATTTAAGGCCATGAAAAGTCTTAAATATCTTAAATAAATTACAAGTCTTAAATTTAATTTGTTGAGGTCTTAAATTTTGTGGGGTGAATAGAGGAGACGCTTAAATCTGCACAATCTGTGAGTCAAAATCATCTCTCTCTCTCTCTCTCTCGTGCATCTGTCATTTAGCAGCTGACGCTTGAGTTTAGTGTGAGTGCGTGCAGGGAATACTGAACTTACAATGTTCCACGTGTATAAACCAACAAACATGTTAATCCGAAATGCAAACGGCGTTAATTTGCGTCTCTAACACTGACACTGTTTATAATCGACAAAGCGATCAACGCTACAAATTGCAAGTGTGCAAGGTTGGAGCGTTCTTTTGACACCTTTCAAATCTTGGCACTTCCTTATTTTACACTACCTTTGACAATAATTGTAAAGCTAACAGAACTACTCAGCTGCAGAGTTACACCTGTTATATCTCTCATCTCCATCTCTCTAGATCTAGGGCTGCCAACGCAATTGACACTGTTCTCACGCTCTCACGCCACACGTACAATCTCACTTACATTGAATGAAAAACAAGACACAGTGACAGTGAATTGAGACTGAGACTAAAACGTTTTGCTCAACATCTCTTTTTTTGTTCCCTGCAAAGAAAAACTCATTCAGACTCAAGGGTGATGACAGAAATTACATTTTTAAATGAATTGCCCTTTAACTACCTGTTAAAGTATTTGATAAAGGTATCTGCCAAGAAACAAAATATAAATGTTATTCAGCACATGCTAGACCTTATTCACAGCATCTTTGATTTTTAATGACAATGACACAGAGGCTGTGCGAGATAGACGTACAGTCTCTTCGATGACATGAACAGCAGTTTAAAGTGTTTTTGCATCATTCTGTGTACAAAACATTGAAAAAAAAATCTCTTTTCGAAGACACTTAGTTGACAAAAAAACTCCAGACAACATGAAAATCAGATGGGATATTGAAGCTTTTTACAGATTTACACCATGCATGCCATTGAAGAGATGGTAAGTCTATGCATCAAAGCCTCATTTCCATTCCCATTAAAATCAAACATGGCACTACTGTGAATAAGGTCTATAGACCAATCCTCTTGTTTACAAAAATATCAGCACACATGCACAGTAAGTGGTGGCAGAATGCCCACTGTCTGTTGTGTTGATTTGACAGATTAGATGATTAAATGAAATTATGACACAAAACCATCATAAATACAAACATATTCTTAGCGATACAATTACTATAATAAGTTAATAACAAACATGTAATCATGTTCACTATACATTTTTGCTTAAGAAGTTGTGAGTTGAAATTACCTCAGTCCAGTCAGCTCTGTTGATGATCTTGAAGCCACGGCAGTCAACGATAGCCCTCTGAATAATTTTTATATATATAGTTGCATTTAATGTTGCTGAGTGTAGACTCAAGCTTACAGCTCATTTGTCTGTGTTTGAAAACATACTGAAATGACATTCTGCTTCGACACTTTCAGTGTAGACAACCTCAATCCTGCATCGCAACACATACTCTGTAGCTTCCAATGTCAACACTGTGTTTTTATAACTACAGGATTCTGTCTGTTACAATTTACTGTTTAAATTCGATTTGCATTACCATAAGTACAAATTAATACAGCTCTCTACTAAAACTGTGGTGTTGTCATTATGTAGGTCATGATAACAGCTGTTTTCTCTTGAGTCCGTTCCACCTGGCTCTGATCAGTTTTAGAATGAGAAATAGGGTTTCCAGCAAAATCTTGCTCAGGCCTTGTAGATGAATTTCTACATGTTCATGCACACACACACTCTCTCTGTTTTTGTGGTGCTGTTTTTTCATCTTCTATAAAATTGGCGTAGAGCAGGAGTTTTCAAAGTCTTAAACAATAAAGCCCCCCTCTGACAAAATTTACTAGACTCCTTTATGCATCCTAGATAAACTTGTACAGCTATTTTTTCCACTGAGGTGAAAGTCATAAGAAGACATGAGTCACAACATATGTTCTTAGTTGACGGTTTATACTGTATGCCATTTAATTTGCTCACATCTCTTACATTGTCAGCAAGCATCAGAGTATCATTCTTACAATATGATTTTAACCATGTATTATGCTGCATTTCCTAAAAATATTATTAAGTTTGCATACACTTAGGTTGATGTCATTAAAACTAGTTTTTTAATCACGCCATAGATTTAATATGAGCTAACTTTAGTTTGTCAAGTCGTTTAGGACATCTACTTTCAAACTCAGTGCCTCTTTGCTTGACATAATGGGAAAATCTAAAGAAATCAGCCAAGACCTCAGAAAAAAAATTGTGGACCTCCATAAGTTTGGTTCATCCTTGTGTTTCATGAAGTATTGACGAGGTGAGAGAGAGGGATCAAAGTGCAGCAATCTTTTAATTGACAATGACAAGAAGGCGAGGATACACAGAAGACAATGGATACAAAACTAGACAGTCGATTGGGTTAAAAAAACAATGTAACCAACAAGAACAAGAACAATAATGGAACTAAATTAGTCGATATTTATATACAAGAAGGCTGATGACATAATGAAGAACAGGTGACAATGATGGGTAACAGATGGCAGTGATAAGGGAAGTGCATTCTGGGAAACATAGTCCAGGGGAAACAGAAGACGGAACGAAAACTACTTCAAAATAAGAGTCCTTGGTATAATGGTGACTGTGACAAAACTCTGAGAGGGGAGCCGTGGAAGGCAGGGCTGTGAGAGGCTCGAGGGGCCAATCCTTGGAAGACGGAGCCTTAAGAATCTCGAGAGGCAAAGCCATGGAAGGTGGAGCCGTGAGGGGCTCGAGGGGCGAAGACATGGAAGGCGGAGCCATGGGAGGCTCGAGGGGTGAAGCCTTGGATAGCGGAGCCGTGGGAGGCTCGAGGGGCGAAGCCATGGAAGGCAGAGTTGTGAGAAGCTTGAGGGACAAAGTCATGGAATGCAGAGCCGTGAGGGGCTCTACGGGTGAAGCTATGGAAGCTGTTGCCATGGGAGGCTTGAGGGGCGAAGCCTTGGAAGGCGGAGCCATGGGAGGCTCAAGGGGCGAAGCCATGGAAGGCGGAGTCGTGAGAGGCTCGAGGGACGAAGCCATGGAAAGTGGAGCTGTGGGAGGGGCGAGGCCGAGGAAGGCTCGGGACTAAGAGCCGTGGAAGGCTTGAGACTAAGAGCTATGGATGAGTGGGAACTGACTCCCGTGGACGAGAGCACAGGTAAAGATTGGGGATTAACCTCCATGGTCGTGAGCATGGGCAGAGACTGGGGAACGGCCTTCGTGGTCGTGAGCATGGGCAGAGACTGGGGAACGACCTCTGTGGTCGTGAGTACAGACAGAGACTGGGGAGAAGGTGTCCCTTTCCTTCTCCTCCTTTCCCGGACAGCTGGGAGCATTGTTACGTGAATGGTCGAGGCTACATGCATTGAATCTGGGACAGTCGAGGCTACAGGCATTGGCTCTGGGACATTAATCATGGCAGGCATGGGCACTGGCTCGTTAACCGTAGCAGGCATGGACACTGGCTCGATAACCATGGCAGGCATGGGCACTGGCTAGTTAACCGTAGCTGGCATGGGCACTGGCTCGTTAACTATAGCAGGCATGGGCACTGGCTCATTAACCGTGGTGAGCATGGGAACTGGCTCATTAACTGTGGCAGGCGTGGGCGTTGGTTATGGCTGAGGTTCCTGCCATAAAAACCAGCGTACGGTGGAAATGTCACCTCTGTAGTTGCTGCCGCAGATTGCGCCGGGGAATCGACCACTGGAGCTTGGAGACAGTCAGCAAAAAAAAAACTAAATAATTAATTTATGGGGAATGCATGGAGATGAGTTACCTTCGAGACAGGGGTTCTGAAAAGCTTGGAGCAAGGAGTCGTGGAAGGCTATGGAAGTCTTGGATCAAAGAGCCATAGAAGGCTTAGAGCAATTGGCCTCATCCTCCCTTCCCACAGTGAAGGGTGAGCCACAGAGATGCAGAGTCACCTTGACGTAGTCAGACGGCATCCAGTGAGGATCCGCCTGAGGCATCAGTTGCTTTAGTGCTATTCAGACCGGCTCTAAAGTAAATCACCAGATAGCGGTCTTCATAGTGCACTTAATAAACCAGGTTGAGAAACTCACAGAAATGATCTTCAACCGGACGGTCCCCTTGCTCGAGGAGGAGGAAGCTTGCTGCAGATGGTAGATCCATTTAGTTTTGGTCAGTTCTTCTGTCACATGTAGTATTGACGTGGTGAGAGAGCGGGATGAAAGTGCAGCAGTCCTTTAATTTACAATGAAAAGAAGGCGAGGCTACACATAAGACAATGACTTATGGATACAAAACTAGACAGTCATTTGGGTTAACATAAACAATGTAACAACTAACAACGAACAAGAACTGACAATGATGGAACTAAACTTGTGGGTATTTATACACAAGAGGTGACGATGATGAGGAACAGATGGCAGTGATGAGGGCAGTGCATTCTGGGAACGTAGTCCAGGTGAAACAGAAGACAAAGGACGAAAACTACTTCAAAATAAGTTTCCTTGGAAACATGTGACTGTGACACCTTGGGAGCAATTTCCAAACACCTGAAGGTACAGTGCTTATCTATACAAACAAGAGTATGCAAGTATTAACCCCAAGAGACCACGCAGACATCATACCACTCAGGATGGAGATGCATTCTGTCTCCTAGAGATGTACGTAATTTGGTGCGAAAAGTGTAAATCAATCCCATAGCAACAGCAAAGAACCTTGTGAAGATTTGGAGGAAACAGGTAGACAAGTATCTATATAAACAGTAATTTGAGTCCTATATCAACATATCCTGAAAGGCTGCTCAGCAAGGAAGAAGCTACTGCTTCAAAACTGCTATAAAAAAAGCCAGACTACAGTTTGCAAGTGCACATGGAGACAAAGATCTTACTTTTTTGAGAAATGTCCATTGGTCTAATGAAACTACATTTGAACTGTTTGGCCATAATCATCGTCCCAAACGTAAAGCATGGGGGTGGCAGCATCATATTGTGGGTGTTCTTTGCTGCAGGAGGGACTGGTGCACTTCACAAAATATATGACATCATGAGGAAGGAATATTGTATATATATATGTATTGAAGCAACTTCTCAAGACATCAGCTCGGTCACAAATGGGTCTTCCAAATGGACATTGACCCCAAGCATACCTCAAAATTTGTGGCAAAATGGCTTAAGGACAACAAAGTCAAGGTATTGGAGTGGCCGTCACAAAGCCCTGTCCTCAATCCGATAGTAAATTTGTCGCCAGAACTGAAAATGCGTGTGTGAGCAAGGAGGCCTACAAACCTGACTCAGTTACACCAGTTCTGTCTGGAGGAATGGGCTGAAATTCCAGCTAATTATTGTGAGAATTTTCTGGACTAAAAAGTCTGACCCAAGTTAATCAATTTAAAGGCAATGCGACTAAATACTAACAAAGTGTATAAACTTCTGATCCTCTGGGAATGTGATGAAAGAAATAAAAGCTGAAATAAATAATTCTCTCTACCATTATTCAGAAATGTCACATTCTTAAAATAAAGTAGTGATCCTAACTGACCTAAGACAGGGAATGTTCTCTACAATTAAATGTCAGGAATTGTGAAAAACTGAGTTTAAATGTACTTGGCTAAGGTGTATGTAAAAGTCTGACTTCAAATGTATAGTAAGGGGTAAAATAAACCGTTATCAATGTTTCATGTCCATTTACGTACCCCTTCAGGGTGATACAACAAGATCCTGATCACCCTGTCATGGTTTATTTTGCGATATAAACAGCTGACTCTAAGTTATCCTGCTAATTACATGGCTATTAAGCCAAATATACATACACATAAAATATTGAATTGCATTGAAATTATATAATTTGAGAAGAAAGAAATCGCTGAACAGCTAAAAGCCACCTCAGGTTCGTGTCTGAGTTCTGTTGGTGTTTATTTTGTAAGTAAAGTCTGACTGCTCATAGTGCATAGAGCCATGTAATAAGATGTTAAAATAGATTCACAAGTGCACAGGACACGTTTTATATGTGAACACGCAGTCTGTGAGAGCAGGGAGATTTAATTACAAATCAGTATATATTTGTGAGTGCGTGCCCAGTTTTGTGCGAAAGGAAATTTTGCGCTTGCACAACCAGTACACGGATGCGCTCTCACATTACATGCATGTGCTCTTGTTATTTAACAGTATTATAATGCCATAGAGCTACGGTCTATTAAACCTGTCTGTGGTTTATTGATTTTAAGTTATCTTCACAATTTTTATTTTTTTATTTATTTATCTTTTGATTTTACATGGTGAATTTAACAGCATTCTCCACGCCTCTTGCCACCCAGTTTGAAAACTGTAAGCATAGAGTTTATGATGTACAGGCCAAAAACTGTGCAAAGTTGTAAAGGCCGGAAAATAAATGTCATCCTCCTGAGATTTTAAGTTTATTTTTTTGTATTGCTTTGGAATTAACCTGCATATGCTCTGATGATTCATCAGTGCATGTTACTATAAAGATAAAAATGTTTGTTTTCATTATCTTACATTAAAAGATCATAACTGTCTCCACCTTTGAAACGACTTCTCTTTTCTGCTGCTGCAACTGAGCCCATGTGGGCCTAGGCAAAATAATATTAGCCAAAATATCATAAGATTTCACAGTCCAAACTAATTCTAATGGACTATATCTAGTCTAATATAGCCTAATATAGTCATATTCTGTATCATTAGAAAATACATTACGAAGTTAAATACATTCTAAATGCCTCATGAAGAATTACACAGTGACGTTTTAATTATTAATTAGGCTAGTTGTAGTGAATTGTAGCAGCAGCATTGGCAATCTAAATCTTAGTGTTTGTATTCCATTAATTTTATTGCTACTTTATCATTCCATTAGATCACATTGTTTTAATTGAAAAGGAAAGAGGTTTTTAGGAATTGAAAGGCAACGTTTAGATAGTCTTGTGAACTGTGATTACAGTTCCGCAGCGAGAGTGTACGTAAGTGAACAAAGTGCATTAAAGATGCAAAAGACTCAACTGTTGACCTTCAATCATCAGAGATCCTTATACACTAGCTGCTAGTGCCAATGATTTAAGACCCATCTTCAGGCTAAACCATCTGTAAGAGTTATCAGCTTTCACTTTGCATTAGCAGATGGATTGGGGAACACGGAAATGGAAATTAGCAATAATTTCATTGCTGTGGTTTTATTTATGAAGGCAATACTGTATATGTGCTCTGATTTAATTATGGTACATCCATGGGAGCACAGATGAGCAAGATTCATTTTTAATCAGCATAAAAATGAAAAGAAAAAAAAAGAAGTAATTAACCTTTATGAATATTCATTTAATTGTAATGTTCGGGATCACCTTGAGAGTCATGGGACCCATTAAACAGCTTCCATACCAATGCCAATCAGGTGTCCTCTTATATTATATTATGCTCCAGTGATTTATAATTACTGATTGAGGTCAGGAAAAAGGTCAGGAAAACCTCAGGAATATGCTTTCAAGAAACCTGCAAAGAGGTTATATTATAAAATATAATAGTAAGCCAGATTTCTTGCCATAATATTCCCTCAGTCGAGTCTATAAGACTGTACTATTTTGCTTTTACACCAAGACATAGAAATAGACCACAAAGGCTGCTGTGGGATCTGATTGAGGCTCATAATTAAACATTCCATTCAATCTTAGTGAGTGTAAAATTACAATACAGTGTAAATCTCAGTGTTATATTAACAGAGAAAATATGTCTCACTGCTGCAGACAATACAAAAGCTTTTTATACAAGGAGAAACACCACCACTGTTCACAATCAAGTTGATATGATGTATTATGAAGCTAGTTTTAAATATTTATGAACACTGAGTATCTCTGTGGCCCTTGGTTTACATGATATGCAAACAGTTATGAAATGGCTGTTAAATAGAGTTATGGCATTAAATAAATATATATATAAAAGCTGGAAAATATTGCTTTCAGAGGATGAAAATAAGGTGCATTTCAAACTGTTCTGAGACCAGTGCAGACAGACAGCACTTCAGAGGTTAAGTCATTCCCTAATTAGGGAGCATCCTATAGCTTTCCTATGCAGCCAAGTTTATTCGCTCTTAACATCCGGTCAAAAGTTCAGTTTCAGGCTGCAGGTGACGGCTCAACATGTTTGGTAGACATGGGAAAATGTATAATTAGTACATAGATTCAAAATGTTTCATGCAAAATTTTATTTTAACATGGTTGGCAGTGATTTGATGATGCTGGCAATTACTATGATTTAGAATTAATTATGCTAATTTCTGATGTAATGTCGCCAATGTCTCAAAAACATGAATAACCATCACTCCTGGAAACATAATACAAAAAATGTATAATTTGGTATTATTTAAAATTTCACAACTTAGTCTCGCTGTACACATATGTGGACATCACTTGTTTGGAAAACTATTTAGTCTAAATTTGTTTTGTTTTTTTTCTTAGGGTTTCTTAGGGGCTAATAGTTAAATGGAAAATACACACAGCAGCCATACTCAAAAGTAAATTGGTGAAGGCCAAAAAGTTAAATGTAATAAATTTATAACAAATTGTGAAATGTGAAAAGAAAAGGTAATGGGACCTTAGATATACACTTTCCTTATATACCACATCAATGTTCATTTTAACATAAAATGGGACAAGTTATGCATCAACTAAACATTTGTGAAATCGAATTGAAATAAAGAACATCACCGACAGTCAAAAACATGGATTTCTTTGCTGGATGCTGGTTGTGTCAGTATGTCCACGAATACAGCATGCAAATGTATGATGTATAAATGAGTAACCATATTAAACTACACAGCAGTCTCTAAATAAACAGTGCATCTGGAGTTATGAAGGGCTCGTTTTCTGCTGCTAAAGTGCAAGATGACAGAACCGTGGCTCTTTGTTTTGAAGTAGAAGCTATATATACGAAAGTTACTAAGAACTATAAATACTAATATAGTTCTTAGTACAGTACATGTTTGCCTGCATATATTATGCACAGACATTCATTCTGATAAAAGATCTACATGTTTGCATGAAACAAATCTTTCAGTTTTTGCTTTCTAGTATTTTATTTATAGCAATGAAATGTTGTTAGCAAACATTTACAGGCCTACAAAATAATTTTTGTAACAGTGTCACACTTTGGTTCTTCATGTGTTAGAGTTTCTATCCCACATGGTGTGTTTTTTCTGACGACCGTCCAAGTTAGACTGTGAAACTGAGAATAGGAAAGGACTACAATTAGTGAAGCATCTTCTGTTTTTGAATGCCCACGTATGGATGCTTCATATGTTCATATGTAGTATTTGTTTGGATAGGCTTTGCATAGCCATAAGTCCAAGTTTTACTCCTGATTTGCATATTAAATGAGTGTCGAGTGTATGAGCTGGTTTGTATTTGTGTGTGTACGTGTGTATTTGATCTTGCCGATGACCTTGTGTTTGGACTGCTGATGTCACAAAAGGACGGTCTGATTAGCTTATCATCCAGCCCAGTATTGGAGACAGGGGACATATTGAGTACAGATACAGATACAGAAAGCATCCCCTCACAGCTTGATGATAGATGGGAAATTAAATGGGGATAGTTAGCTATCAGAATTAGCTGTGGCTAATATGGACTAGATTTTATCAGGTGGAGTTGAAATATACCTGTACATTTTATCCATCAGCCTGTTGTTATCTTTCGACTGCTGTAAATGCGGTCCACTGGTCTGGGTTAATCCGTTTGTTCTTCAAGCCCACTTAGTTAAGCTGATGTCAGCAAATCTGGCACATTTGTCATTGTGAGAATTATGAATACGTTTTCTATAGCTTGTGTTCATACTGCCTGATGTTGTGTAAATTAATAATGATTCAACTGCCTTTTTGAAAATAATAATATTTATAATAATAAAATAATGTAATTATAATGTATTATTAATATTAATTTTACGAATACTAAAACTACTACTAACAAATTAATAACCTAAGGATTCATTTACAAATTCTTGTAATAATAATAATTTATTGATTATTATTATAATAGTCATTATTTTATTATTATTATTATAAATAATAATAATAATCATTTTAGAGTTAATTGTATAAATGACTTTTTATATGTTTTATTATGAAATAATTATACAATGAAAAATCAGTTGTTCTGAAACAAATCATGTCTTAATTTAATTTGAATTGTAGAATTTTTCTGAAACCCTTTTGTCTGAAAATTTGTCTGTTTTTGTTGTAAATTTAGCTATGAACAGGAGAAAGGATGCAATATCCTTTTAGAATACGGAGTAGACTTATACAGACTTACTGAGCACACTTTACAGTAAAACTGAAATCTTAATGCTGTCATTTCAGTAAGTCTGCATCCACTAACCTGTTCACTTTCAGTTCTGTACACTTTTACAAGAAATGGAGAGCACAACCCTTTGTAGAGAGAAAGAAAATTCCCACTGTAATAGTAATTCTCAGGAAACAGACTGTGGTTATGGATCCACTTTTAAGGGTTAGAGGATCATAGAACAGACTGACTCTTTCTGGATTTATTGGGAGTCTTTTGAAGAACGCTTCAGCACCACCTATTCCTCTATTTCCTCCTTTTCCTCTTTTTCACCCTCTTATGCAAGCATGGATGGATGAAATTAGATTCTTTAGAAAAAGGGGGTTTTCTCTCTGTGTTTTGGAAATCTTTATCCAGTTGCTCCATTGTGATGGTCTGTCTGTCTTCACTCTCAGCACACCTTCCCTTTTCTAAATGTAGCAGCATCAGGCGCTCATGAAATTTTCCTTAGCACAGTGGATATCAACTGGTTTTACTTCAGGATCCAGATATTGTATTGGCAACCCAACACACAGTTCCAAAAAGTTAACAAAAAACATTACAATTTATTCATATTATCATGAACTGCATAGATCCAACACTATGCAACATTTTTAACATGACAACCTGAATGGGAAAATGTTTGTCTCAAAAATATTCTGAATTTTTATGCTTTCGTGATCTCGGTAGCCAATGATTCACAAAACAAATAGTTTTTCGAGGATGAGAGCAACTGCCTTATTTATCTAGCTTATACCAAATGACTTATGCCAAAATACCAAAATAGAAATAGAGTTTCTTGGACACACAACCTTTGACATCAACAAAAAAAGAAAAGAAATGGGAAGCGTTTTCTTCTCACCTTTAAAAATTGATCGGCCTATTCATTTTGCTATCCCATCTATGCATGATGATATTGTTAGTTGCATTTTATTATTTGCATTTAGCATTGTTTTTTCCCTGCTGTCCGCAACTCTTTCAGAACCCGTGACCCACAAGTTGAGAACTACTGCTCTAGCATACCTCAAAGGTTTGAATTTTGTGTCATGCTGAAAGATGCTTTAATACGTATTTGTTTTGCAATGACAAGACTGAGGCTTTGTTACCTCGTGATAGTGAAAGTAGTTGCCTAGTTTGCACCAAATTTCTTGTCATCCTGTTCTGTTTTGCAAGTTATACAGTGAATAGAATGGACACTGATGTCTTTAAGATTTTTTCTCACTTTTTTTGAGCTGTAATGTACAGCCCTTCGCCTGAGCAGGAAACCAGACATACTGTTCATCTCTATTAACTGTAACATAATTCCCTGTTTGCACGCAAGTGTGTGTGTGTGTTCTATATGCACTGATATGTCTACATCTATTAAATGCGACCACTTTAACACTCCGTTATCTTTATAAATCTACAGCCTGCTTGCTTCCAAACACGTGGAACGTTACAATGACAAGCCCATATTTTCAAAACAGATGCAATTCATGTACTTTCCATTTTAAAAGTGTTACAGTAGCGTGGTGTTTTTTTCAAATGCAACATAACACATTACAAAACAGAGACATGCCCAACATTATTTATATTAGGTTAATTATGCTCTTTTACAACAGAACAGCAAAGTTGCTTTTAAAAGAAACCAGTGGATGCAAATCACTTACATTTGTGCACAAACATCTAAAAACATTGTTAAAAGAGTGTATTTGCATATGTTTAAAACATTAACTAAATGCTGATCCAAATGTGTCAGCAATGTATTGCAGATAAGCAAACTCTCTAAAAATGGCATCTTCCACATGAAAACACATACACTGAATCAGGCCATAATATGGGGGCCCTAAGCTAAATTTTACATCAAGGATTCACCAGAAAGACACACAGATTTATAAAAGATAATATTGACTGATCCTCTCCATCTCCAGCCATGGAGATACATTATGATTAAATGATGTTGCTCCATCATGTCAGGCTAGTTACATATAAACGTCAATTACATTGGATCAGATTCTACTACACTTTCTGAAAACAGAATTTGGAAAGACAAGATGAGTAACTCTCTCTTTCAGCAAAACGATGAGAAATGTGTGCAGAGATTGATGGTTGCACACTTGACTCTGTCTGTGCTCTGTGTTCATAATGCAATTCAGTTGGCATGCAGGCAGCAGAGTTCTGTCGAGCTGGTGTGATCACAATTGATTTCTGAATACATTTTCTCCAGGCACAATGTGCTAAAGTGCTCAAAACACTCATGTGTATGTATGGAAGTTTCCACAAATACAGCTGAAAGTTATGCAAAATAAAAAATCATGCAAATGTTGCTTTTTTGTTTTAATATTATGTGGTGACTTTAACAGTGCTATTACTTGTCAAAGTCAAAATCAGGTTTATTACCATTTTTGCAGAGCAATGGACAAAAACTAAATTAGTTTTCCTTAGGAAAGAATGCATCATTTTAAACACATCTAAGACATCTAATAAGACAATTGACATGCAGCTATATCTGCCTAGCAGCAAATTACAACAGCTTCAACATTCAAATGCAAAGAATAAACTGGACTCAATAAGACAGTATTTACACAATAGTGGATATATGATAGATATTTGCCCATGCTTTAGAGTTGCGCGGTATACCATACTAACGAAATATCGCAATACCAAAACTGTTTAAATGGTATGATATCACCATGTTGTTAATTACGTTACCATATTAAAGTATGCTTCCATTATCAAAATGTAATGTAATGTGAGAGTTCTGAGATTAAATCAAAGGCCATTTGAAAATAATAAAAGAAGTCCAGATATGGCCAAATGTGATCATTAAACAGCAGAAGGATGTCATTTAATAAAATAATATACAGTCACATGTGCACCACAGGACGAATGAAAGGCTCCGTCCTGCTCTGTCATCTCCTTCACACACACACACAATCGCAAAACACACTACTAATGCTTTATTTATATGCAGTGTGTCCAATAGGTATCCATCTGCAGAGCCGCAGAGCAGTGTGTTTAGTGTATAATCGGCTGTGAACTATCAAATGACTGTTTTCACCATTGCAGCTCAGAGATTTCATCTCGCAAACGAACCCTTCACATACAGGAAGAACTTCAAAGGTTTTTCAAAATAAAAGTCCCACTGAAATAAGAGCTCTATTCAACTGGATGAAATTGAAGACATTACGACAACAAATATTAGTAGTCACACTAATACTCATAATAACAATAATATCATATTAAACGGTTATATTATTATTGGTAAGCAATATCACAAAAGCAAGTGCACTGAATATCAGCATATTACTGTTGAAATATTATTATTGGCTCTATATTGTTGAACATTATTATATTTTAATTTGATTAAATTTGTACAGTATGTATTTGATTAAACACAATTTGATCATAACATTTAATTAAAAAATTTAACAAGGAATCCAGAAAAAATGAAAAAGAAAAGGCATATTTGTATCAGTCAGACAATATGCAGTTATTTTAGTCAAGTAATGTAATTTAATAAAAGAAATGTCTTTCTTTTTTAATTTGTTTCCCAAGTATGGAGTAGTATCGATACCGAGGTACCAGGGCTGGTATCGTACCGAAGCCAAAATGTTGGTATCGGAGCAACCCTGCCATGCTTTAACGTAATGAAGTATTAACTTTATAAATTAGGCAGTGTAAACATTATAAACATATACACCTTACTGGTAGTGAGCAGTTATATACAGCATTATTTGGTACTGCTAAAATACAGTTTACATCTATCCATTACTATATTTTTCTGACTATATGTTTGTTTGTTTGCATGTGAACAACACCTGTGTTATACATGTGCATTATGGTATCTTTACTTTGCTGTGAAATCTGCTCTTAATGCGTTGAACCGAATTAAATGAAGAGCTAGTCATTAACTATGAATATCCAGCACTCATGGCAGCTCTTGGTCATAGTGTAGCATAAATATGATTTATACTATTACATTGTTTAAGTATCGGAGGCTAATATTCAAAAAGCATTGTAACATGCTGCTTTTGTTGATGCACACTGAACCCTGCTGGTATATACTTTCACTGCAATGCTGTTTGTTATTTCTACCTTGCATATAATTGTAAGATTTTAAGTCTGTAAATGTAAAACTTTATAAAGACTTTCTTTAATAACATTAACAAACACTTTTTCATTATGTAATCCTTAATGGTTAAATAGTTAGACAAATGCACATTCAAAAGGTTAAACATTTTATTAAACTTTTAAACTAGTTTCATTCATATTGGAATGTGCATGACTTACTGATCTGTGAAAATTATGTAATGTTTATATAATGTTTATTAAAGTGTTTTAATGAAAGTTATTATAATGTGTTACCTCTTAGTTTTCTGTGATATTGCTGAGGAACTATAAAGTCAACATGAAATGGCCCTTGAAGCTATTTTTACTTCCATAATGTGATATATTTCGAAGTGAAACAATATATTAAATTATAAAAAATGTATAAAAAATTTTGGTATTTCATTTTATAAATAAGGAATAAATTGGAATGTGTTTATGGGTGTTTAGAAAGTAAATAGGGTAAATTGTGAGTACACAAGAATGGTTCATTAATTATATAAATCTTTTTTTTTCTGTTTTTCCCTCTCAGGTTATGGACACATTGTCCAAACTCTCACATACACATGTTGCACAGCAAACTGGAATAAGGTATGTTTAAAAAAACTAATAAGCGAAATAATAAGAATAACAATTTTAAGAGCATGGAAAACACGTTCTCTCTCTCTCTCTCTCTCTCTCTCTCTCTCTCTCTCTCTCTCTCTCTCTCTCTCTCTCTCTCTCTTTCTATCTTTTAGGCCATTTCCAACAGAAGAAAGTGTTGAAGATGAAGACATTTATAACCATCTTGAGGATCTGATAGAGTACGTCTTTTGTTTTATTTTACATCCAGTATATTCCTGTCCACTGTAGAATCAAGACTATATTTTACAGTGATAGTTCACCCAAAAATGAAAATTCTCTCATCATTTTCTCACCCTAATGCTATCCCAGATGTGTATGACTTTCTTCCTTCTGCTGAACACAAACAAAGATTTTAAAAAGAATATCACAGCTCTGTAGGTCCATACAATGCAAGTGAATGGGTATCTAGGACATAAAGGGCGGCATAAAAATAATCCATATGACTCGTTAAGCAGTTCAATCCATATCTCCAGAAGAGATATGATTGGTGTGGGTGAAAAACAGATACATATTTAAGTGTTTTTTTGCTATAAATCTCCACTTTCACTTTCAAAGTCTTCTTCTTTTGATTTCATGATTTTCACTCTTCCTTCATATCGCCACCTACTGGGTAGGGAGAAGATGTTTTTGTAAAAAATTACTTAAAAATTGACCTGTATCCCACCCATACCTATAATATAACTTCTGAAGATATAGATTTAACCACTGGAATCATATGGATTACATTTATGCTGTGTTTATGTTCATTTTGGAGCTTCAAAATTGTGGTACTCATTCACTTGCATTGTGAGGACCTAAAGAGCTGAGATATTCTTTTAAAAATTGTTGTGTTCATTAGAAGAAAGAAAGTCATGCCGGTGAGTAAATGATGAGAGAATTTTCATTTTTGGTGAACTATCCCTTTAAACTTCAGTTCAACTCAGGTTGGCATAATGTTTGCCAAACACCTACTGTCCTCGTGTAGGTTGATAGCACAAATTCTCATACCTAAGGTCATTTTCTCAGGATACTGCTTGGCCTGCTCTACAACTGCTAAGGTAACCTGTTAAGACATAGGCTGTCAGATTTTGCCTTCGGTCTCAGTCCTCTTGTTTCCTGTTCTGCCACGTATTATAGGGATTCTCCCTCTTGCGGACATGGGACAAAAACAAACACATCTGTATATGTGTGTATTACAGGACCATTGACATCCCAGCAGTACTGTTTGATTTTGACATACCTCACAAGAATGGTCCAAAACTGTTTCACTCGTTTGATCTAGGAAGTGTGCACTAGATTCTGACAAACGTACTGTAAACCACTCACTCCTGCTCTTCGTGAGTCTGTCATGTTTGCATGCATATTGTAAATGTGAGTTTATGTGGTGGTGTTGTAGCTGAATTACATTGTGAAATGATATCACGACTGCTACATCACCACCAATAAAAGAAAACTGACCTGAATGTACAAAATCACCCATAAGAAAGAAATTTCACCAATGAGATCTCTTTTTTTATAACAGTTGTTTCTCCAAGATATTAATGAGATTAAAGTGAAAGTTCACCCAAAAAATAAAATTCTCTCATCATTTACTCACACTCATGCCATCACAGATGTGTATGACTTTCTTTCTTATGCAGAACATACACAAAGATTTTTAGAAGAATATTTCAGCCTGTTTGTCCTTACAATTTAAGTGTGTGGTGATCAGACCTATGAAGCTCCAATAATCGCGTAAAAGTAATCCATATTACTCCAATGGTTTAATCCATACCTTCTAAAGCCAAATGATAGATGTGGATTAGAAACAGATCAATATTTATTTGTCTTTTTTACTCTAAATGTCCTCTTTCATTTTCAGTTTTATTAAATTTTTACTTTTACAGGTGAAACTCGAAAAATTAGAATATCGTGCAAAAGTTCATTAATTTCAGTAATTCAACTTAAAAGGTGAAACTAATATATTATATAGACTCATTACAAGCAAAGTAAGATATTTCAAGCCTTTATTTGATATAATTTTGATGATTATGGCTTACAGCTTATGAAAACCCCAAATTCAGAATCTCAGAAAATTAGAATATTGTGAAAAGGTTCAGTATTGTAGGCTCAAAGTGTCACACTCTAATCAGCTAATTAATCCAAAACACCTGCAAAGGGTTCCTGAGCCTTTAAATGGTCTCTCAGTCTGGTTCAGTTGAATTCACAATCATGGGGAAGACTGCTGACCTGACAGTTGTGCAGAAAACCATCATTGACACCCTCCACAAGGAGGGAAAGCCTGAAAAGGTAATTGCAAAAGAAGTTGGATGTTCTCAAAGTGCTGTATCAAAGCACATTAATAGAAAGTTAAGTGGAAGGGAAAAGTGTGGAAGAAAAAGGTGCACAAGCAGCAGGGATGACCGTAGCCTGGAGAGGATTGTCAGGAAAAGGCCATTCAAATGTGTGGGGAGCTTCACAAGGAGTGGACTGAGGCTGGAGTTACTGCATCAAGAGCCACCACACACAGACGGGTCCTGGACATGGGCTTCAAATGTCAAACGTCTTACCTGGGCTAAAGAAAAAAGAACTGGTCTGTTGCTCAGTGGTCCAAAGTCCTCTTTTCTGATGAGAGCAAATTTTGCATCTCATTTGGAAACTAAGGTCCCAGAGTCTGGACGAAGAATGGAGAGGCACACAATCCAAGATGCTTGAAGTCCAGTGTGAAGTTTCCACAGTCTGTGTTGGTTTGGGGAGCCATGTCATCGGCTGGTGTTGGTCCACTGTGCTTTATCAAGTCCAGAGTCAACGCAGCCGTCTACCGGGACATTTTAGAGCACTTCATGCTTCCTTCAGCAGACAAGCTTTATGGAGATGCTGACTTCATTTTCCAGCAGGACTTGGCACCTGCCCACACTGCCAAAAGTACCAAAACCTGGTTCAATGACCATGGTATTACTGTGCTTGATTGGCCAGCAAACTCGCTTGACCTGAACCCCATAGAGAATCTATGGGGCATTGCCAAGAGAAAGATGAGAGACATGAGACCAAACAATGCAGAAGAGCTGAAGGCCGCTATTGAAGCATCTTGGTCTTCCATAACACCTCAGCAGTGCCACAGGCTGATAGCATTCATGCCACGCCGCATTGAGGCAGTAATTAATGCAAAAGGGGCCCAAACCAAGTACTGAGTACATATGCATGATTATACTTTTCAGAGGGCTGACATTTCTGTATTTAAAATCCTTTTTTTTTTATTGATTTCATGTAATATTCTAATTTTCTGAGATTCTGAATTTGGGGTTTTCATAAGCTGTAAGCCATAATCATCAAAATTATATCAAATAAAGGCTTGAAATATCTTACTTTGCAGTAAGATATATTTTACTCTTACTAATATTACACTTACTTTGAAGTGTAATATTTCTCATCGAATTATTTCAAGAGTAAATTACCTGAGCTATGCTATCCACATTCATTTTATAAATGTTTGCTCTTACTGTAGGTTAACAGTTGACTCATTTGTGCAAAAGGTCCAAAATTAACTTTTTGCCACACCTGCCAGTGACAAGGGAATTAATAAGTATGGCAATCAGTATTTCCTATCGGTCATTAAACTGGACTTAGGACTATCTTTAATCAAATATATGGGCTATGTTTTTGTTCTTATATGACAACTGGATTTTATTAAGCGGTTTCCCATTGAAATGTATGTCAAACAGCACAGGTTATTGTGAAAATAGAGACATTTCCTGTCTCTCGGTGAAACTGAACCTGTTACAAACCAAGCGTGCCGCACAAGCCCCCAAAGTGAAGCCAAAATGTCTCGATTGCCCCCCGGTGACTGGTCCTAGTATAGGTCATAAACCCCGCCTCCCCATGTTATTCAACGGGACGTGAGACCAACTAAACAATTAAATTACACTTAAATTACAATGAGAACGATTTGTTTTCCAAAGATAGTTTCTGTAATTTACTGTAGTTTTCTATCACGTTGATGTCATTTCAAGTGTTTGTTTTCAAAAAATTGATTTTGCGGCTTTACTTCCTGCTCACTATTGCGCAGGTCTGGTCCCGAAATCGCAACTGTGCAGACTCAAGTCCCAAGATGTCTGCGCCATATCGGGACACTGGCGGCTTCAGTTCTCACCAATGGAAAAGAGCGAAGGGGCGTCGTCCATCTTTTTTTACAGTCTATGTTACAAACACGTATCAGGACATATCACTGTGTTCCACATTTTTTTCATAATAATAGGAATATTCAGCAAATGTGCTACCAAATGGAGAAAAATTAAATAAAATAATGTATCCCAGAACTTATAGTGATACATTTTTAAAAAGTTAGAAGATACAATCCATTTACCAAAGAGATTTGTTTATATTCATTCACTGATGTGTTTAGTAATCATTTCTGCAGATTACATGACAGCTGGTAGGTGGCGACATATAGGAATTATGTGTAATGAGTGAATCACTGAATCATTGATTCAACTAATTTGCTAAAAATGTATTTAAAAATGAATCAAAGGAAATTAATGAGAACGATTTGTTCACTTAATAGATTAATGCAAAAAAATGAGTTCATGAATGAAAGACATACTGAAGTGAAGCAGAAAAGATTGGTCAAAAATACCTAGAATAAACAGATTTACAGTATGTGCACAATGCAAAATTGGGCTGCAACTAATGATTATTTTTGATAATCGACTAGTCTAATGATTATTAGAACGATTATTCGACTATTCAGGTTATTCGGCTATTAATATTATTGCATTGATTAATCATTTCAGTAGTTCGTATATTAATGTATTTTGTGTTGAAGTGGTAAGCATCTTTGGCTTGCTGTCCAAATACTGGAGGCCATATACTGCTGTCCTTTTCTGCATTTCGCGGCGCCGTTTTGTGGTCCGTTCTGCATAACGCGGCGGCTCATTTAAGCTTATCACGGCCCGTTTCGTTGCCGACCCACGGACCCCTCGGTTCTCCTGATGGCCAGTACTCACCTGATCTGTCCCAATGTGTCTCGGCCCAGTGTGTTTTCCACTTGTTTATACTTCTACCAGTGTAGTAAAGACAAAATATACTCATATTCAAGATATTTGCTCTAAAAGCAAGTCTAAATATCTTATATGCGGCTTCTCAGGTAAATGTATCTTGTTTTAAGGATTTTTAGATATTTAAAAATATTTCTCCAATAACCATTTTTTTCTTCTGCAGTATAGATCCTAAAGTAATTGTAATGAGTTTTAGATTTTATTTTTAAAACGGCGATTTGTTTATTTTCGATGATGTCGATAACGTCGACTAATCGTTTCAGCCCTAATGCAAAATAATGAACCATGTCCACAGTGTGTTGAATGTTTTGACCTGTGGAACTAATAAGGTCTGTGTACACTCAAAGACAATTACCTAAGCCAACAAACTCAACACGTGTTTAAAACTAGATTTTCCTCATTTTTATCACCTCAGACAACTTTATTTGTCAATGACTCTTGTAATTTAATAGATTCAATACTTACATGGTTAGGAAAAGAGATCATCTCGGTCTCTCTCTCTCTATATATATGGTCCCCCTTTTCTCTCTATCTGGAGAAGATATCTGAGGGATTTAAATCCTGACTCAGCTATAAGTTTGGCTCTTGGTTTTGCTGCCATGATAATTATACCGTATGTGTTACTCAGACAAGGGAAAACATTGTTTTAAAAGCCCCAGCAATTTTGAGAAGAGGTGTTTTTCTTTAGTATATCAGATATGTCAAGTTTTTTAACACATCATGTTGTCGTGTCAGCTGTCTTTCTGTTCCAACTTTCTGTTCCATCTGTTGTTTAGTTTGGTCCAAAAGCATCTGGCTGTACTTTCTGAATCACATCAAACAAGTCTGTGTACCAAAGCAAGAACTTCTGGAAAACCACTCTTGTCTGGTCTGGCCACTGAATAAACATAGTTGTGAATATTGACGTTTGATGTTTGTGTCACAGTGAGAATGGCGTTGAAGATGAGGAAGATCTTTACGACTGCGTGTATGATGATGATGAAGGTGGAGAGGTTTATGAAGACTTGATGAAGGTTGAGCTGGTAGCACCACAGGTGAACTAACCCGTTCCTGCAATTCAAATGCCTCGCTTTACTCACACACACACACACACACACAAAAAGTTTACTCTAGATACATTTTTAACTCATACAATGCGTACTACACTTTGCTGATAGAGTCTCTCCCAATCTTTTGCTGTTGTAATTGCAGAAACAGGCTGAGACGGATATCAGGAGCTGCTGTCTGATGGAAATTAAACAGACGGAGGAGAAATATACTGAAACTCTGGACTCCATAGAGAAAGTGAGGCCTCTATATAACTGCTGCCACATAGTCCATACAGTTAGACCTGATGTAACAAATGATCTAAATATATTGTCTCAGATGCATAATTTTACCATGGTAACATCATGGTCTCCACCAATTTACCATTGTTACTACACTTATTGTTAGAACAGTAACCTTGTGGTAATTTGTTATTGTTATTAGCCACCACTGTCATAATATATACTGTATATATATATATATATATATATACATACACTGTGTTTTCAGAAAATATTCAGACCCCTTGATTTTTTTCACACAAACGACAAAGCAAAAAACAGATTTTTGATAACTTTGCAAATTTATTAAAAAGAAAAAACTGGAATATCACATTAACTTTAGTATTTAGACCCTTTGCTATGACACTTGAAATTTAGCGCAGGTGAATCCCATTTATCTGGGTCATATTTGAGATGTTTCTTAACTTTGATTGAAGTCCAACTGTGGCATATTAAATTGATTGGACAGAATTTGGAAAGGGACACACCTGTCTATATAAGATCTCGCTGCCAAAAATTCATATCAGAGCAAAAACCAAGCCATGAGGTCAAAGTAACTGCCTGCAGAGCTCAGAGACAGGATTATATCGAGGCACAGATCTGGTCAAGGCTACAAAAATGATTCAGCAGCATTGAAGGTTCCCTAGACCACAGTGGCCTCCATAACTCTTAAATGGAAGAAGTTTGGAACAATCAGGACTCTTCCTTGAGCTGGCAACCCAGCCAAACTGAGCAATCGGGGAGAACGGCTTTGGTGAGAGGTAACCAAGAACCCAATTGTCACTCTGGTTGAGCTCCAGAGAGCACACACAGCAAAGACAACGCAAGAGTGGCTTATGGACAACTCTGTGAATGTCCTTGAATGGCCTAGCCAGAGCCCTGATTTCATCCCAAACGAACATCCCTGGAGAGACCTGAAAATGGCTGTCCACTGATGTTCCCCATCCAACCTGACAGAGATTGAGAGAATCTGCAGAGAAGAATGACAGAAAATCCTCAAATCCAGGTGTGCAAAGCTTGTTGCATAATACCCAAAAAGACTTGAGTCTGTAATCGCTGCCAAAGGTGCTTCAACTAAGTACTGAGTTAAGGGTCTGAATACTTATTATCAAATGTCAATGTGCTATTTCAGTTTTTTCTATTTACTACATTTGCAAAGTTATCAAAAATATGGTTTATGCTTTGTCATTATAGGATATGGAGTGTAGATTAATGTGAAATTTTTAATGTGAAGGGGTCTGAATACTTTCTAAATGTGCTGGATACATAGATAGATATGAAGACAATCAATGGTTTTTGTTATGAAAAATGGTAGCAGATTGTGACAGGGTGGAGGCGGGGCCGGGTCGTTATCCTACACACCCGGTCCCGTATTAGGCTAATTATGCCTCCGTAAACGATCTCTCACCCGCACGGTCCCCTGAAGTCAGCCTTAACCCTCACGGAGGCATATTTAGCCTAATACGGGACCGGGTGCGTAGGATCACGACCCGGCCCCGCCCTCTGCCACACAGATATACAAAATATAAACACAACTGCCATAGATTTAATAAAAATAATGTATACTTCCTCACTGCCCTAATAGATTACTCAACATGAATCTACAACATTTCCACAAAAATAATATAGTTTCTAGTGAAATCCTGGTACATTTTCATAAGTAACTCCATAGTGGTTCAGTGAGTGTTTATATTATTATTAGCATGAATGCATCTGGCCAGTCTCGTATTTAATTATTATTCTTTTTTTGTTTAACCCACAGTTCTTTATGAAGCCTCTGGGACAGTCGCTGTCTAGTGTGGAGATTGAAAAAGTGTTTATCAATATTCCAGTGAGTGAAAAAACAGATTTTACCATGAACATATGACTTTTAATGTTTGTTCTGATGTTTAAATGCTTTCATGTTCTCTGTTTGTAACAGGACCTTGTAAAAGTGCACATAAGTCTTCTGAAGGAGGTCCAGGATTCTGTGCTTCAACATAAAGCTAGTAACCTGTATCAGATCTTCATAATGTACAAAGAGAGGTGATTACTTTATTCCTTTGAACTCTTTAAAGGAATTAAACATTGTCTATCACCTATTTCCTTACATGGATCTGTTTATCTCTGTTATAGATTAGTCCTGTATGGAAAATACTGCAGTCAAGTGGAGTTAGCCATTGCGTGTTTAGATGACATTTGTAAGAACAGAGAGGACGTCCGGCAGATGTTAGAGGTAAGACACACTACCACTGTAGTCATGAAACACATCAGGGTAGAGGGTGCTAATTTAAGATCACCTTCTAGAAACATGTTGTTAAATTGTTCACTGGTATAGACCTTGTCTTACACTATCAAGACTGATGTAGATTTGATAGTGGTTTTATTGCTGTCAGACACTGCACTCTGGTGGTTATGAACGGTACAGAACAAATGTATTGTTTTGCTACTTGCCTCAATTTAATAATGGATATTGACTTCTAATGATTCATCTACAGTTGTGTTCCAAACGAGCCAATAATGGGAAGTTTACTCTGAGAGATCTGTTGGTTGTTCCAATGCAGAGAGTTCTTAAGTATCACCTGCTTCTACAGGTTTGCTATCTTTTTACTGTCTAATCCTACTGTTTTATCGTATAAATACAATATAAATGTGCATTTTTAAGACATTTAAAGGGATAGTTAACCCATAAAATGAAAATTCTTTCATGTGGTGGTGGCGTAGTGGGCTAAAGCACATAACTGTTAATCAGAAGGTCGCTGGTTCGATCCCCACAGCCACCACCATTGTGTCCTTGAGCAAGGCACTTAACTCCAGGTTGCTCAGGGGGATTGTCCCTGTAATAAGTGCACTGTGAGACGCTTTGGATAAAAGCAAGCAATGTATCTACTAACCTACGTGTTGTGCTAAACCCATGTGTCATCCTCAGTCACCATCTAGTTTAAATGCTTATTTTCTTAATACAATGAAAGTAAATGGTACGGAGCCCCTTAGAGGAAAGGGAAGGATTTTTTTTTTATTGTGAAATGGTTTTGCTTGCCCTTGAAATAAGTTTTCGTTTCCTCGCAATGGTTAGCGTTTCCTCGCAATGCCTTTTCTATGGTTTTACTAAATTGTAACAATATTGTTACCATGTTTTTTGGTGGTAACCATGGCTTTACTATAGTAACATTGTAAAGTGTTATCAGGGCTGGACTGGGAAGAGAAATCGGGGGGAGATGGCAATGGTTGAACCTTTCGCGGGCCTTTTCTGCATATCGCGGAGCCGTTCTGTGGTCCGTTCTGTATAAAGTGGCGGCTCATTTTAGCTTATCGCGGCCCGTTTCGCAGCCAACCCACTGACCCCAATCCACCCCTGATCAGCCCCAAAGTGCATTGGCCCACTAGGAAAATGCCTGGTATACTAGATTACCAGTCCAGCCCTGGCTGTAATAACAATAGTTCTCTTACGAGAGGTTCTCTCGTATTGCGTAAGCTAGCTTACGCTACGGGAAAGATTCATCTTTTCTGAGATATTGAAGCCAAAAAATTATCCTTAATTTTTGTATCCATTGTCAACGCAGTGCGGCAGCTGCAGACCTTGAGCGGGCTAGCTAGCGAGCTCATAGGTTGCTCTGCGGCAACTGCTGCAGCCTATAGACGAGCTTGTGCGAACTCGCATCCAATGAGAGGCGTCCGCGCGCTCACTGCAACAAAGCCCGCCAAAATGGGCGTGACTAGAGTGCATATAAGCGTAGTTCGTAGGCTGGAACCCTGATTTTCATCTCTTCAGCGAAGCTCTTCGCATTTCTGAACTGGAAGCCGCGTCGCCGTTCGAGGGGCATCAAGCAAGCGTGGACAGCGCTCGAAGAAGCCGGCCGTCTTCGCCACCTTCAGCCGTCCTGCGAGCTACGCCATCCGGCGACGTATCCTTTTAAAGCAAGCTAGTTCTTATGAACTTCACAAAAGAGTACGAGCGTCTTTTTAAAGATGCCTCGCTCCACTTGCGCCTCATGCCGCGCCCCTCTCAGCACCGGAGACCGCCACGTCATCTGCGCTCTCTGCCTGGGACTGGGGCATGCAGAGCTCGCCCTCGCTGAAGGCGGATGCGATCTCTGCGAGGAGCTTCGATGTCGACCCTGCAGGCTCGACTCGAAGCGCTCAGGACCGAGCCGCTGCGCCTTCCATTCAGCTGCGCAGTAAAAGCGCCGCTCTCAAAGGCTGCCGGAACCAGTGGTAGAAGCGATTGCCTCGCCGGAGCCCCTCCCTCGAGCATCGCCTTCACCCTCCCCGCCCACTCGGGACGCGCAGTTGCTGCCGAGCGGCTGCTCTGCTGCCATCTCGGACGAAGAAGCGGAGGATAAGGGCTGTTCCATCATGGCTTCGGACAGCAGGAGTGGTCAGGCTCACACGCCTCCTCCTCGGCCCAGGAATCCAGCAGCACCCGCGCCGAGTCGAAGGGGAACTAACGCCTCCTCACACAGGCCGTCGACCGCCTCGGGCTCGAGTGGTCACCGCCCCTGAACAGGCTCCCAACAGACTCCACGCCGCACCTTTGCCCGCCCTCCGTGAGATGGTGGTCTAAGCTGGTGCTCCCGTCTAAGGCCTGCAGAACTACTTCCGCCTGTGTTGGCCGCGCCTATACCGCCGCCCGGCCAAGCCGCATCTGCTCTGCATTCCATGGCCGTCTTACAGACAGAGGCTGTTTCAGATCTGACTAGCCGACTTGGGAGAAGCTGAACGCACTACGCGCCGCTCTCTCTGTCCGGTCTCTTCGGTTCCGCGGTGAGTGGCATCGTTGACCGTTCTCGAAGCCCAAGCCATGAATCTCTTTCTGCCTCGTCGCGCTAGCTCCTCTGCAGGCCGCCCACGTGACCAGCCTCCTGCACGTGCCTCTTCACAGCGCCCAGCTCAACAAGCCAGACTTCTCAGCGTCGACAGGGCGGCCGCCCTCGATCAGCGCTCAGACAGCCGCCCCCTGCGGGCCTCGGCCTAAGATTGTACTGAAACCTGAGCAACCGAAGTCCTCCTAGCGTTGTTGAGAAAACGACGGCTCAGTCCCGCCACGGCCGGACCACCGTCAAAGCTTCGACCCCTGTCAGTCCCCTTCTCTCAGGCTACTGCAGTGGTGGATTCAGCAGCCAACAAGCCGGTGATACTACCCGTTTGCCTGCACTCAAACGCCGTTTTCACGGCGACCCAAAGAAATCTTGTAAAGAGTAAACATGCCTTATGTGTAGAAAATGTGCCCACAATCCAGTGCTCACCCCTACACACAAGCATTACACATCCCGTGTCCCTATCAGAGCACACTCACATAAGCGGTTACGACCCGCTCGAGTGTTAGAGTTAATAAACGCGCCCACAAGCCCGTCGCGCTGTCCCTCCTCTGCCCGCTCTGTCACACGGCCAGCTGTATGTAAGTCCCGTACGCCCCTGTCAGTCCCCTTCTCTCAGGCTACTGCAGTGGTGGATTCAGCAGCCAACAAGCCGGTGATATTACCCGCTTGCCTGCACTCAAACGCCGTTTCCACGGCGACCCAAAATAAAGCCTTATGTGTAGAAAATGTGCCCACGATTCAGTGTTCACCCCTACACACAAGCATTACACGTCCGTGTCCCTATCAGAGCACACTCACATAAAGCGGTTACGACCAGCTCGAGTGTTAGGGTTAATAAACGCACCCACGAATCCGTGCGGCGCCCATTCTCTGGCCGCTCTGTCACACGACCAGCCTTATGTGTAGAAAATGTGCCCACAATCTAGTGTTCACCTCTACACACAAGCATTACATGTTCCGTGTCCCCATCAGAGCACACTCAAAAGCGGTTACGAACCACTCGAGTGTTAGAGTCAATAAATGCGCTCACGAATACGTCGCGCGCCCATTCTCTGCCCGCTCTGTCACACGGCCAGCAAACACTTCTCTGTATGTAAGTCCCGTGCCCGTGGCTATGCTTGCGCATCACTTAACAGACGTGACTCTTTCCCCATTCACCTCAATCGGAAGTCACTCACAGAACAGCCTGTCCATGCTGTCTGCGAGCAGTCCAGCATAAGCACAGTAAGCGCGCTCACACATTCTGTTCAGCGGCTGTGTGCGGCAATCAGAGCGATTTGGCCATTCACCCTCTAACATTACGCTTCAAAGCGTGGGAAGATATTCCAGGGATATCCGAATGGGTGTTAAGCACAATAAAACAGGGCTATTTGCTACAGTTCGATCGCCGTCCTCCTTGCTTCAGAGCGCGGCTCGAAACTACTTTGAACACGGAAGCAGCGTGCATGCTTCGTTCAGAAATAGCAAACCTTCTGTGCAAAAGGGCCATAGAGAGAGTGCCGCCTCCCTGAGCGAGTCGGGGTTTTACAGCCGTTATTTTCTTGTCCCCAAGAAAGACGGCGGCCTCAGACCAATATTAGATCTCAGGGTTTTGAACAAAGCGCTTGCAAAAGACCGTTCAAAATGCTTACAACCAGCAAACTCCTCGCGCATGTGCGCCAGGGGACTGGTTTATTTCTCTCGACCTGAAAAATGCATACTTTCAGATTCAGATAAATCCCGTCACAGGCCATTCTTGAGATTCGCCTCGACGGCCAGGTTTATCAATACACCGTCCTTCCGTTCGGCCTGTCCTTAGCACCCGTACTTTCACGAAGTGCATGGACGCTGGCGCTCGCACCCCTGCGGAGTCAGGGTTTGCGAATTCTGAACTATTTGGACGATTGGCTGATTTTGGCACAATCTCATACGGAGCTTCTGTCTCACAGGACAGTTCTCCTCAGTCATCTGAACAGTTTGGGCCTTGCAGTCAATTGGACCAAGAGCTCACTACAGCCCAGTCAGGCAATTTCCTTCCTTGGAATAGAACTAGACTCAGTGGCAATGACGGCTCGCTTATCTACACAGCGCGCGCCGTGTGCAGCGACTAGCAGCGTCATTTCAGATGAACAGCCTCACACCTCTGAAGAAATTTCAGAGAGTGCTAGGCTACATGGCCTCAGCCGCAGCAGTACTTCAGCTGGGTTTACTGCACATGCGCCCGCTTCAGCATTGGCTAAACACCAGCGTCTCGCCGGGCTTGGGCCACAGGCCGCCAGCCCATCAAGGTGACTCAGACCTGTATTTCAGCTCTGCAGCCCTGGACAGTGGCCGAATGGTATCAGCGGGGAGTGACAATGGGAGCTGTATCTTGCCGAAAAGTCATCTCGACAGACGCGTCCAACACGGGTTGGGGCGCGGTCTGCGAGGGCTCTCCGGTTTTCGGCCTATGGTCAGTTCAGGAAAAGCTCCTTCACATAAATTGTCTGGAAATGATAGCGGTCGAGTACGCGCTCGTGCGCTTTCTCCCGGTCATTCAGGGTCACCACGTCCTGGTCCGTTCGGACAACAGATCTGTGGTATCCTACCTAAACCGTCAGGGCGGTGTCAGTTCCAGGAACCTCTTCCATCTGACGAAACGCATACTGAGTTGGTCCCAGTGCCACCTGCGCCGCTGAGGGCGACGCGACGTGCCAGGCCACCTGAACGACGGCCCGGACAGACTGTCTAGAGACAATATTCCCCAGGGGAATGGTCCCTGCACGCTCAAACAGTCCAGACGTTATGGCACCTATTCGGCAGAGCGGAGATAGACCTCTTTGCGTCCAAAGAGAACTCTCACTGCCCAATATTTTTCTCGAAGCGAGGACGCAGCTGGCCCAGGACTGGCCCAGACGCCCGCTTACGCCTTCCCTCCCGTCTCGCTATTGCCACAGGTAATGCAGAGGATCAGGGAAGCGCGTCACTCGGTGCTCCTCATAGCCCCGCGTTGGGAGAATCAGACATGGTTCCCGGAGCTTACGCAGCTGTCACTGACAGCGCCGTGGCCCATCCCAGTGAGAGCAGATTTCCTCTCTCAAGCTCGCGGCACAATTTGGCATCCCCACCCAGAGCGCTGGGCTGCATGCGTGGGTGATCAACGACTACCCGTCGCTCTGCCAGAAGGAGTAATAAACACCATCATATACGCTAGAGCCCCTTCCACGAGAAGACTCTATGCGTCAAAATGGTCTGTGTTCTCAAAATGGTGCACCGACCGAGACCTGGACCCGCGGACATGTGGGGTGTCGTCAGCTGCTCAGTATTTCTACAAGAGCTGCTGGATAAGGGCAGATCCCCATCCACGCTCAAAGTGTATGTGGCGGCCGTTGCGGCGTTCGCTGAACCCCTGCACGGCCAGTCATGGGGTAAAACGAGCTGGTCATCCGCTTCCTCAGGGGAGCTAGAAGGATGAACCCCCGCGCCCCCATCGGTTCCTATCTGGGATCTTTCTATAGTTCTGGAAACTATGAAAGCCCCCCTTTCGAACCACTTCAATCCGTGGATTTGAAATACCTTTCACTCAAAACCGTTTTTCTGACTGCCCTGTCATCAGTCAAACGTGTGGGAGACCTTCACGCGCTGTCTGTCAGCGCTGCGTGTCTTGAGTTTGGACCAAGTGACTCCAAGGTCATTTTAAAGCCTAGACACGGCTATGTTCCCAAGGTGATCGGTACTCCTTTCAGAGCACAGGTCATTTCCCTATCGGCGCTGCCAGCACCCGTTAGCGAAGACGACGCCAATCTCCTTTGCCCGGTCAGAGCAAGAGATTGTATACTGCGCGCTCCGCCGCTTTCAGACGCTCTGAGCAGCTTTTCGTTTCGTTCGGAGGGCGCACCAAAGGTCTCGCCGCCTCGAAACAGACACTATCTAGATGGATAGTGGACGCTATTGCTGCTGCATACGCGTCAAAAGACCTGCCATGCCCGTTGGGCATTAGGGCTCACTCCACTAGAGGCATGGCATCCTCGTGGGCATGGTCCAGCGGGATTTCCATTCACGACATATGTGTGGCAGCGGGATGGACTTCCCCCTCCACCTTTGTCAGATTTTACAATATGGAAGTGCCCGCTCTGCAGGCAAAACTACTAGCGGTTTAATACGCTACAGCTCCCCTGGTGAGCTGCACTGATGGGACACATTCCACACAGACCGGCACCGCCGCTCTGTCGTTCCCTTCCCACTATGTGCTTATGTATTACACAATCAATGACCCTCATTCTTGCCGGCCAAATATAATTTCCCCACTCATAAGGGCTCCCACGGGTCCCCCCTTAATTCCCTGGGGCTCATACAGTGGATGCTTGGCGCTCACGGCGTTGACAATGGGTTCCCGTAGCGTAAGCTAGCTTACGCAATACGAGAGAACCTCTCGTAAGAGAACGTATCGGTTACCTAACGTAACCTCGGTTCTCTCTAGATGAGGGAACGAGTATTGCGTAGCCGGCCGTGCTCGCGCCACGAGCGACTTTTCGCTTCAGTCAATGAAAACCAGGGTTCCAGCCTACGAACTACACTTATATGCACTCTAGTCACGCCCATTTTGGCGGGCTTTGTTGCAGTGAGCGCGCGGACGCCTCTCATTGGATGCGAGTTCACCCAAGCTCGTCTATAGGCTGCAGCAGTTGCCGCAGAGCAACCTATGAGCTCGCTAGCTAGCCCGCTCAAGGTCTGCAGCTGCCGCACTGCGTTGACAATGGATACAAAAATTAAGGATAATTTTTTGGCTTCAATATCTCAGAAAAGATGAATCTTTCCCGTAGCGTAAACTAGCTTACGCAATACTCGTTCCCTCATCTAGAGAGAACCGAGGTTACGTTAGGTAACCGATACGTTTTCTGGCTGAAACCATGGTTTTACTATAGTGATAATGTTGTAATACTGATTGCAGTAGCCATGTTCTATTGGCAGAAAGGTTTTACTATAGTAATATTGTAGTAACCATGCCTGTAGTAGAATAGCCATGTTTATTTTGGCTGAAATCCTGGATTTACTATAGTAATTGTTTTGTAACTATGAAAATGAACCATGTTTTTTGGCATTTTAATACAGTATCCTGTATCCATATAGTAATGCTATGCTTTAATTATAGATTAACCATGAATCATTTTGTAGTTACTATAGTTTTACTACAAATGCTTTGGTTAAATTGTGGTTACTGTAGTAAAACCATGGTAAAGTTATTGTGTGCAAATGCAAACTATTGCAAAGGGATGCAAAACGGATTGCAAGGGAACTCAAAACTTATTGCGAGGGAACGCAAACCATTTCAAGTGAACGCAACATGACAATATGAGGGTGAACATTTTTTTTACGTAATTTTCATTTTTGGGTGAACTATCCCTTTAACTTCTGTAATGTGACATATTTTTAAGTGAAAATGAATAATCTAGTGGGAATTGATATTTTTAATTGACATCTGATTAGATCATTAAGCAATGAAACATGTTAGTCTATGATATTATTGTTTATATTATATTATATTATTTTATATAATATTTTGGTCTGTCAATCGATACTATTTTTAATAGAGATAATTTCATGACATGCCGATTAATGAACTGCAAGTAATGAGAAAGCCTTCAAATAAATGTAAATAATACATAATAATTAAAATAATAATAAATATATTTAGATTTAAATATTATTATATATTACTGTTGCAGCGTTGATTAGACAATATAAAAAATGGCTTTAGAAGTCAATATATTTTTGGCTTTATTTCCATATAAATAAACATGCCGAAAAGCATAGTGTCGAAAGCAGTCCATTTTACAATTCAGTTTGTCAATCAGTCCTCTTCTCACAAGATGTGTTCTTATTCGATTTATGTACATATGCATCAGAAGCATCTCAATGTTTTTCAGAGTCATAAACATTGTGTTTTAAGGACGCTGTGTCCAGTTAAAAGTAAATTGCTCTGATGGTAGGAAAATATGTACTTTTATTACAGTATTTATGTACAAGTCAGAAGGTTTTATTAATTTAATACATTTTTATATAATTCATCACACTAATTAACACATTTAATTGACAGCCCTTTTAATATTATATTATATTATAAGATTAGATTAGGTTAGATTCGATTACATTAGATTAGATTATTGCCATACCTTGGTTGTTTCAGCAGAAAATTAAAGTTGTTTCAGAGTTAAATAAAGTTCTTACATTTTGATAGATTACAAAAACCTAATTTCCTTCTTTACAATTGTATGCACTGATGAACTGTGCATAATGCCAAAATCATAAGACCAAGAACATTTAATAAGAATGTAAATTGGATCAATTCTCATTTTGTTGTCTTTCAATGACTGCTTAACTTGTAATGACAACTAGGGGCAGTGCTATCCACATCTTATTTTCTTAAGCTGGCAGTATGTTCCATTTATGAAATGCACCATTAGAGAGCAGTATAACATGTCCCAGAGTTCTCGAGGAGGGGCAGTAGAATCCATGCCATGGACAAGCTGCATGTTTCATTCAGTTGTGTATGTTGGTTGGACTGGCCCTGATCCACAAACATCTCACGCAGCCTGCCATGAATATTTCATAGTGTGTCTCTGTCCATCACACGTTAGGTTTACTGCATGACCCAGCTATGAGGGGATTTAGAAATAAATGTGGAGAAGGGTGAGAGAGAGAGAAACACACAAAAACACAGAGAGAGAGAGAGAGAGAGAGAGAGAGAGAGAGAGAGAGATGTGAATAGCATGTGTAGACTGAAGCCACCTCTGTAGTCCTGCTGTTCCAGAAATCCTTTGGCTCTCTGCGGACAGTGAACGTGTTACCATGTATATGTGTGTGCATGTGCATGTATATATATATATATATGTGATTGCTTATCATTCTTGCATGGCTGTCCACAGCTCACCTCCCTGCCCATCTGGCCAGATGTGGGTTTAGGGAGTATGTGTGTGTGTGTGTGTGTGTGTGTGTGTGTGTGTGTGCGTGTGTGTGTGTGTGTGTGTGTGAAGCAGGCAGTGCATAGAACACGTCTGTCTCTTGCCGCTCTGGAGAGCAGGCTAGCGTGTGACAGACTGTCTCTCTTTGCTCCTTGCTCTGCTGGATGGAGAGGGAGAGAGGGAGAGAGAGAGAGAGAGAGAGAGAGAGAGAGAGCGCGCTCTTTAAATAAAAAACTGTATAGAAGTTGGTATTGAAAAATGAAAAGACATTCAAAGGCAGAGGTTATATACTCAGGACTACGGTAATATGTAGGAACCATAAAAGGAAGCAGGAAGTCAAAGTTATGGACATAAAAAAGTTATCGTAAATTGGTTCCAACTAAGCCAATAAATACTAGAGTAATTTCCCAAAACTGAGTGCCCATAAAGTAAAGATGGCAACAACTAGGTCACCTACTTCCAGGTTTCTTCAACATCAGACAATTTAATGTCCCAGGGATTGATTTTTATTAAAACAAACAGACAGATTGAAACTTCTTTTTGTTATCTGAAGGTCACATGAAAACTTTCATCATTATTATTTGGTACTTTTCAAATGCCATTTATGTACAGATTTGTACTGTTTTAGCCTTGTCCCAGACCCAGAATTAAAATATTAAATTATGTTTAAATTATCATATTTTTAAACATTTTTCAGAGTAAAATTAATGTAAACCATTTCAATATTTATTGTAGGAAAATTACATGACATATGAGACAAGTGATGTTTGAAGAAATCAAAGAAATATATATATATATATATATATATATATATATAACTTTTATAATAATTTTTTGTTTTGTTGGGTGTAATTTCCTATTAAGCTGTAACTTTGACAAATTAGGCAAGACGTGTGAAAATAATATTTATTTGAATTTATTTACAATAGGATACATCAAATTTAAGCTATGAAATTAACCTAAGAAAGACAAGAGTCTGCACATTTATTGAAATGTTAAAAATGTCCAGATTGGAATTATATTAAAGTTTGTGAAATAGTGGAAATGACACTGTGGTGGGAATTTCAATGACTTTAATAAAAATAAAAAAAATAAAAATTTTCTGTGTTGCATGCACATACATTGTTGGACCTTTTTAGCAGACAAACTGAGAAAAAAAAATAAAATAATAAAAAAGACTGGATATCCCAAAGGTTTAATTCAAAGATTGAATTCTACAAATCTTACTTGTAGAAAAAACTTTTGTTTGCTCACCACACATTTACACTCATTCATAGCATTTGTGATTGATTCTTGAACTTCAAACATTTTAGCAAACTAAAGAAATTTGCTCAACTGTGTTTTCTGTCTGTAAAATAATCATTATTATTTATGATTCTGATTATAAAGTCTTCATTCATTTTATCTTAATTTCTTTGGTGTTTTCTGTATAACCACTCTAGAGACTAAACACAAGAGACTTCCACTGCAATTTTTTTTTCTGTGCCAGTCTGTTATTGTGGTATCTTCCATTAAACTGTAAAAATCACGTAAACAAAATAGTTGTGGTTGGTTTATTTACATGTCAGACAGATGTCTCCTTGTGTCCATGATTGTTGTTCTTGGCCAGAATAAGCTGAACGTGTACCAGATTTTATGCCGGACTAATAAATACTGGGTGCTGCCCTATGACAACACGTTAAAATTATATGATTCTCCAGGAATTTCTATAACATTCTGATAAGAGTCTGGATGCATTTTATTTCTGTAATAACCTCTGTATTAGTGTCATACCTCCTTTTTCTCTCTCACTCTCTCTTTCTCTGTCTGTCTGTGTGAGGGCAGAAGGAAGTGAGAATGAAAAATAAGGTGATGTCCATCTTGCTGCTGATAATAATGCGCAGGTTCAGCTTGACTGATGCAGGGGATTTGGCTTGTGTTGGATGGCAATATATCTCGTAGGCCAAAAGGAAGCCATTTATCAGACCTGAGTAAAGGACATTCATAGCACCCTCCCTTATCCTACAGACTGGCCCAGATGTCTTGTTTACTTCATCCCGAAGCAGGAAGGCAATTTCAACACCACAAAAACCTTTTGCTTCTCATTTCAATTCTTGAACCTGCAATGCAGGTTGGGATATTATTTCAGCTTGGTTGTGTTTGTGTGTGTGTGTGTGTCAGGAAAAAAGAGAAAATATAAGCGAGAAAGACATGCCACACTGTGGGCTTGTATTGTCGTCATTGGGGGGAATTCAAGAATGAATTGCACCCCCTGATAGTGCAGTTTATTTACATGTGTATTCTGCATTATTTAGCAATCAGTTAACTGCAAAATCAGATAACAGCTCAAACAAAATACCGCAGTTTGCATGATGCAATTCTTTAGACTGGTGATTTGGCAAACTTTGCTGGGATTGTATAGTATCCACCACTGCGTTGCAGGATCCTGAATTGGCTTGTCTGCACGTCGGGATAAATGCCCAGTTATAATGCTCGTCTCCATTATTTGATCATCATTTGATGAATTACTGCTCAAATGATCAATGGTAAATGCACACAAACATTTCTTTGTAATAAAATTGAGTTTACCACTTAGCGTGATTTAAATTATGCCTGGCAAATAGCGCTGAATTTTGTAAATAAGGCATAATCTATAATAAGCAGAATTGACATTGAAAGAAGGCATGTTTGAGCTGAGAATATGACAATGACTTAATCTAAGTCCATCAAAGTGCTATTTCAGTGCATTTAGCACCTGGTTAAACTTTATTGTGGGTTATACAGTAGGTGAATGAGACCCATTGGTCCCATTGTGTGTTGTCACAGTGCCCACTGCATAATCACCTTGTTTATTTGTTTTCCTGTTTTATTACAGGATGCATTACATTTTCAGATGACTAAAACCTAAATATGTTCTTGATATTGTTGGTAAACAATTTACAGGATGATGAGAAGGAGTTATGCGAGTGTGTGAGAGTGACATATGTCCTCCAGCATGCTGCCTCTCTCCTGTACATCTGTCTGCTGTGTTCATCATCATCTGGTGATAATAAGACATTGAGACACGGGCCAATGCTTGAACAGTGAGCAGAGCTCAGCCATCTCATATCTCACTTCTGTTCTCACAGGAACTGGTAAAACACACCCATGATGCCACAGAAAAGAGTAATTTACGCCAAGCTCTGGACGCAATGAAGGTCAGTGGATCATTTGCTTGTCCTTCTTTCCCAAGCTTTCTGTTTCTACATTTGATAATATTCCAGACATTTATCAAAAGCGTAAAGTGCATTTAAGGGATATATTTTATCTGCAAGTGCGCTCACGGGGATTCTAACCCATGACCTTCAAATTGCAATCATAACCTGATGTTCCCTTCATAACGTCACCATGACATAACACTATATAGATTTCATATATCTCAACAACTGTTCCTGGAGCTAAGCTAATATGTCTTAGCGCTTCTGTTGCAACACCAATGTCATGTATGCCTACATTCCCAGAGAATTTATACCTTGAATGCACTGTATGTCGCATTGGACAAACACGTCTGCTAAATGTATACATATATATATATATATGTATATATATATATCTTATATTTACATATATATATATATGTAAATATAAGAGATGTTTGAAATGTCTGCTTGCAGATTTCTGTTTCTACATTTACATTTGTTTACATGGCAGACATTTTTATTCAAAGCGACTTTTAGGTAAATATTTGATCAATATGTGTGCTCCCTGGGATTCGAACCCATAACCATATTGCTATCACAACCTAATGTTTCTCCTTGTAACATCACCAATACCTAACACAGTATAGATTTCAAATACCTAAACAAATATTCCTGTAGCTCAACTAGTAGGACATGGTGCAACTGTGTCATTGGTTCAAATCCCAGGGAATGATTTCCTTGAAGTCGCTTTTTTATTAAAACCGTACCTGCGCTTTCATGTACAGAAAATGTAGTCAAGTCCACATCATGTGCACCATTTGGGATGGGGTCAAGAGAATGCTTGTTACTCAGCTGGTTAGCTCGCCATCTTTCTATAATTTATACAAACAGTCTTTCAATCGTCTGTATAACTGAGATATTATGGGCCTTGTTCAATTAAAAAATTACAACAGTGGAAAATTCCATTCTCGTTTAGCTGTTGATTTTGCTGCTCTGAGGGCATACATCTTTTTTCATAAGAAAAACATTCTTTGAAAATCAGTTGGCCCTCTTGACTCGAGATGATCAAGATGGCGGTGAATACATCTTGACAGGTAACCCGTCTGCTAATTGAGGCAAATCAAGCAGAGAAGATTGTGCAGATTGCACCAAGGGCTGTGATGATTTCATTAGGATAAATTAGCCACTTTGCATTGATTGGGGTATCGGGCTAACGCGGTTAACCTCCTCAAGTACTCCCCCGAATGATCCGCGTGGTGGGCGAGCCAGCCCCCATTCTCTGATTATTCTAGATTCATAACGATGAATGAGTCGCTGAATTCGCAGGAGCACGAAGCGCTGTGTTTGGAATGAGATTCGTCAAATAAACCCTGCCTTTCAGATGCTAAATCTTATTTAAAATGTTTTAGAAGGAAATGAGTCACTCGAAAACATCACATGAAACAAGATTGTCAATAAGGAAGCTATGGAGGAAATACGGTTATTTATAGCACATGGGTTGAAAGATTTCCTTGTGTATACTAGATCAAAGTCTGTTAGTATGTTAAATGTTGTTGTTTCATGTTGTTTCAAAACCATATGACTGTTACCCTCAATCACCATTCACTTTCATTGTAAGGAAAACAATGCAATGAAAATGAATAGTGACTAAAGGTGAATTTGTATTTTTGGATGAGCTATGCCTTTAAGGTGTTTTGTTTGCAATCTCATCTCTACAGGATCTGGCCCAGTATGTCAATGAGGTGAAGAGAGACATCGAGACTCTGCGGGACATCGACCAGTACCAGAAATCTATAGAAAACCTTGTGAGCTAAATTGCATTTTTAAAATAAATCACAAACGCACATTTCTAAAATGTGGTGTTGGTGAAGCTACTCTGAAACTGTAGCTTGCCAAGCTACAAACCAGAGCATGTGAGCGTAGCGGGGAGCGGAGCGGTAATACTTCCTCCTGAGCGGAGAGCGCCTTTCTGAAGATTCCGCTCCGCTCGCTCCGTCCGCTCAGCGCCGCTCGCTCTACCCGGAATGCCCTATTGTGATTTGCTAGTTCGAGAATCGGTGAATTAGCTAAAGCAATAGAGGGTTGGTTATGGAGTTCAAATATTGTTTTAAGGAAGTTGCGAGCCTTATGCATAAATGCACAGTAAAAATCACAGTTAAGAACGAGCAGGGAGGAGAAATTGAAAGGGAGTGTGGAGAGACTGTGAGAGTTAGCAAAGATTCTTATTGGAATATAATGCGTCACATTGCCAGAAAGCAGGAGGATGTGCTATGCAAACATGGTAGTGCAGCAAAAGGTGAGCTATAGCCTATACCATTCGAAAATAAATTAATAGATAAATGGGTAAGGTAGGCTGTTGTACTGAGCCCCTCTCATGACATGCAGACAAAAATATATTGTAATATACAAATTAACATTTCGTTCCCAACTTCCCATGAATTAAGAATTCGTTCTCTCATTTAGGGTGGCCACGAATTAAATTTGTTTCTACAAATTCTTAAATCGTTCCCTGGTTTAGTAAATCATGGCCATGTTGAACTAATTCGTAGGCTACTCTTTTTTTTTTTTTAAAAAACTGACCCGAATAATGAGGTAGGCCTATAATTTAGATGTAGGCCTAGGCAACAGAAAATGTACTGTACGCTATTATAATGTACGCAAATTAGTTTTTACAGAAAAAACTGCTACCAATCAAAGGGAGATAAATAATTTTTTTCCTCTCCTGCGTCCCCAGACTCCCCAGTTCTGAGCGCGTGTTTTCCGCCGCTGGATTACTGTCCCGGGCACACCGCATGAGCCTGAAACCTAATACTTTGTCCAAGCTAATGTTTCTAAAAGTAAATTCTAAAGTGATGTAAAGATTTTTTTGATGAAAAAAAAAAACTTTTTGATGAGAAGTTTTTAAATAGACCGCAATTACCCGCAGTTATATTTAAACTTTAGAACGCGCGTTTCTTTTACTAATGCCAGTAAATCATCCAGGTGTGCTTTGATAAGATGTTGTTAAGTGCATTTCACCTGTGTGTGCTTTTATGAGCATGATAGTCCAGATGTGTTTTGTGAAGTTCTACATGCATTTCATCTTGTTTGTGTGTGCATGCACGTTTTAATATGCCTGTTTTGCAACTGCAGTTAAGTTCACGGAAATAAAATAACGAAAATCAAATATACCTTTTCAGTTATTGCATTTAATATGCAAGTTTGCCAAAGGGCTAGACATGTTTTATAATTAAGTTAATTTAATGCATTTAAATGAATAAAAAGAACAGACTTTTATTCAGAATCACCCCGAAATAACTTCTATTTACAATCCTAGCTACTGTAATTTATACATGTATTCCAGATATTCATTACAAAGTACAAACAGAAAGCAAGTAGCCTACAGAGACATTTTATGTCTGAGCGGGATCTGAGCGGGATTTGTTTTACCGGTGAGCGTGAGCGATTCATCAGTGGAGCGTTCGCTTGGGACGTGAGCGACTGAGTGGAGAGCACGCGCATAGAGCAGAATATTGAGCTGAGCGTCACACCGCTCCGCTTCGCTCACATGCTCTGCTACAAACTCAGAATTTAAAATAGATAAACTACATTTAAGCAACTTAAGTATAGCTAAGCTAAAGCTTAAATTATAGCTAGTCACACAATAAACCACTTATAGTAAAGGAGATAACTACGCTGAAGCTGTTTACTTTGTCACATTATATTGCTTGGCACATCAAACTTTAACACATAATTTTGCACTAAATACAACTATAAACACAAAAAACATCCTAATTTAATGAGATTGAAATTTAACTGTTGTGATAATCAGTGTACTGGAGTGAGATTTGGAAGTATTTAATGAAATGTCTATTATGCTACCCACAAAAAAGTCTTCTAGGAACACTTTTGTGAATTGTTCATTGAAAGGAACCATTCGAAGAAACCTATTTGCAAACATGAACCATGGAAGCTTGTTACTGTAAAAACAACACTATTGTGAAAACTGAGCTACTGTCAGGCTATTGGAAAATTTAGTCAATTAGTAGTATTGCTACTTCTTGTTTATTTCTTCCTGACACTGCAAAAATCAGAGTAAAAACAGAGGCAGTATGGCGCTCTGAACAGTTATGTGGAAAGAGAAACATTTTGAAGATATCTACACTGCAAAAACTCATTTTCTTAATCAGTTTTTTTGTCTTGTTTTCCAGTGAAAACATCCTTTAAACATGATACATATTCTTAAAGGGGCAGTTCACCCAAAAATGAAAATTCTCTCATAATTTACTCACCCTCTTGCCATCCCAGATGTGTATTACTTACTTCCATCTGCTGAACACAAAACAAAGATTTTTGGAAGAATATCTCAGCTCTGTAGGTCCATATAATGCAAGTGAATGGTGGCCAGAACATTGAAGCTCCAAAAAGCACATAAAGGCAGCATAAAAGTAATCCATATGACTCCAGTGGTTAAATCCAAATCTTCAGAAGCGATATGATTGGTGTGGCTGATAAATAGATGAATATTTAAGTCCTTTTTACTGTAGAGAAATTTTTCACTTTTGGTTGACCTATTCCTTTAAGAAGCAAATGACATAAGATGTTAAGTCTTTTTTCAGATAAATCTAACAAAATTTAGTGAGGTTTACAGTATGCCTAAAATGAGAAAAATGGCCCTGGAGAAAAATGTTGTTTATTTTTGTCAGTGGTATCTCGACATCTTACAACATCTCAAGCTATAAAAGCTTTAAATGTGATCTGAGTTGCACATGATTGAGAAGATTAGTGTACAAGCATGTCTGCATTGACTTTACACCTGCTTTGTATTCTGCAGAATCAGTCTCTCCGTAACTATGGGAGACCGAAAGGTGACAGCGAAGTGCGAGTAGCTTCTGTCGACAAACGAGCCAAACAAGACAGGTGAGATGATTAAAGTGTGGAATACTGCTCAGCCTGATATGCAGTCAGGCTTTACAGAGGCCTAAGGGTTATGAAGGTGTCACTCTCAAGCGTTCTTCTTTTATTTTCTCTTTCTCACTTGATCTTCACCTTTCTTCTGCTGTAGGCACATCTTCTTGTTTGACGCAGCTGTGATCGTATGCAAACGTCGGGGAGACAACTACGAGATGAAGGAAGTGATCGACCTCCACTCGTTCAAAATCACCAACAACCCGACCTCTGACAGAGAAAACAGAAAGGTCTGCTGCCAGTCTCCTAATTGCTGCCCAAAATCGTTGCTCCAAAACCGAGGGCTGTGAATGTGCTGTTATGCTTGTGTGCCATAATCAGTTACTAGAGTGGAGCAGCTTTCATTTGCACAGATGGTGTTTCCTATTAAAAACTGTCTAGCGACTGTTAACGAACGCGACGACACCAGGTACAGCTAAATGAGAAAACACGATGTCATTTGTTATAATACATTACATGGCCATGCCAGAACAATTATTTACTAGATAATATGCTGTAAATGTTGCATACAAAAGAGAGAAAGAGAGAGAGGGAGCACTGAGAACACCGCTAAGTTTTATAAAGTCGTTTCGTCAGTGTTACATAAACAGCAGTGACCCCTTCACAGTATGTAGTCTACAAAGAGAATCACGAAGACATCTCTTTTTACTCCTATCCTTGTATGGAGCGTCTTTGATATTTTTAACCAGGCAGCCTTAAAGGGAGAAATAAATGTAAATTCTGTCATCATTTACTGCTGTTCCAAACCAGAGTGCCTTTATTTCTTGAAAAGGAGATATTAGATGAAACGTTAGTCTCAGTCACCATTCACTTTCATTGCATGGAAAAATGGATGTGATGAATGGTGACTGAGACTAACATAATAGTTAACATCTCCGTTAGTGTTCCATGGAAGAAAGAAAGTCACATAGAACAACATGAATGTGATTAAATAATGACAACATTTTTAATATTTTGGATGAACTATCCTATTAAGAATACTTAAGTGTGTGTGCATGTGTAACATGGATATTCTTGGCTTCTCTTTTTATTTCAGTGGTCTCACGGATTCTACCTCACACACAGCCAGGGTCAGACCGGCTTTGAGTTCTTCTTCAAGACCAAGGAGCTAAAAAAGAAATGGTTGGACCAGTTCGGCATGGCCTTGTGAGTGAGTTTTTGTGTGTGTTTACAGTGTGGCCTCCAAAGTCTGCATTTCACTTTCTGGTTTATCAGGTTTGTTCATGCATCAAATGAAGTAATCAGAGTTGCTATTTCTCATGACAGAAGACACAAAGACATGATTTAGTTACCACAGTAAGCAAAATCCTTGATCAAATTATAAATCCCCTTTAATTTTTATGCAATCAGTGACCTTTTTTCATTTTTGAATTTGATTCTCTTTATTCTTCACTTGGAGAATCATATTAAATCAGACCAGGGCTGGGCTGGGTGATAATGCAATACATATTTGTAATAAAAAAAATGTTTGCAATAACCGATAACGTCATAAATATTATTTATTTATTTTTTAATATAATGGTGAAAAAGTGCAAGTAAATTACAAGCAAGACCAACAAGATCAGTACTCGTATAAAAACACAAAAAACCTAAAAATGGTTGTATAGTTGTTTTATTGCACGTTTGTATTGCTTCATGCACCTAAAGCAATTTTAGTTTGATTTCGTGCAAAAATCATTTCTACTTTTGATGATGACATTAACAATTTATGCAATAACCCCAATACACAATAAACCATTTGACAAGTGACCTACCAACATTCAGATTCAGTTACAAAATTTTTAAAAAGGGCTTAACCACAAAAAAATTTATGGATGATGAAGGCAGAAAAAGGTGTTATGAGACCAAAGATGAGAGACCGGGTCCTGATTAATTAGATAACACATTTTAAGAGATTTATCTGAAGGGCTCTCTCTGTCTTGTGTCATCTTATCAGTCTGGAACTGAAAGCTGATTGGATAGCAGCATGCTTAAACACTCATAGCACTAATGATATGACATCAGCAAGCACAGAAAGCTCTCTCATCTGTCGGTCATTCGTTAATGCCTTTATTATGAGGCCACTCAATTGATATTGTATTGGGGAGAGGGGTGGGCTCTTTTGAATTGGGCCAGTAAGCAACCACTCAGAACAATCCGGCAACCGAAAAGCAACGCCCTGGCAAACACTTAGAACACCCTAGCATTGTGGCAGTGAGTTTTGCATGGGAAAACACCAGTCACATGTCCTTCAGAAATGGTAAAATCTCTTATGCATCCAAGTGTAAATCACAGCTGATTGGAATGCTATATAATTAGTTATGGTAATGCAAAGAGGTCTTCAGTATTGTTTTTACACACCACATTTCTCTCTCTTTCCAGATCGAACATCTGTCCAGAGAGTGGGAAAAGTAATTTCCATGAGTTCCGCATGCACACCTTTGAGACAACCACATCCTGCAGCTCGTGTAAAATGTTGCTGAGGTGAGCTCAAATGACAACGTATACCCACAATGCACCTTAATGAGATCGATATTGCACCTTGTGAAAGTGAGAGAAAAAAAATGAGTGGCAGACATAATTTTATTTTATGTATGATCATCACTTCAGTGATTTCAGAATCCAAATGGCAGATGATGGACATATCAATGGGCCAATCAGAGCAGATGTAACATATGTGGGTGTGGCTACAATTATTGCATCACAGCAGGCAGCAGTCTGGACATTGGATTATTCTAGAAATGGCACCTAAACCTCCACTTACATATTGTTCATAATTTGAATGATTCTAGAATTGTAATGTAAAGGAAAATATTTCCAGCAAGCTGCTTTTTACATTTAACAGAGCAAGAGAAAAGGAAGCTGTGGTGATTTGAAAGGCCTTGAGGCTTTTATTTGATCAAAAACCTACAGCAAGTCTAGTATTACTGGTATATCACCATCTCTAGCAACCCATGCATATGTCAACATAGTATTTCAAATATCTGTCTGCCTGTCTGAAATGTAGAACAAAATAACCCAGGATTACATTAATTCAGGTTTAAAAATGACCCTGGACTTAGTTTCTGAAAAGGCCATATCTATCTATTTTTCACAGAGGTGTCTTCTATCAAGGGTACCGCTGTTCCAAATGTGGTGTGGGTGCCCATAAAGAGTGTCTTGGGAGAGTGGATGTCTGCGTCAAAAGCGCTGGTGAGCTCCACATTCTACACAACACCTTCATCTCAGCAATTTCTGTTCGAACACATTATGAAACATGTTGACAGAGCGTCATTGAAGTGCTGAGAGCCGCTGACTCATGTTTCAGCGTTATGTGATTTCGTACCTCACTGCATGCTAATAATTGACCCACACTGTAGTGTATCAGACAGGGCAATAAAAGCTGTCAACACTTTTATTCATAGGTTCCTAATAACAGCATAGGCCACATAGATAATGTGATGTGTAATGACAGACAAACAAGCTTGGTTGGCTCCCTGAACACATGATACTTGTATGTAGGTGTGTGTGTGTGTGTGTGTGTGTGTGTGTGTGTGTGTGTATGGAAGCAGTGCTGGCTCTTATTCTTTCAGGCATTAGTCAGGTGGTGCTGCTATAGTATTTCCTTGTTCCTACTCTTAGAAACAGCTGACCTCTCTTTGAACAGAACATACTGTATCATCAGGCCAACATGAATTTGTGGCAGCAGAACTTCTCAAAAAGCTGCACAGATTTCCACAGAATTAAAATACTTGTCATTCACGAAGTTCCACAGATCACTCACCCCTTACTCACTCGTTTATTAAATATTTTGGCTAATTTTATTGTGCTTTCAGCTAAAAGTATATTACTCACAATTTTTAACACAATTATCCATATTAAAATCCACTCTACAGAATTATGCATGTTGTCCACCAGTATCAGGACAGAAAATGCTTAAGTCTGTTTTCACAGGTCCTTTTAACACATTTTACCATATTTAAATCGGTTCCGCAGAATGTTAAATTTTTTTGCACAAAACTCGGCACAGAAAATGCTTAAACAATCTGTACTTACAGTAGTACTCTGCACATTTCCAGCCAACCATCAGTGCAGAAAATGCTAAAATGTGGTAAAATGTGTGTGCACAGACTTTTCTGCATTTTTTGCTCTGATGTTGTTGGGAAATCTGTGGAATTTTGAGGACTGGACTTTAATATTTAAAATGTGTAAAAAGAAGCTGTGAGTACAGACTTTTTAAGTCTATTCTGCAGAATTTCTGTACTCACATTTTACCACATTTAAATGAATTTAGCAGAATTCCGGATATTTTCTACAAAAATGAGTGTAGAAAATGCTTTAACCCTTTAAGGTCTGAGGGTGTTTTTAAAGATTTCCTGTTTCAGTGGTATACCCAATATTAAAGGCTTATAACTCGACCAAGAAAAAACAAACAAAAAAAAAACAAGGAGGTTTGGGTGTTTGATATCACTGTAAATAAAACTTTTACAATGTTTAAAAGATAGATTATTATAAATTCTGAGACTCTTAGCCTAAAAAACTTTTTTCTCTCTTTTTTCTGATTGACATTATATATCTCTGGTTGCAAATAAGGTTGCTCCGAAAAAATCTATTTTCAAAAGTTATAGCATTACAAATATAATTTATCCTAGTGTGCAAAAACGTCTCCAAGTGTCAAAAATCTCCAAACAAATAATAAATAATAATTGTACATAAGAACTAATTACACATGCAAACACAACAATGACTAAAGGTTTGCTTAGCATGGACACATTATTTTAGTAATGAGATTTTACAGAATGAGTACCATTTGACTCAATGAGTCTGCATTATTGAGTCTGTGCCATGTACTTAACGGCATCTCCTGGGGGCCAAATGTAACATGGTGCTTTTGTGTTGATTTTCTAATGATTTATGCAACCGATGACCTTGTTTTGACCTCATTTGAAAGATAATCACCTTCACTAAGTATTGGTATGTGATATAATGTTCCGTTTATTTTTTGTGAAGTTATAAGCGAACATGCGGCATAGAAGAAACACCAACATAAATACTGAAAACATACAATACACAATGACATTTTTGATTAATATCAATATTCCTGTACTTTACACAGTCAGCAAGAGTTTGTTTCTAAAATCAAACATACTAATGTATTCAAAATATAAACAAATATTAACATTTAGAAGTTTTGCAATCCAGTTCAAACAAACTACTATATACTGTATATTTAGAAATTTGGAGCTTAGTTTTGCTAGACCCATTTTCTCATCTCAGCCCCTTAAAATTATGCAGCTAGCATCACCCTTAAAAATACGTGATGTGCATGTGATCTATGAAAACAGCGGCTGCAGTAAGCTATCTGAGGTTCATTTTACTCTGAATCATGCCCTTACCGTCGTATTTTCCTTGGCCATAGGTGACATAGCTGTAATGTTCGTCACATAGTGCTGCCTTGCGCACAGCGGTCAGACGCGCACTCCATTTCTCTGTCCCTCATCCGAGCAATCTGCCAGTGAAATAAAAAAACAAAATACAGCCAAATACAACCCAGTGTCTTTGAGTCAAAAGCACTATTTTAAGATCATAGACTTTAAGGAAGTCTGAGAATTTGTCAAATAAACAGAATGATATCTTGCCTCAATTGCATCAGTTTTTACTGTTCTGCATGGGAATAATATTGTGGTGTGTGCACAGAGACATCGGCGTAGCCACACGCAACAAGAACATTACTTATTATCCTGCACCGCCGATGTAAAAAATGAAAAAGTGGGCTATCTTAAAGAACAGTTGTAATCATACAGTAGAAATAAAACATGGAAAACATTTGAACAAAATGTATATTTGTATTTTTTATGTAAATATACTGGGTCGTGCTGCGTACCACCTGAGGGCACTCCAGTTTGAGATCCACTGATCTTGACAGATATCAATTCATCTTGGAAACATTATCTTGGAGTTTTTATTACATTGAATTTTGATTCTTCTTGATTTTTATAGAACATTTATTAATCACGATTAAGTTATAGCTGATGCTTGCTAATATATACTGCCGCTTTAAATGTTAATTATTTGTTTTATATTTTTTGAAGTGGGTATGCCGAACAATGTTAAGCCTGTACAAATGTGGATGTTGATATATTTTCACTGATGTTAGTATGAAATGTAGTATGAAATGTTTTTCAGGTCTGGACTTTTTCTTATTTTGTACACAAGGTTCCTCTCTGTGTGCGTGTGTGTGTGTGTGTGCGTGTGTGTGTGTGTGCGTGTGCGTGCGTGTTTGTGAGCATTGCTGCGTCTACGCCTGCATGTTTTGTGTTTATAGCCTGTAAGGTGTACACTAGTGCAACAGGACAAAGTTCACTGTAAATACAAGCCAGGCGTCTCTCAAGAGAGCCAATGAGACTGGCTCCTGGTGCATAGCTGTGTCTAGTCCGGCCCCTCAAGTCATTTTGTTCAGGCAGCTGTCAGGTACCTGCAGCGTAGCAAAACAAACCTTAAAAGCACAACATGTTCCACACACTCTAATGACAGCTTCTGTACAGTGTGTTTTTCCAAAAGTGTCAGATTTACTCTAACCATGCCTGTTTTCAACATGCTTGCAGATTCAAGCTCTTTTGGATCACAGGTGAGGTTTCTGTTTAAATGATTATTATTATTTTTTTGTTGTTGTTTTTGTTGTTGCTGAAGATTTCCAGTAAATCGATGATGCACTTTCCCCTTCAGACGCTAACTTACTCCCATTGATTACCACTGTAAATGCTTTAAAATGAAAAGTTCCGAAATTCTCTTTTAAAATGTTATTTTGCCATTTTTAACACTGGTGCTGCATTATTCATGAGTAGTTTTTGAAATAATTATTCTTTATTAAGTTTTGATCATTTCTAATTGGCAAACATTACAAGGCACTTCCAACTTTGATTTATTTAGAATGCATGTTATACTTTACTGTATGCATTATGGATAAAGCCTTTTTTTCATTGCACAACCATTCTATAATTGCATTGCTTGCAACACAATGTCATAGCCATCATTTTGCAGTAACATGCTCAATATAATGCATTTTGCATGGAACAAGGATGTTGATATGTATTTTACCATGAGTGCAGTTGTACATTTCTGCTAAGGCCTGGGCCTTAAAGGGCCTTGGTGCATATTTGTGAATGTATGTTAGAATATAAACATGCATTTGTGTGCAATGTTTATGCAGGTTGCAAATTAATGACATTAACAACTGTGCTTTTGCAAAAAAAAAAATCTAAATAGAGAGTTAGACCATTAATGATTTAAAAAAATGTGGGTTTTGGTGTCCGAATGAATCATGCGATTTATTTACTTTCATTACAGATTGGAAAAACACCTAGTCGCGGAGGTGATGCAGGTAAATTGCTAACACGTACTCACGCACGCACACACACACACACACACACAATTAGTCATTTTGCATTCTTAATTCACAGTCCCCTGCGTGTGCTACACTGATCTGAAGGCTCTTCCATTTGCATTACTATTGCACTGGACTGGCATGCATAGTCTTGTACATTAAATAATTCTCCAATCTGAGCCAGACTGCATATTCCTGGCCAGGATTCATTGAGCCGTGTTGATGTTTGCAGTTAAGGCAAGCTTCTGCATGTAACTAGGGCTTAGCGTCAGATCTAAATCAGATATGTGCAGGACAACACAATGTACAAATACATTTAACCCCTGTAGCTCCTTTGTTTATCTTTCCCTGTAGAGATGAGCCCGCCCATAGTAGACAATCCAGCCTATATCTCAAATACCCCCACGGTGCAAAATACTTCACCCTGTTTTGGGTTTTTTTAATGTTTGTGTGTGTGTGTGTGTGTGTACCTGAAGCATTTAATCATATTATGTGGGGTTTTTTTAGTTGTAGAGTTTTTTTATTTTTTATTCAAAACTTGTGAACTTTCTTGACCCTTTCTAAACCATTAGAGCAGACAGTTTTAGAAGGTTCTTATCTCATGTTTTGACCGCCACTGAAGACTTTTAATGTTATGTATTTAAGATATGTCTTTTATTCATGTGTTTTTGAAGGTAACCTCATCACCCTTTCTTAAACTAAGAACCGCTCCCAAGTACATCATGTTCTAAATAAACCAACACCTGATGATGCCCTTGTATATTAATATACATTTCACAGAAACACCTGTCAACAGAAATGTTTCCACAATTGAGCCTCTCAAACTAAAATTAGGGATGGGAATTTTAAGAAATTTAATAAAACATTCCAGTTCAGATTTTCCATGATGATTCTTGTTCCTTAAAATTCCATGAATTATTATATTATTAGAAAGAATCTAATCTAGTTATATTGAGGAAGCGGTAAATTTGTGAAGGGACAATTTGTTTAAGTAGAGTGTTTCATCCACATTGGCAGAAGAATGCAGTCATTCCAGAACTGTGAATTGAACGCTTAAAATCTTTTGGTTCCCAAACTTTAAGACGACACGTTTACGCCTCTCATCCACACTAGAACAGCATTTTCCTCCACCAAAAATGGAGCATTCCATTAATGCGTACTGTAAACAGTGACCTTAGGAAACTGAAAGTGGAGTTTTCAAATAAAAATAGATTAGTGGCCATGTCCACACTAATACATTTACCATTGAAATTCATTGGTTTTGCTAAGTTTAGACCTCTCATTTACACTGAAAACAGAGATATTTTCAAGCAAAAACATATTGGGGTGGACGTGGCTTAAGAGAACATTCAAGACTTCCATCACCACAGCTACACAAACAATCTCTTGCAAATACAACCTCAAAACCGTCATTCTGTCATAAAGGACACATTATCTTAAATTATGTTTTCACAACATTGCTGATAGGCTGATCGATAACCAAGTGGTGATAAAGGTCAACCTGGGGAACAGGTTTAGTTGTCAGTGGACTGATGGCACGTCTGCGTGCTGAGGGAGCAATGCACCACATCCCTGCTTTTAATAGCTTCATAAATATTTAAAATAAATGACTGAATCTAGCTAAATTGCATGCCATTCTTTCTCTCTCCCCCCCACCCATCTTGATATGCCCACTCCTGCTCACCTTAGTTTATTATGTATCCATTAAGTCACCCTGTCTGCATGGAGCCTTGAGAGGAGCCTCCTGATCCCACACAATATTGGGGTCGGTAGATTCATTAATGTTATGCCGAGAGAAGGTCTCCATGTAGTGTTTGCTGCCATGGGAATGTCTGTTTGAATTAAAGTTGTTCCTCCCTGCCTGTTCTATTTTGATTTTGAGTTGAGTTATTTTAGTTTTCCAAAACCCATTAGCCAAACTATTAAGGACAAGCATAACTTGGTTCTCACGGTTCGTGCTACAGACATGAAGGGTACCTCAAAAAATGCCGCTTGTTAAAGTGAGGTGTGTAATTACTTTTCTAACTTGCTATTTTTGCCTGTCGGACGATAAAATTGGCGAGTACATTTCCATGGACTTACATTGAAGGAGAGACCTGAACCATAAATAGGGACCAGTATATCAGAGATAGAGACTTTAGGGAGGGCTCTTTTGACTTGGCCCAGTTAGCAACCACTTAGCAATGTCCTAGTAACCACAAAAAAGACTCTAGCATCGTAAAGCCAACTTTTGCACAGACAAGCACATTCACATTTGAAAACAGTTGAAACGTTTGCGGAAAACACTGAAGCTCATATATCCACGTTGCTTCAGTGCATAGGCTCAAAAAATCAAAACCAAGGAACGAAAAAAACTGATGAAAAAATGGACACTAATTAATTTGTTTTTACACTTTATTGGCATTTTAATAAATCTCCTGGAAAATTGTTTCTTTTGAAAATATACAAATCTAGTATCATGTGCAATTAAGCTGAGCTCTTTGACATTTACTGTGGATGCTAGAGCCTGCTGTTTTAAGTATATATGTTGCTCTCTCTATTTTATTCAAGCTATCTATTATCTATTTGCACTTTCCGGATCCTTTTTTTTTTGGTTAAAATCTTGAAAGTGCTTAATGGTGCTGATTCTTGCTCTTGTGCACAAATGTTCTTGGAATAGCATGTGAGCAAGATGCTTTCCTATCGAGAGACGCATGCGAGAACTGTTCTTTAAAGTGTCTTCAAAGGCAGCCAACTGTGTTAGTAGGCTCAGGGCTCGGGCGATCTGCTGTGCTGTAAGGCTTCAGCCGCAGCTGGTTGTGTTAAGAGGGTCTAAACTCGCCTCTCATCATCTGAGCAGCAGAATTTATAGAGCTCCAGCAACCAGCTGAGACCATCACTGTGACCCTTCGGCAAAGCAGCCCTAACAACACCCTCATACACACCAACACACTTATTCAGAGCTCACTGGAGCATCTGCACAATTGTCAGTTCAGCATAGTTCTCCCTGCAGTGCAAGACCTTTGCGTCCAATTACTGGAATAGAAAACAATGTCTGTTATTACTAATTAGAGTAAATAGCCAGACTACAAATGTGATGTTTATGGTCAGCTGGCCTATATATATATATATATATATATATATATATATATATATATATATATATATATATATATATACACACATATACACACACACACACTCTGTATTTCTCTGATGTTGACCATTTGATGTGAGCTAATGAATGCAAATATGTTACTTTGTGAAATTGAGTCAGATGAGTCACATTTTATGAAAACAATGCTATACATTTGCAAGGCTCTTCTGATTGATTGCTTAGGCATTGGTATGCAGTTACTAGGATGTTGGTAGGTTGTTGCTATTGTGTTATAAATGGTTGCTAGGTGGTTGCTTACTAGCTCAAGTCAAAAGAACCCGTCTCTAAGCCTCTATGATATTCCTTTCTTTAGATATGGCTCGGGTTTCTCCCTCAAGTGTAAGCCTATGGGGTTTTTTTTCCCGCCTATTTTATTTTGAGTTTGGTCACTTAAAAAAGTAATCGCACAGCTTTCCTCAACAAACTGCATGATGTGAGGTATCATTAATGTTGCCAGGCTGAAGTTGTATGTGTTTGTTTAAATACCTAACCCTAAATATGAGCAATATAATAGCGTTGGTTTCCTTAGCCCTCTAGATAAATCTTCAAGGCTGTAATTTTTATGATGGATTGATGTGAATCACAGCTCCACATATATAAAACCTGTTCTTTAAATGCTGGAGTGTCAAAACACGCAGTTATGATACTTTGTTAAAGTTCAGCATTCTCACTTGCTCACTCATTTGAAACATTTGTTTTTCTATAATCGTGGGGAGTTTTCATTGGCTTAGTATTATTTATTCTGAGTTAATGATATTTTCTGTACTGTTGATATTCAAAGGGTCATGAAGTGCTATTTTTCTTATAATTTTATTATCTTCCATGAGGTCCAATGATAATTTTATGAAAGATTTTTTGCACAAAACAGTCACAATTTAGTAATATATGCTAATTTTCTACCCTGTTTTTGGCCCTCTGTCTGAAACGCTCGGGTTTGGACTAAACACCAATTAAATGTAAACGCCCACTTTTCTGATTAGATAACATCATGCAGCCCCTCAAATTCAGCAAACTCAATTGGACAAACATTATAAAACAAAATTGTAGGGTTTATGCATAACGCACATCCCACACATTATATCTGAAAATATAAAACTGTTAATCTAAAGCACATCTGTTATCACTCAACACCATAAACTATCAATCAGTCATGACATTTTATTCATGACATCGTATTTTGACTGTTCACAAGCAATCGATGTTGACATTTGTTGACATATCATAGTCCAAAGAATGGTGAAATTAAGCACACACATACTGTAGGCACACTGAGTTGTAGGCACACTGATTTGCACATCGCCAGACCGAAACTGTCAAAGACTACACCAACAATTATAATAGCGCAGATGGGTGAAAGAACACATCCATGACAGAGGCAGCAGCTGAATGAGAGAAATGCTTCTCCCTTTCAGAGTTGTAACTTGGCACCGCGTCTTTTAAAAGCGGCACAAGATGTCTTCCTAGTGCTTGAATATATAAAAAAATAATCCAAAATAGTCCAGCTGGGTCCCCTTTGGTGTTATGTTAGGAATAGTTAGCCACGGTAGGCCTGTTCTATTGACTTGAACTGCGCATCAGTGGGCGGGGACAAGGGTGCGATGCCGCATGTTGTAGGATGTGAAAATACTGAAATTTACAGTAAGTGTTTATAGTACACCTCTTATATGTTTAAATATCAAGGAAAATTGATTCTCCCTTTCATGACCCCTTTAATACATTATTTAGTATGTTTATTAAGCCGTTTTCCTTGTAGGGACTGTTATCTGGTCACCACAATGTAGGTCAATTCAGGTTAAGATATCCTTGTGGGAATATTTTGTCCTTAAGCTTTTGGCTGTCCCGCACTCAAGCACATACATATATGCATACACATACGTATCATTTTTATAATCTTTGTTGTTTTTTTTTCCAGGTTTGCCTAAGATGCTGGTAATTCGTAATTATCATGGGATTCCAAGCCCGGGGTGCGGCCCACCACTCAACATCAAGGTTGGTGATATCATCGAGCTGATCGAAGCGAACGTCCGCAGCTGTTGGTGGAAGGTGAGACAGTTTAAAAAATTTGGGTCCGGATGCATTATTGTGTCCATCTGTGATTTTTCAATTATTATTCTATGTAAACGTGGTAGGTGGACATTTTTGACCATTGCCCCACGTCTTGCCATTTTTTCAGTGTCTTGCACAGGAGCAACACATTTTTTTCTAGATGCTTTGTCAGGATAAGAGAACTTCAACTTTTTAAAATACATCTCGATACACTTGCGTTCTGTTCTTTTCATTGTGCTGTATCTAGCTTTTTTTAACGCAAGAACGCATTTGGCCTGAACTGTCCATTACTCTCCTTAATACATGTGCAACACATCAAGTCTGATAATTATATGCCTCTCATGCTTGTTGCAAAGGCTGTGCGGCTGTTTTGTTATGCTATGCTAAGCGTGACTGGCTGTGAAATGCTCACTAATCCAACCCTTTGTCATTAAAAGAAAGGGGTCAATATGAGTTGTTCGAATAAGGTTTCATAGTCATACAAAAATTCAGACCAGCACAATGCCCAGAGAGGTAACACGTGCGTGACAACAGGTTTTATTTGTCACATTGCCACTTGATAGCAGGTGTTAAGAGTACACTGACCTACATAATACAAAAGAGGAAAAAAACACAAACAGATTTAGATGAATGATTGCCTCCATGCAATACAATACTAAACACGTTTAAGTAAACTTTTGCCCAGCTGTGTAAAAAAGATAAAGTACATATAATATCTCAGTTGTTCTTCTAGACAGCAATAATATTTAATGGAGAGGAAATGGAGACTTGTGCTTACATATCCTGCTTTTCAGATGATTAGGCTATCCTGACAAAAAAAAAAAATAAATAATAATAATCTCACATGTGTTTCCTCTGGAGTTTCAAAAGTTATCTCAACACTGTCTCAAACTGTTGCTCAGATTTGCCAATATTCTAAAGTCTGCAATTTTAGTATGGACTCAAATATGAATACGAATTTAATCCACTTTAATTATACTCTTACTGTATGTCAGTTGTTTCATTTGTGTCTATCTGAGAAACATCTGAGACAAAGATGATTTGATCTCCATTATGTGGTTTGAGCCATTAAAGAGCAATCTTTGAGCAATTAAATGCTCCACTGAGATGGCACACAAAAGCCTGTGTAGTCTATCTTTACACCCACTCTTCTGGCCAGGCTATTTATGCAGACAGGCAATGAGGAAGCCAGCCAATGAGTGTCCAGAGAGCCATAGAAATTGGCAGATCCCAGCGCACAGTCACTAGCCCCTACATCCCTCGCCATCAGACAGGCTCAGCTGTCCAGGATGATTCTTCCTAGCCCTGTTTTAACATGTTAATCTTGTTCTGCTTAATTTTAAGATGGCCGCTGCTGCAGGCTCCAAACACCCAGCTGTTTTATGCACCCGGGCATTGTTTATTTATTGATTTATTTCATTTGCACTCATGCAAAATTACACTACCCATGTCACCTGAGACCTCCTAATATCCAAAGTCCCGCAGCAGCTCCGGATGGAGCGATGGACAATTAGAGTCCTCGTAGCTGTGGTAACCCGGAGACAATTATTGCCGCTCTGGTGCCTAGACAAACGCAATCACTCTCTGTAATTTGATTTGGGCCTTTGGCTGCCATCTGTTTGATCTAGCAGGGTTATGAATTTAATCATTATTAGGCCGTTATCTGAGCAACAACCAATAGTGGAGCGCCATCTAAGAGTGCTGATAAAATGTCAATACACTAAATGCATTGGGAGGTGGGTGCTTAAGGATCCACTTACAAATCAAATTTGTTGAAGGAAGAGGTAGAGGAGAAATGCACTCACTGAGTCTCCCTGAAAGACTAAGGAGAAGGATCTGAGCATTACTGGCACTTTGGGCATGCCAACCCTGCTGAATAAACATCTTAGACCAGCGTGAATTTCCCTTTTATTTTGTGTCCATTAGATAAACATGCAGATTGCACTTAATTTAACCTACAGTTATAAGAGCTTTTACATCATGCTCAGCGGATTAAGTGTGCTTTTTTTTTCTTCACATAGGCTGCGTACCAATTTGCATCCCATACTTGCTGTATACTATGCAATTTGCTGGTAATGGAAAAGTGCATACTTTTGAGCGTGCAGTAAGAAAGCACATCACTATTGATACTACCACATCATAAAATTGTGTCTTGATACTACAGACCTTGTTGCTTACTATTTGCATCTTTACTCATTACCATCTAGCATCTAAATTTATAGTCTTAAATTTCATGGTTCATGAAATTTGAAAAACTTTAGTGGCTGTTCAGACCAAATGTGTTCTTTCAGTAAAAAAGCTAGACCTATCACAAATGTAAATGGTCTGCACTTATATAGCGCTTTTAATAACCTTAGAGGTTACCAAAGCGCTTTACACTTTGTCCCATTCACACACACATTCACACTCATACACCAATGGCGGCAGAGCTGCCGTGCAAGGCGCTAGCCTGCCATTGGGTGCAACTTGGGGTTCAGGTCTTACCCAAGGGCACTTCGGCATGTGGGGTCGTGTGGGCCGGGAATCGAACCGCGAACCCTGCGATTAGCGGCCAACCCGCACTACCACCTGAGGCACAGCCGCTGTTTTTTGACTTGACATGGCGTCTTCAAAAACTTGGCTCTCCTGCGTGAGATGCTGGAAATAAAAGCGAGATGTGGCAGAACAGTCAAAGGCTGGATGTCTAGCGCATAATTAGTTGTAAAATGCTAAAAAAACAAAAACATTACTGACAGTTGCAAACATGCACAACTGATAAAGTTGAAAGAGAACTGTCACTAACGCTTTCTCTTACATTGCAATATTAACTGAAAATGCAACTGTAACTAAAGTTACTGAAACAGTAACTAACTAAATCTTGCATACTATTTATAATGGACATTATGTGAATTGAAATTGACTGCACTGTTACTCTTTTCCTATCTTTTCTTTCATTGGCTGTTTCTCTGCCATAATACTTTTTTTACATGCGTTTTTGCACAGAGTTCCACAAACAGATGGCTAAACTATCCAGCATATTCAATAAACAGCCTGCTAGCTGTTTTATCTTTCAAACAGCAGGATTCCCCATCATGCCGGATTTCATGTAGTCAAGACTTTTGCAGTTCTGATTAACTCTGGCTGTAAATTTGTACCGTGTTGTGTTAAGTACTAATTGTTGCTGAATTATTGAGGAGTTGCCCAGCTGAACATAATGAAATTATCTTCCATGATTTCAGGGCAAAGTCCTGGCAAAGGACTTTAAAGAAGGTAAAGAGGTTGGCTTCTTTCCAAGCGACGCAGTGAAGCCTTGCCCATGTGTGAGTACAAATCCCAAATTATATTATACAGTAAAATTATACTTTATACTTAAAACGATGATCAAGGCAAGGTAGACAATCTTTTTTTTGGTTTGCAAGAACCACATTTATTGTTATTTGAATGTCAGGTGCATTTTGGGCTACTGTTTGTTTACAGCAGTGCTTATATGGCATGTGAATAGCGTGTTATCACATATCTCATTGGCCCCTGCCATTACGGCTAGATGGTTTACGGCCAATTATTTTAAATCGGCATTATGTGTGTCATTCTATGAAAGAAATATGTTGGGTTTTCTTTTTGTGTGCATTTAAAAAGCCACTTGGCATTGTAAAAAGTAAAAGATACAGTAACTAGGGCAGATCTTGGCACTAAAATGAGCTATGCTGTCCCAGGCTTGTGCAGCAAGTTAAAAATATGAGAATCAGGTTGAGTGGAATTTAAAGAAAAAGCTCTTGCGTATATGTGTGTGTGTGTGTGTGTGTGAGTGTGTGTGTGTGTGTGTGTGTGTGTGTGCTCTACTTTCTTCCATTATCTTTTTTTATCTTTATCTCATGTTTTTTTTTATACCTCTATCCTTTTTTAGGTACCCAAACCTGTTGACTATTCTTCCCAACCTTGGTAAGATCTTTATTGTCATTATATTAATGGTTTTAGTTTTTTAATTTTATTTGCATCTTTCATATTTTTCTTATAGATGTAAATAAAGAATATTGGTATTCTTTATATATATATATATATATATATATATATATATATATATATATATATATATATATATATATATATATATATATATTCTGTAAATATTGTATTAATTATATAAATTATTATGTAAACATTAATAATAACTGTGTGAATCTGCAAAAATAAATCATATTTAACCCCAAAATCTAAAGGAATAACTTAAAAATCTATATTACATAAAGAAAATAAAGCATATTTTAGGAAAATTAAGACATTCTAGACATACACTAAATTCAGATTAGCTTTTTTTATGCAAAATATTATATTATTTCTTAATGATGTATTTTTTGATGCTGGGGTGAAATATGACCTGGGCAGACATTTCTTGACAGTTTTTGATTTACCCAACTGGAATACAATCTCAGTTTTGTTTGGTTAAGTGCTATCGATCACAAGCTGACATTGATATTAAGGCAGTAACAATAGTTCAATGTTTTGATAATCATGCCATGGTAACACTTTACAAAAAGGTTCCATTTGTTAACATTAGTTAATGTATTAGGTACCATAAACTAACAATGAACAATATATTTTCTTACAGTATTTCTTAATCTTTATTAATATTAGTAAATAAAAATATTTTTTTATTGTTCATGTTATTTCATAGTGCATTAACTAATGTAAACATTTACAATATATGTTCAAATTAACATTAACCAAGATACAAAAATGCTATAAAAGTATTATTCATATTTAGTTCATGCTAACTAATGTTAACTAATATTTAGAAATGAAATGTACTCATATCTTTGCTATAAGTTGATTCATACAAACACTTAGCAATCATCTAAAAGCAATACAAGAGTGATATTGATTTATTTATGACCTGTATGTAACGTTTTGGGACAGAGACTGTTACCTGTGCTACCACAGGTCAACACTATTGCCTTGTTAACTTATTACCCTATGTGTAGCCCTTCAAGCCCTTTGCCTCTGACCTCTGACCTTGCATTCAGGTTTGCAGGCCCAATGGAGAGGCTGCAGGCAGAGGCCACACTACTAAACAGGCAGAGCAGCACGTACCTGGTGCGTCACAGGAGTCGAGATTTTAACGAGTACGCCATCAGCATCAAGTGAGTTTGAGTGATAACAGCACAACAGAGACTCTGAAAACACTTATAAATCAGTTATTGGGGATTGTTCATCCAACAATGAAAATTCTATCATCATTTACTCACCCTCATGTTGTTGTAACTTTGTAGTCCTGCTTCCTCAACAATACTTTATATATAGAGAGCGTGTAGTTTGTAATAAAACCTCAAATATATCGCAATCTTATAGCTAATGACTTATAGTGAATAGTTTTATATTGTTTTGTTGCTGAACACTGTGTGGGCACTGTCTCATATACTCATATAATCATATTGCTTGCCATGGTTTATTCACATTTCAGAAATGCTGCTCTAAATGGTGAAGTGTTTGTGTTAGTGCTTGTCAAAAAGAGACACAAAGACAGCAAGGCAAAAACAAGTCATTGAGATGGCACATTTTTTAGCCATACTTTTGAAAAGTTTTTAGAAGGCTCTTTGTTTTTTGACAGTCCTGCACACTTTCTCTCTGAAAAATGTGAGCTAGTAACTTTTAATCCAAGGACTAATGGAGACTCCCCACCCCTCGCTATCGACCCCTTCTCCCTGCATGAAAAGCTCTTTGCCCCATGCATTACTATGGCAGCTTCCCATAGGGGATAGGCCGCATCGATCGCAATGATCACCACAAAATTACTCTCATCATTTATTCATGGCCCACAGGTACAACAACGACGTGAAACACATCAAGATCTTAACAAAGGAGGGATCCTTTCACATTGCTGAAAACAAGAAGTTCGGAAGCATTTTGGTGAGTGCTATGTTTTGTGCTAATGACGGTTATTAATACAAGATATTTACAGGTTTTCAACAATAAATATTAAAGGGATAGTTCACAGAAAAAAAAAAAAAAAACATTTACTCACCCTCATTTTTCCAAACCAGTATGAATTTCTTTCCTCTGTGGAACACAAAAGTTGATGTTAGGCAGAATGTTATTCTCAGTCACCATTTACTAGAAAAAGTATACAGTGGAAGTCAATGGTGACTGAGGTTAACACTCTGCCTAACATCTTCTAATGTGTTTCATAGAGGAAAGAAAGTCAAACACGTTTGGAAAAGTACTTTGCAAGTGAAGTATTTCTTTAAAGAATTTTCTTAAATAATGGAATTGATGCAATAAAGATAAATTTGTGCATTATATAAGCATATTACATTTGAAAACTCTTTGTAGCTTTTGTCAAATTCCTTTGTTTTTGTCTTGTGTTTACTTTCTAAAGGACATTATAAAATCACCCCATTTGAATGTCTCTATACATTAGAAAAAGCAAATGTCTTTTGTCAGCTTCTTTTTGAAAATGCTTTTAGATTTGATTTAGCAAATGCCAGTTAAATAACGTTATTGGATTGTGTGTGGTGGAGTCATATTGAATCTGTTCATATATTTATTTTTTACTTTCCATTTTATTGCCTTTAGATATTTACCCTTTTATGAAATTACATCATGTTCAGTGTATTTATGTGTGTAACTCGTGTGTGTGGGTTTAATGTAGGAGCTGATTGAGTATTACAAACATCACTCTTTGCGTGAAGGATTCAGGACACTTGATACCAGACTGCAGTTTGCCTACAGAGAGCCGGAGAATGGAGCCAACAGTACGTACTGCACACAGATGCCCCTCCTAAAACAAACTCTAAATTAAACAGAAGTTATTTAAGTATTTGTCTTAGATGTTTCTCCCAAAATTCCTTAAGACTTATTGTTGGCATACAATAAGAGAACAGATCTACCTATATTTAATTAAAGTGGATAACATAGCACAGATACATTTATCTTGGAAGAAATTGATGAGAAACATTAAGTTTCTTTTTAACATAAAAATGTGTTAGTTGTTTAATCTTGGTTTGAAGTGTAAACCATAATTCATAGTTGTTTAATAATGTTTGAAAACTTTATTCTGGTTTAGTATTTAAAAACACATTTGACATTGTTGTGACATGGCTATGGTCACCAGGGTGGTAGCCATGGCAGCAGTGTTTCTTCACTCAAAACGTTTAAGTTCTTTGATGCTGATCTGAGACTTCAAAGTGTTTCACCTGCTTTTAGGAAAAAAAATAAACAGTGGTGTTCCCAGGTGTCGCATTGTGTAAAGATTAGAGCTATCAGAATTAAAGCTTTAACGCATGCGATTAATTAAAAAAGTAAATTTTTCTTAAACGTGATTAACGCATTTACCGTAATGCGGCATCCGCCTGGAGTCATTATACTGATGCACACTTCACAAACAGACCTACCAAGAGGATCCTACAAGCATAGCATAAAATAGCATAACACGGAAGTCCCATTGACATTCTATGGGTGGTACTGTCTTAATACTCTCCTATCATAGAGGTTGTTATTTCGGGAAATAAAAAAACTATCTGACATTGCTTCCCTTTCAATGATAAAATGATGGAGAAAGGAGCTCTTAGCACTGTATGTTGTATAAAACAAGCCCAGATGGGACTTGTAAGGTGCATTTTAATTACAACAGAAGCAAGTCAAGTCTTGACTATCACCAAAATGCAGAATGAGACGTTTTTGTCTGCAATCGCTTTTCAAGGTGAGTTGAAAGTGGCGCTCAACGCTGGTGTTGTCACCCTGACACGAATCATCGATTTATTTCCTAAAATGAAAATTAATGCATTTTGACAAGAAAATAAATATATTGTGTCAAATTTGAGCAGTTTCAAAATCAGCGATTAATCGCGATTAACTTAAAGTATGTGATTAATCACGACTAAAACTTTTAATTGACTGACAGCACTAGTAAAGATACATTTTTCACCCTGAGTATAAGGACCAAAATATACTCAATTTTAGTATGTGAATACAAATACTTCTGTCTACATCATGCCAATACTACGGAATGAAGCACAGTCTCCTGCATTGTTGCGTTCTAAAAGTGCGGTCACATATACCTTTACACACCGAAATTCAGCGAGTGAAGGCATGGGTGGATGTTGAGTGCGTTTGAAACCATCAAAAAAATGAATGCCAAGTAGCCTCTCTTTATCTGCGAAATCTGCATGGGGACATTTTCCACCAACGGATTCATTGAGATGACTGTATTTTGACAGCAGAATTTCATCTTGCGAAGGTAAATGTGACCGCACCTTAAAGGGGTCATGAAATGGAGAATCAAATCTTCCTTGTTATTTAGACATATACAGTAAGAGGTAACTGTACTATAAATATACAAATAACATTTTTGCCCCATGCACTGCACAAGACATACAGTGAGGAAAATAAGTATTTGAACACCCTGCTATTTTGCAAGTTCTCCCACTTGGAAATCATGGAGGGGTCTGAAATTGTCATCGTAGGTGCATGTCCACTGTGAGAGACATAATCTAAAAAAAAAAATCCAGAAATCACAATGTATGATTTTTTTTACTATTTATTTGTATGATACAGCTGCAAATAAGTATTTGAACGCCTGTCTATCAGCTAGAATTCTGACCCTCAAAGACCTGTTAGTCTGCGTTTAAAATGTCTACCTCCACTCCATTTATTATCCTAAATTAGATGCACCTGTTTGAGGTCATTAGCTGCATAAAGACACCTGTCCACCCCATACAATCAGTAAGAATCCAACTACTAACATGGCCAAGACCAAAGAGCTGTCCAAAGACACTAGAGACAAAATTGTACACCTCCACAAGGCTGGAAAGGGCTACGGGAAATTGCCAAGCAGCTTGGTGAAAAAAGGTCCACTGTTGGAGCAATCATTAGAAAATGGAAGAAGCTAAACATGACTGTCAATCTCCCTCAGACTGGGGCTCCATGCAAGATCTCACCTCGTGGGGTCTCAATGATCCTAAGAAAGGTGAGAAATCAGCCCAGAACTACACGGGAGGAGCTGGTCAATGACCTGAAAAGAGCTGGGACCACCGTTTCCAAGGTTACTGTTGGTAATACACTAAGACGTCATGGTTTGAAATCATGCATGGCACGGAAGGTTCCCCTGCTTAAACCAGCACGTCAAGGCCTGTCTTAAGTTTGCCAATGACCATTTGGATGATCCAGAGGAGTCATGGGAGAAAGTCATGTGGTCAGATGAGACCAAAATAGAACTTTTTGGTCATAATTCCACTAACCGTGTTTGGAGGAAGAAGAATGATGAGTACCATCCCAAGAACACCATCCCTACTGTGAAGCATGGGGGTGGTAGCATCATGCTTTGGGGGTGTTTTTCTGCACATGGGACAGGGCTGACTGCACTGTATTTAGGAGAGGATGACCGGGGCCATGTATTGCGAGATTTTGGGGAACAACCTCCTTCCCTCAGTTAGAGCATTGAAGATGGGTCGAGGCTGGGTCTTCCAACATGACAATGACCCGAAGCACACAGCCAGGATAACCAAGGAGTGGCTCTGTAAGAAGAATATCAAGGTTCTGGCGTGGCCTAGCCAGTCTCCAGACCTAAACCCAATAGAGAATCTTTGGAGGGAGCTCAAACTCCATGTTTCTCAGCGACAGCCCAGAAACCTGACTGATCTAGAGAAGATCTGTGTGGAGGAGTGGGCCAAAATCCCTACTGCAGTGTGTGCAAACCTGGTGAAAAACTACAGGAAAAGTTTGACCTCTGTAATTGCAAACAAAGGCTACTGTACCAAATATTAACATTGATTTTCTCAGGTGTTCAAATACTTATTTGCAGCTGTATCATACAAATAAATAGTTAAAAATTCATACATTGTGATTTCTGGATTTTTTTTTTTAGATTATGTCTCTCACAGTGGACATGCACCTACGATGACAATTTCAGACCCCTCCATGATTTCTAAGTGGGAGAACTTGCAAAATAGCAGGGTGTTCAAATACTTATTTTCCTCACTGTATTGGCACTCAGAAAAGTATTATTCAGTTAAGGCCAATGTATATCGCAGATATATGAAGTTAACTCTATCTTCCCCTTGAGTACTGAGGTTTGTTACCACTACAGTAACATGCATACGCATGTAACTATAAATAATGGGACAGCAAGCTTGCAATGTTTTAGCATTATTTTTCTACATTCACGTGTTAATGTACTTGCGTAAATTATGTTTCTTGCTTACTAAAGGAAGCTTAGAGAACTTATCATGGTTTTGTGGTTGATGAAAACTTTTGTGAATCTCCGATATATATAAGCTTCCTGGAGTGTTGTTTCCCAGCTGCGATAGAGTAAGGAGTTAAAATCTTTTACCAGGGCCTTTTAGTAAACCCTGAAGCTGTGCTTAGAATGTGATCTGAGAGTTCATGGCGCATTGATGAGATTTTATTGTAGCTCCATATGTCACTGTGAGAGATCCGGGAGAGAGGGCAGTCTAACGCTAGGCGAGGGTCTTGTCACAATTGGGAAATGCTGACAGATTGCAAAGCTGTCTTTTCGTCTTGAGGAGATGTCACTCAAAAACTTCACTAAACAAACAAAAAGGACAAAAGTGACTGGATTTCCCAGCATGCATCACTGCTATTTTCTCTTTATTTTCCCTCATCTCCAAGGTCCATTCCCATGCTGCACAGCTTTCTTCGTTTTGGATTCCTTTTTTTTTTTTCTTTCTTTCTGCTTATGTGCCAATAAATGCAAATCATGTGCAATTGTTTTGAGACAGCTGCCAGTTGTGCAGAAGTCTTTCATGTAAACCTCTGCACAAGACCTTAAACCTTGCAAGTGGTCAGGAAATACCACATACGGAGCTCTGAGGGTCAATGTTGAGGTTAAGCAGCAAGGGCATCTACTCTAAGTAGTAACATGACCCTGTGTAGGCACCATACAGCTAAGGAGTTTCAACAGAAAATCTGCACTGCAGAAGTGAAATTGTCTTAAAATGCCTACACTTCTGCTCAGGTACCTCCTGTAGTTGACTACTATTAGTTGGAACTGGGAGCCATAGCTTGTTTGTGTTCACTTTGATCATGGTCTAACAGCAGTATCAAGCATTCAATAAAAATTGTGAAATAGAAAAAAGAATGTATGATTATAAGATATAATACATTAAGAAGGCAGCTGGTCTATTAGGTTGCATTTACGTCCAATATTTTCAATATCCAATGTACTGTATACTGTATATCCTATACAACACATATCTGATTATTCCCCTGCTTTTTTACATAGGCTTAACCAACAGAAGTAATAGCTGATTGTGTTTACTTGAATCAATATGTCAAGGTATGTGAGAGGCGCACTTAAGCATGCAATTAAAAAGCTGACCCTGTCAATCAGACAATGCACAGGTACAGAATTGAGTCTGTATCCTGTATTGCAGAAAGATTACATCTTTTTAATCTTAGTATGGACTTGGTACCAAAGTACCAGTATTTTGTACATCCCTACCTCCTTTATATTTATTTATATACATGAAGCAGTGGGGATGCTGTCGGTTTTGCAGCATTTATACTTGTATACCAACAAATGTATAGTACTGAGCCATGTGGTATGGACGGTAAATCCACATCGTGCCGAAGATGGGGAAGCAGGCTAGAGAGTTACAGAATAGTGGGTGGACTAGTGTGTTTGGCTTTTTTGAGCGATTCTGGAGTGACGTGGGTGGAATCTAAAGTTTCTGCCTGATGCTCATCAGCAGCTTGGACATCACAGGTTGGATAGTGGTCATAGATGAGGCCTTTTGGAGAAACAGCATGTGCTCATGAATAAATTCATGGGCTCGGTTAGTCTCAGCTTGGGCTGTCCCTTTAAATCTTTGAACAGATGTTTAAGAAAGACCCTGAGAGAGACTGTGATGCTTCTGAACCCAGTCGGAGTTCAGTCGAACCACTTGCCAGAAAGCGAATAGATGAGCAAGGGAAATTAAAACAAGAAGGGTTTGAGAGCTATGTCAGGTAACTCTGTGCATATATAATACTGTGGTATTCAAACAGACCTGAACGGTCCTGAGCACGGTGAGTAACATTTCCAGTTGCATTTCCAATTGGGCATGGTTTGTTATGGTATGATTATGAAGCATTCCCAGCTCGGATTTCTCAGCACTGTTTGCTCACCATACTCAGGACAGAGAACCGTGCTGATGGAACGGCTTTACTGACATAACGACTCACGATTGGTCAAAATTGACCATAATTTATTATCTAAATACACTCCCTGGTATTATTGTGCATGATTAATCAATGCATGTAATTTTAAAGAAAAGAAAATGTCTTTAAACTTTCATAAAAATATAATAACTTGCTCCACAAATTTGAAACAACTTTCCTTTTCAGGGGATGTCACTAATAGTCACTGTTGGTTAATGTTAACCAATAGCCAAATGGTTATTTAGCTGCTACTTTTAGCTAATGTTAAATGTAATGCAGCCTCTATATAATATTGCCAATAGTTAACAGTAATTTAATAAAGAGCAATAAAATGAATATACTTTGTCATTCCAAAATACATCACAATTCCAAGTAGGCACTTTTTACGCCACTTTTATTAGAAAAAACAGTACAAAGTGACATGAAACTTTTGCGGAGGAGAGTGAGAATGGCCAAGCTCAAACCTGGATTTCCAACAAATGCACCCAGGCTCAAGGTCTCAAGTTTACATGTGTTAACCACTACATCATGGCTCTGACTTAAGCCTGTGTTGTATTATATTCAGTATTGTGAGAAACGTGGTCAAACACACCTCTAACTGGCATGTTGTTCAATGTTCATCGAGGCGTTGTTAGTTGTTAGACAATGAATCCCATATTGCTTCCACAGTAGAGTGAATGAGGAAACATGAGCGTGTTGCTGACACGCTGAGGGTCCGTGACACTCTGGGCCAAGTCGGTCAGATGGAGCATCAGATGGCTGGGAGAACTCACTTTGCTGCCGCAGCTGAGCACAGACGCTACTAGTAAACACAAACCACAATGATGGTTCTCGGTGGAACTGGTCATGAATAGAAATATTCCAGAACTGGCAATTGGCCACTTGTATTCCTATCCTACTGTATAAAACTGGTGGAAGGCCCTTAGATTAAGCCGTTGATGCATGCTGATTTGAGGGAACCGGATGGCGAGGAAATGCACGGATAATTAACAATCAGAATATTTTTTGCTTGCATGGCCTGCAAATGTTACATTTCAGTTAAACATCGTTTTCTTTGCTTCTTTTCTCTCTACACCTACCCCAACCATGCCTCGCCCTGCTACGCCTACCTCAGTCCCATTGCTCTGCGGGCTGTCTTATCTATCTCTCGCCAGCTACAGCTTTGTCCCTCCCTCTACCGCCCCATTCTGGTCAGGTACAGATACACCTTTTCTAATCCATTCATCCTATTATGTGAAGGTCATAACAGGGAGTTCAGAATCTGCCATGCTTTCACTTCACCATCTTCGTTTTACCCAACCTTCCATTTCAGTTTGTTTCTGTTTATAGATACATAGTTACAGTTTTTTTTGGTTTGATGTGTGTTCCACACCATAGCTGCATGCACCATATGTCCTTTGTCATCCACACAACACTGACTGACAGGCACTATGACTCATCACATCTGATTTCAGGCAGTTAGCTTATTAGATCTGTAACTATGGGTTGTTTTCATCAAAGGAGCTGTGATGAAAAGAAAGGAATCTAACTTTTTAAAATTTTTCTCCCTCTTTTACTAATTTCTCACTTTGAGCTTGATGACAGCTCACTTGTAGCCAGTTCTCTGTCAGTGCAAGTACAACAGCTGAAGAGAAAGCACCCTGGCACCGCGATGGGATCTCATCAACACACATTTGGCGAAAGGCCGAGCTTCTCTGGCTAACGTTCACAAATTCCGCAGAGCATCTGTAGTCCGATAAAACAACGTCTCATTAAAGAAATTAGTGATAATGAGTTTTAACTAAATTACTTGGGTAACACATACAGTATTTCTAAAGTATTATTTATGTATAATACATTTAAAATAATTTTTAATTCATATTTTCATAATTATGTTTATACTTCTGGAAATATAGACATTTTTAATTATTTGTGCTGAAAAACAAAACTTGTTTGAAAAGTATAAACTTTAAAGTAATTATTAATGTGATTACTTTTTTGATGAAGTAAACGGTTATGCTATCTGATTATATTTTTTGAGAATTAATTTGTAATGGATGGTAGTGGATTCACTTTCCCAACACTAGCTATTACTGCCTGCAGAAAGGATTACAAATAGATGTTTCATAACACCCCTGGAGTCACGAGTTTGAATTTAGGGTGTACTAAGTGACTCAAGCCAGGTCTCCTAAGCAACCAAATTGGCACGGTTGCTAGGGAGGGTAAAGTCACATGGGGTAACCTCATCGTGGTAGCTATAATGTGTGGTTTTCGCTCTTGGTGGAGTGCATGGTGAGTTGTGCGTGGATGCTGCGGAGAATAGCGTGGGCCTTATCACGTGCTTCGTCTCCACGGTAACACACTCAACAAGCCAAGTGATAAGATGCACAGATTGACGGTCTTAGACATGGAGCCAACTGAGATTCGTCCTCCACCACCTGAATTGAGGCGAGTCACTACTTGACCACGAGGACTTAGAGTACATTGGAAATTGGGCATTTCAAATTGGGGAGAAAAGTTATAAAAATGTAAACTAATTTTTATTTTATTTTTAATGATAATAGCAGCAATAATTGATCAAATGATGATGAAAAGATATAGAACAGTGTTATAACTTGGCAATTATCCAGACGTGTGGTGTAGTCGGGTTCACTTTCCATATTTTAAAAAGCAGATTTAGGTGTCTGGATCACAGTGGTGGTGCGATGCTGTACAGTACAAGTCATATTTTCCAGATCATGGTGGTCTGTTGCATCCTCCACTCACTAGCAATCAGAACTGACCAGTAAGATCAGGAACTATCATTAATCACTAATTGTGCCATTACCCGATTTGCCTAATTACTTAAAAGACTAAAAGAGAACAGAGCGCATGCAAATAATAACTTTATTAGTGGCCTCAATTCATTGTTAGTGAATTCTCCAAAATGCACAACCAAATGTCCCGAGCACTCTGAGAAGACATTGAGCAAGTATAAGGAATGCTTTCTTTTTTTTTTTTAGGAAAAATCTTCTGAAATGTAATTAACCTAGCGGATTATGCTGTTGACACATCTCAAGACATAATCAAAACAGCCACTTTAGCAGTGATTGGACCCGTCCCAGATTTGCTGAAATAATTTATTTAGAGTGGATATTCAATGGCAGCCAAACACATGAATGAGTGCTGTGATTACAAGAGTTCTCAGAGAGACTCTACAGCCTGACTCAAAGAATATGTTACATCCATCCTCTCTGTTTGTCTGTCCGTGTTTACTTTTGTGTGGTTATCATCTTACTTATTGTCCTTAGATATTTTAGTGCCTAATATCCTTTCTTCTTGTCTGTGCAGTGTTCACTTCTAAGGTGATGGGTGTGGCGATCGCCCGTTATGACTTCAGCTCCAGGGACATGCGGGAACTGTCCTTGCAGGAGGGCGAAGTGGTGAAAATCTACAGCAAAACTGGAGCCAATGGCTGGTGGAGGGGAGAAGTCAATGGCCGGGTGAGTGTGTGTTGGTGGGTGTCTCTGACCTAGGCAAACTGTGGGGACAAATTAGCTGAAAAATATAGTCAAAAGCTAGTCAATATTATTTTCGTTTACATTTTTTGCTTATTTACTTACTATTTATACCAACAATTAAGACAAAACAGGACCAAAGACGTTACAACAGGTATACTGTATGGCATCACATTTAAAAAATAATAAAAAAATTACATAGAACCATCATTTTACAATAACAAAAGAAGGATAAAAAGAAACGAAGTTCAAGGGGAGCTTGTTTTATAAGCTTTTTAACATATTCAAATGCAAAAAATGACTACAACTTAATAGTATTAATAATAATTATTAATACTTTATAATTTGTTATATATTATATTTAGCTATAAAAAATAAATAACTATATAATAAATCTATAATTACATAATTATTAAATACATACATTATAAATGTATTATTGTATTTAAAGGTGCATTTAAGAACAATAGAACTCAGAGGGAAGATGATATCTGGTGACAGAAATTTAGATAGCAAAATATTTAATATATAGGCCTAATGTATTTTAACAAAGTAGCAGGCACCTTCCTATTTATGTTATAATTAAATACATTTTTATATATGTTACAAAGTTAATTAATTCACAAGGACAATAGAAGTCAATGCAAAGATACATAGCTAAGTGGAAAAGTTTATGAAAAATGTATTTTATATATTTATATTCACAGAGCACCTTCATTTGTCACAGTGAAAAACTGCGTAAAAGAACATCAGAAGGCTTGTGCCATACAGAAAATGTGGCGTCACCATTGAATTAAACAGCATTCTTTCACACTGAGCCAAAAAGCTTATTTGTACTTTAAGCACATTGAACCATAAAATGTTTTTGAGCCCCCTTAGCTGTTCTATAATAGGTTCATCAGGGAGGATCTAACTGTAATTTAGTGAAAAAAAAAAATGTTCAGGGCTTTTTTATGAATGCTAGTAATAGATCTTGGGATCAGTGTTTTGAACAGTTTCCCCTGCCTCCCTGTGAATTTACTACATTTTCTTCACATATTGTATTTGTGGTTATTGAAGAATGGTTTCAAGTTCTTAAGTAATTATTCAAGACTAGTAAAGAGTTGGTAATAAAATAACAATAAAAAACAACAATGAATAGAAATAGATTCAAAATAATAGAAGTCAAACTATGAAAATTATATTTTTTAAACTGCTTTAAAAGTTTTTAACAGCAGTAGGCTATCAAGTGTTCAAGTAAACATTCAGAATTGCAATGCAACATAAAACTACTACAGGCCTTCACTGTATGACTATAATAAATTCATTATTTTTAAAGCTACTAAAGTTACCCAGTCAAGAGCAGTGAGTGTTTTCTAATGTTCATGTTATTGTTGTTTGATTGTTATAATCACACACTACACTAGACAGCAGCAGGTCTATTAGCTTACATTTATGCTTACAAGTCCGACATTTTAATACAAATCCACTTTTTTCTCCACTGTTTACATTCACCTTAGATATCACTCTCTGTGTTTACATGAATTTTGGCGGCATTTTGAAATGTATTTGACTGTTCAGGCACGCATTAGCACAAGTATTTTAGGAACATTCGCGCATGTTCAGCACACGCATATACGCCGCCTGTCAATCAAAATGGGGCACAGCTGTTACTAGATCGCTAGCGAATTATAAAATGACATGCTCTGGATTACTTTCATCTGCAGAATTGTCACTGGCCTATACTGTATATATATATATATATATACAGTATAGGCCAGTGACAATTCTGCAGATGAATGTAATCCAGAGCATGTCATTTTATAATTCGCTAGCGATCTAGTAACAGCTGTATTCTATATATATATAGCCGGTTATTTTTTGTTAATGCTGTTTTAATCTGTCTACTTGTCCGGTCCGGCAAGTAAAATTATTTCACTTGCCCCATTCAAAAGTCCACTTGTCCTGCTTCTATCAACAACAGCCATGAGCTTCATGACATGACTAAGCAGAGAATATGCATCGCTAAACGGGACAATTGTTTCTTATGCAGTATAGCTCCTAAAGTAAAAGTACATTGTTTAATAGAGTTTTAGATATTATTTTTGAAAACAAGCCAAAAAAGACTAATCAAAAACACATTTTGTTCCAGTATAATGGGCTAAGACTACACTCGCTCATCTTTAGGTTCAGTTTGATCTATTTTTAACTCACAAAAAAACAAAGTTTCTCTTCTTAATTTTCTTCATGATAAGATACACACAGTGAACGTGACACATACTTGTATATTATGATTCACTACGTCACGAGCCATCACGTTATAATCCAGCTGCAGCAAATGCGTGCGAGTGACAAACGTTCCCGTGCCAGGGTGTGCATAAGCCGGGAGAAGATTCAATCTCTTCCCTGATCACTTCACGCAACTCATAGACACAGAGTTTATTTTCATAACCAGCTTCCTTATTATTTTAACTTTAATAAAGGATGCTTTAAATATATAACTCATTGGCTTTTCTTTACGAAACGGAATGCAGCACATTAATCATTTTATATCGATTATCCTGTTTTCATAATCGTTGGAAGCCAAAATCGTAATTGAAAATAAAATGCGATTAATCACCCAACCCTATTAGATCGGTTGGCGATGCATATTCTCTGCTTAGTCATGTCATGAAGCTCTTGGCTGTTGTTGACAGAAGCAGTGATGCCATTCCTCTCTCTCCATCTCTATCTATGTCTCCCTCTCAATTATTTTGATGATCAGATAAAAACAGCCCTGTAATTCTGACCTGTTGGATATTATTGCTCAGGCCCCTGTGCAGCCATTTGATGTGCTTAACCATCCCAGCACTGACTTCACTCCCCTACTCTCGCAGCTGCCACATCCTCAATGTTATCCATGCAATGGAGAGACGCGAATCCTCTGTAATACCCCCACAACCTTCTCTTCTAATCACATGTTCCCTCTGTTCTGTCTCATCCACAGGTGGGTTGGTTCCCCTCCACCTACGTAGAGGAGGGCGAGGAGTGAATAGCCGAACAACTGTGCACAAGAGAAAGGCAATAGAACGAGTAGAAGAGAGGTCAGAAACGGACTGTATTTGACTGAACTGAGCTTGAGCAATGCTGAAGAGTCAAAAAGTGCAACCGATTAGCCAGTGCTCTAGCTTGCTCTCTCTCTGTGTTGGTTCTCTATCCTGGAGCCTATCTGGAAGGTGGCGGAGGACATGCATTGATAGATGAAGGACTCTCTCTCAGAGAGCAGATTATCAAACACAACTCTGGACCTGTCTCTTCGACTAGACTGCATCTTACAACCCAGTTCCGGGTGACTCTGGACGGAGCGCCATGAGAGAATTTGGGCCTTTTCACGCCGGGAATCCTGTTCTGGTGAGCTGGAATGCACAGAAATGGACTGACATTGCACTCTGAGCTATTTATGTATGTCTGTGTATGTGTGTGACTTTTTGGGGAGGGCATTTGCCCTGACCTTGCCTAAGTCCTCCTTACCTGCACTATTATTGATGACACCCTCCCCCTTCCTCATCTCTACGCTGCCCCTGGAGGTGTTCTCACACTGACCTCCCCCTACATCCAGCTATTCATCTCAGATTATGATCATAGCTCCCTGACAAGAAGGGCCATGTAGGTGCAAAAGCACTGTGGTAACTGATTGCTGTCTTTTTCTTGTTTCCTTCCTACAAAATATCTTATTTTCAGATTTCTGCTCACAAGGAATGCCTGGTTGTTGATTTTTTGTTTGTTTGTGCTTATCTTGGGAGATGTATTGTGGGGTTGTCACACCCTGTTTATCTGATTTGCACGTTATCGTATTGTCGGGGAGATGTTGGCACCAGCCAAGCAGATGACTGGAATCAAAAAGGATTGACAGGCCTGTAAACAGCTTTTTCAGCAGGGAAGCATTGTGTCACTCCTTACAGAAGGGATCCTATTAGATAGCACAGGCAGCGTTTTTTCAGTCAACTAATGAGGGGAATTTACACACATTTGTGGGAAAAATTGACACTTTGAAAAACAATGAACCAGATAATTCTGTTTTGAAAACACCCAGTGGATCAGAAGACTTGTAAATCTCTTGTGATGTACTAACTGGTGGTCGACCGATATGGGTTTTTCAATGACTGATGCTGATACCAATATCTAGAGAGAGAGTGCAGGGTGGCTGGTATGATGTTGATATCCACAGTTTTCCTGAACAACCAATGGGCGATGCCATGATAATTCTGATTGCCTTTGGGCTGTTTTCTGGTTTCCATTCTCCATTGGATGCAATAAAATAACTACTGAAACAAGCAATTCAGATGGAAAAAAACAACAATTTTAAGTGGTAGTTGGAGTAAAAATGTGTTCAGTCTTAACTTGTGTAGCTGTTGGCTGTCATATCAACTTTAAGTAGTCGTCTACCCACTCATCAATATCTGATGGCTGATTCACTGTCAAGAGATGGTCATTGTGACTTTGCAAAGTATTAGCACATGTTTTTTTATTTGACAATGTTTTATAAATGTACATTTCTTTAAGAATTGAATATGCTAAACATCATATTATCTGCTTAAAAATACACTTTTCTGAGTGATTTTTGCAATGACAATCGGCTGAGCTATTACTGTATATCGGTCTATCACTAGTGTAAACGGACATCACCAGAGAAGAACCCTCTAGTCCAAAGGTTAGTAAGTCATGCAGTACTAAAGATTGCACTGTACTGGTAAATAAGAGACATGAAATGTGTTGAAATGCTATTTTAACTTCCTGCATCACTGGAATCACCTTGTTCTCAAATGTAGCTATGGAACTCATTCACACAAGATTTCCCAGAGCTGTAATGAACTAGGTGGATGCTTTTCCTACCTTCAGCTAAACATAGATGTGTGTGAAATCTGAACTGGCTCTAAGCTGATTAAATGTGATAGAAAATATTCAGTGTGTTTAGACTGTGATGGGGTGACAGACCCTTCAATAGGAAAAAAGGTAATATCAGGAAACACTCAAACTGCTAGTTTGTCTTAAATGGTTAGATAGAAGTGCTCTCTCAAATAATATATATTTATTTGTGATCTAAGCAGAGACTGAGAGGAAAAGATTTTCACAGTCTCTGCATTTTTATCAAGGAAAAGTTTTTTCGTGTTCTGCAGAAGAAAGTCATCCACATCTGGTAAATGATGTAAATGATGAGAGAATTTAGATTTTTGAGGGAACTATCCCTTTAAAGTATTGATCAGTTGTTTCATAGTTTGTTTTCTGTTACACCTCCTTCACAATGTAGCACAATGAAGGCAGGGAAACACCCCGGACAGGTGGCCAGTCCATCACAGGGCAATACACGTATACACGTTCACACTCACCTACGGGCAATTTGCTATCTCCAATTATCTTAACCTGCATGTCATTGGACTGTGAGGGAAACCGGAGTACCCTGACGAAACCCTCGCAAACACGGGGGGAACATGCAAACTCCACACAGAAAGGCCCAGTTGAGCTGGGACTCAAAACTCGGACCTTGTTGCTGTGAGGCGACAGTGCTTCCCACTGAGCCACTGTGCTTATTTTGTGAATATGAGAATTCCGACATGACTTGAAGGCAGCATATGGGCCAATGATTTTTGATGATTCCAAAGTTTTCCAGTTTTTGCGATGTCCTCTTTAAACGGAAGTGTCGTTATGTCAGAGGATTCTAGTAGATTAAATTCTCATTAGAGAAATCACATCTACCAATGATTTAGGGAACTGTCAAAAATCACGGATGCCTCTCCCTTCCTTTATTTTTAAAGGTGAAAGGTTGGTTTTAATATTGGTGTTTTTTTGTTTTTTTTTAATCGGGCATTGACTGAAAGAGGATTTTTGTTCTGGCACCAAAATCTGGGGCAAAATCCATGCCAGAGGCAGATTATAGTCTTCGCCTGGGTGCACTGTTCCCTACACTCTAACTGCAAGCAGTAGAATTGGTTTTCTAAGCTTCTCACCAGTAATCTGTTCCCACTGCTGTCTCCCCAGAAATGAACTCTGACAGGACAGATTTAACAGGATTCCACACATCGTTATATATTTATATACGACAGAGTCTGTTTCAGAACAGAGTTGTGGACCGCTAATCACCCAGCGATCTCTAATCTCGAAGGAAGGGGATTTCTGCCTCTGTCTGTTTTCTTTCTCATCGTATCTCCCACATTTTTTTCCCATCTCACACCTTCATAATCTGATTCTCATCTCCTTTTTAGACGTCTTTCATACTTTTCATGTAATGCTACAGGAGGACTTTCCATCCTTCCTTTGCTGTGTTAAGTCACTTAAAAGGATAGTTTTCACAAAAAATTAAAATTCTGTCATCATTTACTCACCCTTATGTCTTTCTAAACCTGTTTTTTTTTTTTTTTTTTTTTTTTTTTTGTGGAACACAAAAAGAGATGTTAGCCAGGATGTAAGCCACAGTAAAAATTCACTTGTATTAAATGGAAAAAATATGCAATGAAAGTTAGTGGTGAATGAGACTGTCATTCAGAACAACATGAGAAGTATTTTCATTTTTGGGTAAATTATAGCTTTAATGCATCATACTAACCTGTACTGTACTTTTTATTGTTTAGTTATAATGTGGCAGTTTGTTACAATTCCTTTGGGGCTTTTAAACTAGCAGAAAAGCCGCATTTATATATAAGTAACCTTGAGTTACAGAATGACTGTAAACTAACGGTACTCTAAGCAACTTAAAATGTACTTAAAAGTTTGCCATCCACTGAAGCCAAAGACGTAGCATTCATGCTTCACATTGAGCCTGGCTGCCATGAAAATTCCACAGTGGCCTAACCTGTAGCTGTGCAATCCGAGTGTCCTATAGCGCCATAGACAGTAGCACACCTGTATTGTACATATGTAAATAAAATTCTAATATAAATGTATATTGCTTTTTATTTTTTATTACATTTTATTTTTTGTGTCCACTTAAAGGATGTTTTTGTGTGTTAAAAAGGCTGCGGAGTAAGATGTCAGCTAAAATAGTTGCTTTCAGGGCTGATTAATCGAACTAATTAGATGATGATAATTTAATCAATGTGCCTATTAACTAAAAAACAGCAGGAATCGGAAGAATAATTAAGAAGGACTGTGCTTTAAGCAAGTAATCAAAAACGTCCAGATAGCAAGGGCTTATATTAAAATCACCCTAAATGTTGCTGTAAAAGCACCGAAAGATATTCTAACAGATTATATATATATATATATATATATATATATATATATATATATATATATATATATATATACCTGTTAAAATGCATCTATTTTGCTTTTATTTTCTTCATATTTTTTTTTTCATTACAAATTATATTGTCATCATAATAAAGTTATGAAATTATGAAAAATCAAATTTCAATGTTAGTTAATGAGTATGGCCTTTGTAGGGTAGTAAAGGGTATTGATATTTTTACCAGTGAAAATATATGTGTAAATACATTTAGGGTATACAGGAATATGGATGGATGTATGGAAGGTAATGCTATGTAAGAACCAAAGGTTATTTTCAATGCAAAAGTAAAGTAGTTTAAGTAATACAAAAATGAAAATAAATGATTTGTGAGTAGTTTTTTGAGATTTATGATTATACTGTAAATCACTTTCACGAATCAGCTCCAAAATGTACTCCTCATACTTCAAGGTGTCCAGCAAGATCTTGATGCAGTTGTAATCCTCTTTGAGGTGCACCGAGTGAGTCAGGGGAAGAGACAGGTACTTGTTACCATTATGGAGCAGCACAGCTTTGAGGCTCCTGGATGAGCTGTCAATAAAGCGGCGCCACTCATTCTGGTTACAGGCGATTCCGATCGCCTCGAACAGACTGGTCACATTGTGGCAGAAGCAGAGCCCGTCTTGATGGGTGAAGAAGCTGAAAAAATTCCTCTGATCTGCGACTTGCCCACTTTCATCCAACAAGTTCCACTGCTTGAGCCAAGACGTCAAAAGCTCGGCATTGGACTTGGTGAGACCAAGATCTCTAATCAAATCCTTTTGGTAGGGGTAGTATGTGTTTCTCTCCTCAGCTCCACCTCTGAAATTGTCATCTGGATCTACGTCTTCCTCGCTCTCTGACTTGCTGCTCTCTTCTTAAGACGACTGGAGGAGTGGGTACGGGGAGCTCATGGCAGTGTGGCACTGGGGTGATGGATGAAGGAAGGTCTGGATATGTGATAGCTGGTGCATTCTTGCCAGTCTGATGTTTGGAAGGGTCCACCATGCAGAAGTAGCAGTTGCTTGAGTGGTCAGTAGGTTCCTGCCAAATTCTTGGGATAGCAAACTTCATGGCTCTCTTTTCCCCTCTGTATCATCCTACAAAAAGAAATGTATTTCACCCATGTTTAAATAACATTGAAAATTGAAAAACATTTAAAAATTAAAAACTTTTACAATTTGAAGAATTAACACATTTTATAACATAAAATTCCGAGCAACAATTGTCCATCTTACCTTCCAGATTTTTTTTGCAGTGCTCGCAGGTGAAATGAGGTGCCCAGGGTTTGTCTTGATCCCCGAGAAGCATGACGAAATATGCCTTGTAGCCCTCACACATCTTAGCAAATGCTTCCAAGGAGTACTTTTTCACTCTTGTCTTGAAACATTTTCTGCAGACATAGCCAGATGCATCTGCCGGATGCTTGCAGCCTCTTAATACCATCTCAGAAAAATGCAGATGTGTATCCACTTAGGCACCTGGAACTAAACAGAACTGGGGGCTTAAGGCCCCTGTATTTATACTAATATTTATATTACTGGAAAGTTCTAGAAAGTTCTAAAAGTTACTCCAAGTTTACTCAGCACTGAATCTATCTGGAATGTTCTGGAAAATAGGTACATTTCAAAATATCACTGTCCTGGTCACAAAAGCAAAGTTTGTGGGAAACCATTTTCTTGAGGCATAAGCAATTAGGAAATAACACTTACTACCCAAGAACCAAAACAATACAGTAACAATTGTTACACAGTGTAATCAGATATATGGCAATGTTAGAGTGTTAACAAAACTTGATTTGTCTCTCTCTTTTTTTCTGGTGGGAATTGTAAAAAAATAACCTATGATACTGGAGCGGGACAGAATCTTACGGCAGTGGGACCAAAAAATTAATGCAGACCTCTACCTGTAGGGTATTGCGGGCAGGAGCAGGATAAAATGTGAAAGTTGCAGACGGGACAAAATATGGACAGAATCCTGCAGGAGCGAGTCTGAAAAATCCATCCCACACAGACCTCTACTTTATAATTTTTGTATTAAAAACATGCATTGCACCAAAATAACTCTTATTACCGATCTTGCTCGCGTGACGTTTCAGACTCTCTGGTTTCCAGCAGTGAGTGTGACGTTGCTTTCAGCCAGTGACAAAAATAGAAGAACTCTACTCATATCTGGTGCTGCTTTGTGATTGGTTGGGCAGTCTAGAGCCCACTCTCAGTGTTTGCCACACACAGCCCACTCTCATATTGCATTTAACTAATGCACAAATTGAAAAAATGTAAATGTTTGATTGGCTGGGCAAGACTCAAGTTTGGGTGGGCTCAGCCCACCCCTGCCCATGCCTACATCTGGCCTCAATCCAAAATATGCATCTGTTTTCAGAGTTGGCAAACTTGCGCATTCATGCAAGCCTTTGTAGAGAGAAAAATCAACTTATGTAGTCATTTGCAAGTGTAAATATGTGTGTAAGTATGAACTGTTGTCAGTCTCCATGTGTTGTAACTTATGTTGAGAATGCATTCTCGGAAAGACAATGGAGTCGCTCCTTTAGTGATAAGAGCAGTGTCTGCTGAGCTCCATCTATTGCCTAAAAACAATGCCTGCCCATTCCAACACCAGAAGAAAGCTTGTGCAGATGAGGATTGATTTACAGCATGAATGCAGCAGAAGACAGTAAATTGAGGTAAACACTCATCTGCAGATACATATCTAGAGAAATAAGACACGAGAACTCTTCTCTGAAAGAGAGAAAGCCTGGAAATAAAGCAAGGCATGTTAAACCACATTAAAGGTGACATCCATCAATAAAATAAGCTGCTTTATATTCCAGTTTCCATCAAGATGAAACCATCTTTGACATTTAATGAAATGCACCACATTTTGTGTTAGTCTCACATAGATTCAGCCTGTACATTTTCTGTCTTTGGTATTTTGAATATTATGCTATGATCTACTGAGGACATTGTTTTCAACAATGGAGCACTATGGTAAACAGCAGAAAGCTGATTGTATTTTCTTTTTGGTCACAGTAGCTGGTAGACATCTCCGTAAGTCCTTGTGTCGCTGTCCCAATGGCAGTCCTGGTGCCATTAATGGAAAAGGCAGTAGCTGACATATAAATATTAAGTCTTGTGCCTAACATCAACATGCCCAACATATTCTCTCAAGCCATTAATAGTTAAGATCACTGATCTTTAATTATATACTGAGTCATTTCAGAAACAAAAATATGCTGTCACTCAATCCAATCCAAATTTTGGTCGTAATGGCCTGTCCGCCACTACAGCATTGTGTAATCATGTTTAACAGTGTAACAGTAACTCAAAGTCCTCTAAGCAACCTGAACCTTTTTAGAGCATCGAATCTTTGTGACACCTACACTATAAAAGCTAAATGAAGCACAACAAATGTATGACATGTTGTCTAAAAAAATGCAGTGGTCCTGAGCAAGATGCTAAAATAATTGTGAGACGTGCATGGGGAAATAGTCAAAGACATCCGTCCAGTGTGTGTTTTCATAGAAAACAGTGCAGACATACAAAAACATGTTCGTGTGAACAGAAGTTGTCTGTTTACGCATGTAATTTTCATTAATTACAAATACGAACAAGAAGATATACTTGAAAAACTGCCCCAAACCCCGACCCGAAACCCATTGCAGATGTTTATCCCTAACTCAAAAGCTAACCCTAAAACTTACCATCAGTGAAGTAACAATAAAAACTAATTTCGCAGCAAAAATGTTACCTCTGAATTCTGCTCACCATTGTTTATGTGAACGTGATTACTTCCTGGTTTCCATGGAACCAGAACCCAAATCAGTAGTGTTAGAGTGAAAGATGACAACATTTGAAACGATGGAAAAAATGTAGTTAACATTTTAGATTACAGCGTACCTTTTTGTAATAATAGTGTACTTATAAATTACTTATGTGTAGGTATAAGGGAACAATTTGCAAAGTTTGGGGAATAAGGGGGTAACAAGTACTACTTTAAATTACAGCCCACAGATGTTGTAGTTACTCTCTAACTACGTGGAAAAAAGGGGGCAACAAGCATCATTTTAAATTACAGCCCGCAGATGTTGTAGTTACTCTCTAACTACGTGGAAAAAAGGGGGCAACAAGCATCATTTTAAATTACAGCCCGCAGATGTTGTAGTTACTCTCTAACTACGTGGAAAAAAGGGGGCAACAAGCATCATTTTAAATTACAGCCCACAGATGTTGTAGTTACTCTCTAACTACGTGGAAAAAAGGGGGCAACAAGCATCATTTTAAATTACAGCCCGCAGATGTTGTAGTTACTCTCTAACTACGTGGAAAAAAGGGGGCAACAAGCATCATTTTAAATTACAGCCCACAGATGTTGTAGTTACTCTCTAACTACGTGGAAAAAAGGGGGCAACAAGCATCATTTTAAATTACAGCCCGCAAATGTACTTACTCTGTAACTACATGAAACAAGGGGGTAACAATTACCACTTTAAATTACAGCCCGCAGATGTTGTACTTACTCTGTAACTACCTGAAACAAGGGGGTAACAATTACCACTTTAAATTACAGCCCGCAGATGTTGTACTTACTCTGTAACTACATGAAACAAGGGGGTAACAATTACCACTTTAAATTACAGCCCGCAGATGTTGTACTTACTCTGTAACTACCTGAAACAAGGGGGTAACAATTACCACTTTAAATTACAGCCCGCAGATGTTGTACTTACTCTGTAACTACATGAAACAAGGGGGTAAAAATTACCACTTTAAATTACAGCCCGCAGATGTTGTACTTACTCTGTAACTACATGAAACAAGGGGGTAACAATTACCACTTTAAATTACAGCCCGCAGATGTTGTACTTACTCTGTAACTACATGAAACAAGGGGGTAACAATTACCACTTTAAATTACAGCCCGCAGATGTTGTACTTACTCTGTAACTACATGAAACAAGGGGGTAACAATTACCACTTTAAATTACAGCCCGCAGATGTTGTACTTACTCTGTAACTACATGAAACAAGGGGGCAACAAGTACCACTTTAAATTACAGCCCGCAGATGTTGTACTTACTCTGTAACTACATGAAACAAGGGGGCAACAAGTACCACTTTAAATTACAGCCCGCAGATGTTGTACTCACTCTGTAACTACCTGAAACAAGGGGGTAACAATTACCACTTTAAATTACAGCCCGCAGATGTTGTACTTACTCTGTAACTACATGAAACAAGGGGGCAACAAGTACCACTTTAAATTACAGCCCGCAGATGTTGTACTCACTCTGTAACTACCTGAAACAAGGGGGTAACAATTACCACTTTAAATTACAGCCCGCAGATGTTGTACTTACTCTGTAACTACATGAAACAAGGGGGCAACAAGTACCACTTTAAATTACAGCCCGCAGATGTTGTTATTACTCTGTAACTACCTGGAACAAGGGGGTAACATGTACCACTTTAAATTACAGCCCGCAGATGTTGTACTTACTCTGTAACTACATGAAACAAGGGGGCAACAAGTACCACTTTAAATTACAGCCGCTGATGTTGTACTTACTCTGTAACTAAGTGAAACAAGGGGGTATATTTGCCAGTAATTAAATTAATTAATTAATTTAGTTTTAATTGCCTAGAAACATGCAAGACCAAACTAAGTCAGATGCACTTTGCTATCAAAACAACATATAAATTATAGGCTACTAAGCACTGAGATGCAAGTGTTGTGTTTTATCATGTTGTATTTGTAGTTTTTATTTCCTGGGAATAGCTGGAAAGAGGTAAGCATTTTTTCCACTGCATTGAAGCTTGATGGACTGCAATTCCATTCAAACAGAATAGCAGAACAAGTTATTTTATCTATTTACACACTTAGCCTTGATTTTAATTTCTAAATAAAATCATATAGCAAAAACCTCCATCATGTCTCCTGTAATAATAGAATATGTACAATGTAGATAAAAAAAATACCTAGTCCTATATGTATAATATAATACGTATTATTACAAAAAGGTATGCAGTTTATGTTCTTTCTAAATTGCACCCAGACAATTGTTGTTTAGTATAGTAGGTCTTATACCAGGTAATATCTCCATCATGTCAAGTTTGTCACTTTTATTTATATAGCGGTTTTGTCACGAATGTAAGGCAATGAAGGCTGACGAAAGTTGAGGATCCAAATGCAGCTTACTTTATTGTTAACAAAAACACAAAGGAAACCACGGGAGGTGAGGCAGGTTTCTCCTCTGCCACGTAAACCGTGAGTGGCGAGTCGCAGACCAGCAGAGCCTCTTCTACCATCTCCTCCAAAGTCCAGCCGCGCGTCGCCGGTGGCTGGACAGTAATAAACAGAAAAATATCAGAAATGTTTCAAAATGCACCAATTATGAAAAATACTTCAAATTCAGCTATAAAGCAGCTCAAGACAGTTATGTAATTATTCAACTCAATTCAGTTCAAGTTTTGTGTTCTCATTCAATAGTGTCAATACGGTTAATTCGATAATATTTTCTGAATATTAATAGTCATTTAAGCCCCCAATGAGCAAGCTAAAGTCGACAATGGCAAGGAGACAAAACTACATCAGATGACATAGTGAAGAAAACAAAAATGTATCCTGTAATAACAGATGCTATGTACCCCGTTGTTAAAAAATACCTATAGTAGCCTATATGTTTAGCCTATATGTTATTACAAAAGGGTACGCTGTGTATGTTCTTGCTTAATTGTTCTCAAAGTAAGATTTTTGTTTAGCATAGTATAAGGTCATATACCCGTAATATTAGAATAGTTACCCCCTAAAATACAGTATAAATTATTTGTAATTTTCCAGGTTGTTACCCCTTTATTCCCAAAACTTTGCATATTGTTCCTTTATACCTATAAGTATGTACTGTGAAATTACACTATTAATAAAAAAAAAAAGGGGACTCTTTAAATTCTGTGTGCTTAAACTGTAAATTGCGGGCTGTAATCTAAAGTGTTACCAAAATGTCTGTTGTGGGATGTCGCTTGTCAGTAATTTGGCAAAATGGGGAAGATTTCAGCATAAATAAGAGTGTTCATCATAAATGCATCTTTCACTTTACTAGCTCTCAAATGCTCCATCAGAACATTCTGTAGTGTGTAGTCACTCTTAATGCTTCAGTCTGGTTTCATGGTTTAAAATGTCAATGTGGCATAAGAAGCATTTAAACAACAAGTCCTCGGAGCTGCGGCACACAGACACATGGAGTCACGAGCAGCATCCATCAACACTAAATCTCTACCATCACTTGGAGTGTATCGCACACAGACAGTCTTGCGTTTATCCAGCACGTGAACCCGATAAGATACACACTTCTGTGCAGTGTTTATTTTTTAATTATTATTATTATTTAAACAAACTGCTGCTTGCAGTGGGCAGAATCTTGCAACTGATCTTCTGAAGCTCTCAGTTGAGAGAAGTACCATCTCTCTCTCGAAAATACTATATATGCTTTAGTATTATAGAAAATAATGCTTTCACTCTGTTATGCAACTGGATCCTGACCTGTGCTTGATCTGAGAGAGTCCATGAAATCTGTTTAAAAATATCACTCTGTCCATGTACTTGAAATTAAGGGTCTAAATGAAATTTACCTTCTTTATACAGTTGTTGAATATTATTTGTCATTCAGATGTAAAGTTATGGCCAAACATATTGGCACCCTTTGTAAATATGAGCAAAGAAGGCTGTGAAAATATGTTGTGGCAGGGCGGAGGGCAGGGCCGGGTCGTGATACTACACACCTGGTCCCGTATTAGGCTAATTATGCCTCCGTGAGGTTTAAAGGCTGACTGCAGAGGGCCGTGCGGGAGAGAGAGATCGTTAGCGGACATGTCCGTCTTATGTGTGTTTGTGTCTTCTTTTAAGTTTACCATTAAACCATTATTTATACTGAAAAGCCGGTTCTCGCCTCCTCCTTTCCATTGATCCCTTTACATATGTCTTTATTGTTTATTTATTGTTGGGGGAATTGGGAAATTGTTCAGCCATAACATCCTGTTTCAGGGCTATAAATATGAGGTAACACACAAGCCAAATTCCTTTAGTCATTCATCACAATGGGTAACGTCTTGGTTACTGTTGTAACCTCCATTCCCTGATGGAGGAAACAAGACATTGTGTCGATGTAGTGACACTAGGGGCTGCTCTTGGGAGCCTCAAACACTTCTTGTGAATTGGTGAGTGGAATATGCATGCCAGTACCTGGACATATGGTTATAAATGGAGCTGGCTCGCAACCACTCATTCAGGTTTTGCGCTGAGGAGCCGAGACAGGGTCCCGGCCATTTCAATGCAGCGTTGTGGCAAGAGGGACACGACGTCTTGTTCCCTCCATCAAGGAATGGAGGTTACAACAGTAAGCAAGATGTTCCCTGTCTGTCTCTCACTCGACGATGTGTCGATGTAGTGACACTAGGGGTCCCTATATGAAACGCCACAACTAGCTGAACTGTGTTACATGGACTGCTGGTGCAGGTGCAAGCAAGCCGCTGTGTGCCTAATAGCAGGTGTATCCGGTCTGCACGTAGCCTCCCCGCTTTGCGTGTGATCCAAGTAGATGTGCACCCAACACAGCAATGATAAGGCAGGGCAGAGCGGGCTACCTTGTAGAGGGAACCCTGCCCTGGCCTGATTGATCGTGTCTACCACTGCCGGTGGTAGGCCACTTAGATCTTCCACGTCCTGTCCAGGGGCCAGACTTGTAGATTCCAGAGGTCTGGGCGCAGGTGCCAGATGGTTCCCCGTCCCTGAGAGAGGAGGTCCTCCCTCGGGGGAACTTGCCAGGGAGGGGCTGTCACGAGGAGTGTGAGTTCTGAGACCAAGTCTGGGTGGGCCAGTATGGCGCCATGAGGATGACCTGTTCCTTATCCTCCCTGACCTTGCACAAGGTCTGTGGAAGCAGGCTCACTGGGGGGAACGCATACTTGCACAGCCCCCGGGGCCAGCTGTGTGCCAGAATACAGAACTAGAGCGGGAAGTGGGAGGATTCCCAGGAAGCAAACAGGTCTACCTGTGCTTTGCCGAATCGACTCCAAATAATTTGGACCACCTAGGGTGGAGTCTCCACTCTCCCCTGAGAGACACCTGCCATGACAGCACGTCTGCTGTACAGTTGAGATCGCCTGGGATGTGAGTGGCCTGTAATGACTCCAGAGGAGGAGACAGCGGCGAAATGTGACATGTAACACAAGTATAAGCTGCCTGGTGGTTTATATACACTACCATCACAGTGTTGTCCGTCCGGACCAACACGTGCTTCCCCTGGATTAACGGCCCAAGCCTCCGCAGGGCCAGCAATACTGCAACTCGAGGCAGTTGATATGTCAACGCAGCCCTGTCCAGGAGCCAGCGGCTGTGTGCCCATTGCACATGGTGCCCAACACCTGGACACTTGCTGTAAGGGTGCCCCTGCTGCACAAGGTCTATCCAAGGGCTGAACGTGCAGCGGCAGATCGCCGTTATGGCCACACGATGTGTGCCACGGCACCATGCCCATCTTGGGACTCCAGTCTGAAGCCAGTGCTGGAGCGGTCTCATATGCATCAAACTGAGCTGTGTCCGCCACCGAGGACGCCATATGCCCCAGGAGCCTCTGAAACCATTTCAGTAGGACTGTTGTTCTTGATCCTGAGAAAAAAGATGCTCTGCACCAGGAAGATTTTACTCTTTTCCAAGTTGGCCCCAACAGGCTGAGGTGAGAATGTCCAACAGGTCTCGAGAATGGGCCAGGTGCGTGAAGGCATGGGGCCCACATTCGTAGTGCCCTGGCCGTGAGTATTTGGTGTCCAGTTGTGTGATCCAGGGAGTGAGGAAACCACTTAGATGGGGAGAAAGCCACTGAAATGCACCATATATCCAACAGCAAAAGCTTCTCGTAGTGAGGTGAATGGAATGGCAGTGGAACTCACTGCTCAACACCACTTGGCTCCGAAGAAAAAATCTAAATGAGTGGTTGCGAGCCAACTCCTTTTATACCCGAATGTCTGGGGGAGTGCCATGCAAATTCCATTCACCTATTCACATTTACTACATCGACAAAATGTCGAGTGAGTGACAGATAGGGAAGACCAAATAATAAAGTTATGATGTGTGGCAAAAGGTTGTTGAGCTTCACAAAACTGAGTCCCAGGTGCGTACCGGGCGGAGCCAGTGTACTGACTGGCACATGTTCAGGGAGGCTGCAACATATGGCGATTCTACCAACTTGGAGGAATACACAGCATCAGTGACCAGCTACATCAGCAAGTGCATTGATGATGTCACTTTCTGCAAGACCATCACCACACGCTCCAACCAGAAGCCGTGGATGAGTGCGGAGGTGCGCACGCTGCTGAGGTCCCGAGACTCCGCCTTCAGAGCAGGCGATAAGGCAGCCCTAAGAACAGCTAGGGCCAAACTGTCACGGGCAATCAGAGAGGCGCATGTGGCAGGGCATCCAGGCCATCACCAACTACAGGACAACATCAGTTGCCTGTGACAAAGATGCCTCCCTTCCAGATGCGCTGAATGACTTCTACGCTCGGTTTGAAGTGCAGAACGACGTGATGGCGAGGAAGTCCACCCCTCCTCCCAACGAACAGGTGCTCTGTCTTACCACAGCAGATGTGAGGAAAACTCTACGTAGAGTCAACCCACGGAAGGCTGCTGGACCAGACAACATTCCTGGCAGAGTTCTCAGAGGATGTGCAGACCAGCTAGCAGATGTTCTTACCGACATCTTCAACATCTCTCTGAGCAGCGCCGTCGTTTCAACGTACTTCAAGGCCACCACCATCATCCCCATGCCAAAGATGTCTTCAGTGTCCTGCCTCAATGACTACCATCCCTTCGCACTTACACCCATCATCATGAAGTGCTTCGAGAGGCTCGTCATGAGGCAGATTAAGACCCAGCTGCCCCCCTCACTAGACCCACTGCAGTTTGCGTATCGTTCAAACCGTTCAACGGACGATGCCATCACCACAACCCTCCATCTGGCCCTCACCCACCTAGACAATAAGGACTCATACGTTCGAATGCTGTTCATAGATTTCAGCTCAGCATTCAACACAATCATTCCCCAGCACCTGATTGGAAAGCTGAACCTGCTGGGCCTGGACACCTCCCTCTGCAACTGGATCCTGGACTTCCTGACTGGGAGACCTCAGTCAGTCCGGATCGGGAACAGCATCTCCACTACCACCACACTGAGCACTGGGGCCCCCCAGGGCTGTGTGCTCAGTCCACTGCTGTTCACTCTGCTGACTCACGACTGTGCAGCAATGCACAGCTCGAATCACATCATCAAGTTCGCCGATGACACGACCGTGGTGGGTCTCATCAGCAAGAACAACGAGTCAGCATACAGAGAGGAGGTGCAGCGGCTGACGAACTGGTGTAGAGCCAACAACCTGTCCCTGAATGTCAACAAAACAAAAGAGATGGTTGTTGAATTTAGGAGAGCACAAGGTGAACACACTCCGCTGAACATTGACGGCTCCTCTGTGGAGATCGTCAAAAGCACCATATTCCTTGGTGTTCACTTGGCGGAGAACCTCACCTGGTCCCTCAACACCAGCTCTATCACGAAGAAAGCCCAGCAGCGTCTCTACTTTCCTCGAAGGCTGAGGAAAGCACATCTCCCACCCCCCATCCTCACTATATTCTATAGAGGGACTATTGAGAGCATCCTGAGCAGCTGCATCACTGCCTGGTTTGGGACTTGCACCGTTTCGGACCGCAAAGCCCTGCAGAGGATAGTGAGGACAGCTGAGAAGATCATTGGGGTCTCTCTTCCCTCCATCAAAGACATTTACAAAAACACTGTATCCGCAAAGCAACCAGCATTGTGGACGACCCCACACACCCCTCACACAAACTCTTTACCCTCCTCCCGTCTGGCAAGAGGTACCGAAGCATTCGGGCCCTCACGGCCAGACTGTGTAACAGCTTCTTCCCCCAAGCCATCAGACTCCTCAATACTCAGAGACTGGTTTGACACACACGTGTCCTGAGTTGCACTTTAATTACTGTCACTTTATAACTGTCTGCTACCTCAATAACTGCTATGTGCATAGAACACTATATCATAGTATGTTATGTTTAAATTTTTAGAAACTGTCATCTTTTTGCACTACTGAGTACTGGTCGGCGCTGCACTGTCTATTGTTCTGTTCATTGTCAGTAATTTGTTGTACTGTCCCGTACTTTTTGCACATGGTTGCACGTGCACTTTATATAGGTATATATAGGTTTTTTATATAGGTATTTTATTTTGTTGTGTTGTCTCATGTGGTCCTGTGTTGGTCCTTTGTTGTTTTTATGTAGCACCATGGTCCTGGAGGAACGTTGTCTCATTTTGCTGTGTACTGTACTAACTGTATATGGTTGAAACGACAATAAAAACCACTTGACTTGACTTGACTTGAAATGGAAAATGTCTATGAGAAAATAGCTAAAACATTGAAAATACCCAATTCTACCAATAGGGCAATAATTAAGAAGTTTCAATCAACTGGAGATGTTAAGAATTGACCTGGAAGAGGACGTGTCTATAATATTTCCACACATGGTGAGGACGGTTTAAGTGGCCAAATATTCTCCAAGGATCACAGCTGGGGAATTGCAGAAATTAGTTGGGTTTGGGGTCAGAAAGTCTTCAAAACTACAATCAGACATCACCCACATAACAACAAGAAAAAAAGCTTCTGCCCTCATCCAACAAGTGTCTTCAGTTTGCCAGATACTACTGGAAGTTCAAATGGGACCGGAGCTTTTTGGCAGAAAACACCAGAGATGGGTTTGGCACGCACAGAGAGGTAGCCATATGGAATATTACCTTATGCCTACGGTTAAATATGGTGATGGATATTTAATGTTGTGGGGCTGTTTTCAGCCAGAGGTCCTGGACATCTTGTTCGGAGAGCCCACCAGTGTGAGAGATTCTGTATGGAGGAATGGTCTCAGAGGATATATTTTGTGAATATTTTGAATAAAAGATAAAAAGGATAAACAATAAAGCCAATATGTTTGGCCACAACTGTATATCACATTATGGAAATAAATGGGTCACATCCCTGTTCATTGGCCTTTAAACATTACATTTACATTTATGCATTTGGCAGATACTTTTATTCAAAGTGACTTACAGTGCACTCATTACAGGGACAATCCCCCTGGAGCAACCTGGAGTTAAGTGCCTTGCTCAAGGACACAATGGTGGTGGCCATGGGGATCGAACCAGCGACCTTCTTATTAACAGTTATGTGCACTACGCCACCACCACTCTCGCTATGGAACTACAGTATAAGTCCAGTACTATATATGATCTAAACCCTGAGGCTGTGGTCCCATCTCTGAGGGATCCCTAGAAAGCAGGTTGTTCTATGCATAGCAGGTGAATTACACTAGAGATGGGAGAGATGCTTGTTTCTATTTGGTTCCTAAAGAATGAGTGTTCCTTGAAACCAACTGATCTGGCTGTGTCAAATCCCTTGCGCTCTTCTATAATGCCTCTAGGTATATTCCACATTCATTTGTCATCCAGAAATGTGATGCTTCAGCTATTCTCTCCCTCTCCGTAGAGGGAGGTTTTCATAACAATGCATAATAATACAATTCCACCTATCACGTCTGGACAAGGGTGAACTCATTATGTACTGGGTAGGCATTTTTATTTATTGAATACTATATAATAAATCTCATGTTAAATGGGTTTACATTTCAACCACATTATTATTTTCTTGCATTTTGTGTATGGAGGATTTTGGCTATGAAGAAGCACTTGATTGTGCTCTGATTAAAGCTCCCCATGCAGGGGCGTTTCTATAGGGGAGGCCAGGGGGGGCAGAGGCCCCTCCTTGACAGGAGCTGGGCCCCCCCCCCCACGTGCCCTCCTTATTGCCACCTCAGACTGATCACTGTACCCTGCCTTCTAAATTGATTAGCAGTTGTTGTGCCTTGTTGCAGAAATGAACAAACATATATAACCCCTATTTTGATTTCAAAACACTTCTCATGTAATGAAGTGGTTAGTCTTTAATTGTGTTGTCAATGAGCATAAGTGTATAAATACCCACAAGTTTTCCTGTTGTCTTTTTCCATTTGTTACTTTTGCCATTTTTGTATAAATTGTACTTGGGTTCCTCTTCATCAAGTTTCACTGAGCAATTTTTTACATTAGGTCTATCAAACTTTTCTGTGTTTATGTTTAAGTATGTTTAGTCAATGAGAGTTCTTACATGCACAATCATACACTGATTGTGCTTGATAAGCCAACAATGTTTAAGATCATGTAAACACAGTTTTCCTTTATGGGGTTAAGATCAAAATCAGCTTATTATCTTCAACCTTGGCCAAGTGTATTAAAAAATGTGTATAAAAATACAGTATGTATCGTGTTCCATATTGATTCAAAAAGGGACATGACATTTCTTCTTTCCCAGATTGACCCATATGTTGTTCACAAAAACAACAAGCCCACTTCTTATTTTATTGCCACTTTTGAATATCTTTGCACAATACAAAATCCATTAAAAACAACTGCACAGTCGGAGTGTTGGCTGTCAGACAATTTTCTGTGTGTAAAACACATGAAAGACTGCAGTATTTGTATTCCCTGTGGCACGTATACTGCTGCAAGAGCTATTTTGTCAGCCAACGACTCGACATTGCCAATAGTGACTGAAGGCAGGTAAGATCTGTATCTTTTCTACTTTTTTTGAAGGCCAATGTTAGTATTCTTTCTTTTTTTTTACCTTTTGAGTTTCTCTGGCAACTCTATCCTTGGTGCTTATTAAGATTCATTAAATGCATTTCCAGTTCTAATGATGGCTCATAACGAAATATTAATGAAAAGAAAGGTGAATTCCTGCACAAACTGATGCACTTGATACCAGTGCAGCAAATAGTGACTCTCCTAATTTAATGGCTTGGCACCTCTGTTTATGTCACTTCATGTCATTCTAATGGAGGTGATAGGGCAGACCTCCATGTTTGGGGTACAGCATCCAGATCTGTTGTTTCAAAAACATTGGAAAGTGTTGGTGTGCACTGTAGTGAAGTGCATATTAGTAAGATTCAATTTGGGCTAGAGGTTTTTGCAGGTTTGTGCGTCTTGAATAGATTTAGTCTTATCTCTGACCATGCTCCACCAGTGAGGGCTGGCATGCCCCCTGAGAGACTCCGGAGAGGCAAGGAGGACTGCATTAGCCTAATAACGGACATCTGGTGGCCACTCATTAACTTGACCATCCTTGAAGTCCTCGACCCGGAATGTCATTTTTCACTTTGTAGACATCCAACTTTGGTCAAATTAACAAAGAGATAAAGCAGAGGCGAGAAGCTTTAGGAACAGCGGTAAGACATTCATTAGCTGATTGGATGCTTGTAGTGGGACATCTTAGAACTGATGATCAGAGGGAAGGATTGATAGAAGGCAGAGAGGACCCTGATCTCAGATGACCTCTGATTAAAAAGGGGATTTGTGTACTTGTGCAACACACAGGAAATTTACATTTTGAGTTACTTTAGACATTTAGTTCAGCTTCACGAATGCATCTCACTGTGAAAATCCAGTCTGATTTGAAAAGTCTAATGGAGGGAAATCTTGGATACTTTAAGCCATTTATTTCTATGCATGAACAGGGACTTGTAGTTCTCCCCAACTGAAACCTGCAGAAAGGTTCTAAAATCATACGGTTAGGTACAACTAATAATAATAATTATCAGTGAAAAAAAAATAAAAAATAATATCTATATATATATAAAATTGGTGTTTGCCCATGCAAAACTCCCTGGCACAATGCTAGGGTGTTGTGGATGGTTGACAGGGTTTTGCTATGTTAAAGTATTCTAAGTGCTTTTTTAACTTGTTGCTGTGTGGTTTCTAGGAAGTCCTGGGTGTTACTTACCAGCCCAAGTCTAAAGAGTCCATCCCCTAGTCTCTTTGATATATTAGACCCTAGATTTGGCTGGATCCCTTCTTCAATGTAAGTCTGTCAGATGAAATTAAAAAAAGTAATAGCACACCTTTCTAATGAGGTATAATTCATGTCTGTTGCACAAACAGTGTATAACAAGTTTCTTAGGGTTAGTTTGGGTTTAGGGGTTAGTTTTTGATAAGGGTTATTAGGGTAGGGGTTAGAGGTCTGCTACCAGACCCAAGACCGACAGAACCTGACAAACTGCTGGGTTTTAGGGTAGGTTTGGGTCAGTTTTCTAATATCCTAACTTTAGAATCTTATGTTATCTGTTTGGTAACCATGGCAAGTTCAGTTAGTACAACTCATTTAGGACAAAAGCTATTACAGAATAATATTTCCTTTTATTTGGTCACCAGAATAAGGGTCGGAATGGACAGGGAGTAAAAATAGGCCCTGGAAAAATCCAATCCATCCAGGAAAATTCCAAGTGGTCCCAATGGACAGTCCATTCCTGTTATGGCTGTTTTTTAATTAAATATCTGGGGGTGTATTACAGAAAATGTCCTATCTTAATTCTTAAGTTAAGATCTGATTAGTCAAGTTAGGATTTTTCACAAATTCATATTACAGAAGCAAATCCTAACTTACTGTGGGTGAGAAACGCATCCACAAATAATTTGTATAGAGTGAATCATCCCATGTTATTTAATTTTTTTTCTTTTCATGCAGCTTGGTGTAATCAAGCAAAATCATGTTTCAGCACATTCTTATACAGAGAATTGAAATAAAGAGGAATAACCAGAATATTGTACTGTTTCAAATAAGTTTACAGTGATGTTTCTACAGCGATGTGTTGCAGCAAAGCTGAAAGGCATAAAGACATTGATGGAACTTGGATTGCAAATATGAATGTCTTTTATTGCCGTCATCAACCAAGCCACGGCAGAAGGCTATTCAAAACACATAACACAGAGGCATCTATGTCAACTTGCCAAGCATGTTTTTTTTAAAGTGGGAGAAATGGTATAGCTTGTTCTTTAAATATGGCTGCCAGATTGAGTATTAATGCAGTCACTCTAATGAGATGGGTAGTTTTTGTCTGAAAAGAGTATTACATTGTTCTAACCCTGAGCCCAGCATAAGGAAACGTCTCAGGTTACGACTGTAACCCTAGTTCCCGGAGAAGGGAACGAGACGATGCGTCGATGACGCTTTGGGAACACCTTTGCGTGAACACCCCTGAAGCACGTATGTCAACTAGTCCAATGGAATGAATGAACACCACGGGCGGGTGACGTCATTACCAGGAAAGGATATAAGCACATCCGTTGCGTTACTCGCGTTAGCTTTTAGAGCCGAAGCAAAGTCGATCGCAGGGATGCAGGAAGTATGGCAGGGCGACGCATCGTCTCGTTCCCTTCTCAGGGAACTAGGGTTACAGTCGTAACCTGAGACGTTCCCTTACGAGGGAACTCGCGATGCGTCGATGACGCTTTGGGAACGATAATACCCAATACGCCATAATTACAAAATGCCAGATGATAAAAACTGTCGGCAAATCAGTAAAAAGCACCTGGGATCCTGGGGCAACTTCCAGGTCCAGACTATAAAACCCCACAAAAGTTAGTGGCGAGGACCAACCTGCCGCATCAGAAACCTCCTGAAGGGAAACTCCTGATACGAGGGCTTTAGAGGCCGCCATACTTCGAGTAGAGTGAGCTCTGACCACCGAAGGGCACGGCTGGCCAGAGGACTCATATGCAAGAGAAATAGCCTCAGCTATCCACTTACTGATTAGATCTTCTCCGCGGGGCAGCCCTGTGGACATAAATGTCCAGTGCTCGCACTGGACACAAGAGATTCAGTTTTTCCTGGTCCGAACATGTAAACGGAGGAGGACAGAATGCCTGCAGTACAATAGGCCTTGGAATATTGGTTGGCACCCTAGTTCGAACCACAGGCCTCAGCCTCAAGGTGCCACGAAGGAAACGAATAATCAGGGGGTCTCGACCCAAAGATGTCCTACCCACAGGGGCGTGGAAGGCCGCAATGGCTGCCACGTAAACCTTTAAGGTAGAAGGACATGAACCTGATGTAAAACGATACTGGAGAAACTCAAGTACTGTGTTGACTAAACAGTTAACTGGATCTCGCTGATGCTGGTGACACCAAGATGTGAAAAACTTTCCACTTAAGTGTATATAATGTCCTTGTGGCTGGAGCTCTGGAGCTAAGAATGGTCTCACCGACCTCAGTCGAGAGACCACTCTCTAAAAGTTGGGCCCCCTCAGAGGCCAAACCCATAGGTTCCAAATCTCCGGTCGGGGGTGAAATATTGTGCACCCTGCCTGCCAGGTCTCTCCTGACGGGTACCTCGAAAAGAGGGCCGTCGAGGAGATGAATTAGGTCCGCAAACCAAATTCGACTCGGCCAGCGTGGAGCTACTAATAATAGGCTTACTCCGTCCTGGCGGACTCTCTCCAGAACTCCTGGGAGCAGAGCAACAGGGGGAAATGCGTACAGACGTAGCCTCGGCCACGTCTGTACCATAGCGTCCAACCCCAAGGGGCTGGTTGCGTGAGGGAGAACCAAAGTGGACAGTGCGTCGTAAGTTGAGACGCAAACAGATCCACTTCTGCTTGGCCGTAAAATTCCCAAATGAGCTCCACCGCCTCGGGGTGGAGTCTCCATTCCCATGTCAGCACCTGCCTCGACAGGGTGTCTGCTCCTATTTTCTGGTACCCTGGGATATACACTGCCCTCAGGGAGAGTATTTTACCCAGGGACCACAAGAGGATCTGGTGCGCCAGTTTGCAGAGTGGACGCGAGCGCAGACCCCCCTGTCGATTTAAATAAGAGACCACCGATGTGTTGTCTGTACGGACAAGCACATGATGGCCCCTCAGATCTGGGAGGAAATGTCTCAACGCATTGAAGACGCCATCATCTCCAGGCAATCCAAGAGAGATGATGGTTCCTCCACAGACCCTGAGCTAAGCGGCCTTCCATTACTGCTCCCCAGCCGGTGAGAGAAGCGTCTGTCGAGATAGCAACTCAATGGCAAAGAGCTCCCAGCACCGGACCCTGGGACAGGAACCAATGTTTCCTCCATATAATCAAGGCGCGGATGCACCGCCGCGTGATCTTGAACATACGAAGTGGGTTCCCCCTCGGGGAGAATCCTCTGGTCCTGAGCCACCACTGCAAAGGTCTCATGTACAGCAGGCCAAAGGGGATCACATTGGACGCTGCTGCCGTGAGGCCTAACAGTCTCTCGAACTGTTTCACAGTGCGTGACTGGCCTAGCTTCAACTCTTTTGTGGCTGTGATGATAGCAGCTACACGAACGGGCGATAGTGTGGCCCGCATCGTGACTGAATCCCATACCACACCAAGGAAAGTGGTTCTCTGTAATGGAGAAAGCACACTCTTCTTGGCATTGAGTCTCAACCCCAATTTCTTCGTATGAGCGAGAACGACATCTCGATGCCGAACCACTGACTGCTCTGATTCCACCAGAATCAGCCAGTCGTCGATGTAGTTCAGAATGCGTACGCACTGCAGCCTGAGCGGGGCCAGAGCTGCATCTACGCACTTCGTGAACGTGCGGGGTGACAGAGCTAGACCGTACTAAGGGTACCAGTCTCTCGAGACTGGCCTCTGGTGTTAAAGGAACAGCCACTTCGGCGAGCTGAAGCATATTGGCAGGAAACAACCAAACTGACTGTTTTTGAACCCCCCTCAGAGGGCTCACGTCCGACGCAACGTCGAGTCGACATTGCGCCGAACTCTCGCTGGATACCACTGCGCCCCGAAGCACCAAGTGTGGCGGGGTTGTCAGACTGGTCCCATGAGGACCCCGAAGTGGAGCGGGCACCATATTCTGAGGTGTACACCGCTCCACCCTGTTAAAGGAACAGCCACTTCGGCGACCTGAAGCATATTGGCAGGAAACAACCGAACTGACTGTTCTTGAACCCCCTCAGAGGGCTCACGTCCGATGCAACGTCGAGTCGACATTGCGCTGAACTTTCGCTGGATACCACTGCGCCCCGAAGCACCAAGGGTGGCGGGGTTGGCAGACTGGTCCCATGAGGACCCCGAAGTGGAGCGGGCACCGTATTCTGAGGTGTACACCGCTCCACCCTGTTAAAGGAACAGCCCCTTTGGTGACCTGAAGCATATTGGCAGGAAACAACCAAACTGACTGTTTTTGAACCCCCTCAGAGGGCTCACGTCCGACGCAATGTCGAGTCGACATTGCGCCGAACTCTCGCTGGATACCACTGCGCCCTGAAGCACCAAGGGTGGCGGGGTTGGCAGACTGGTCCCATGAGGACCCCGAAGTGGAGCGGGCACCGTATTCTGAGGTGTACACCGCTCCACCTCAGTTGGGGCTGTCCTCGATGGTCTGATGTGCATAGCATCAGGACCTTTTTTTCTGAGCCGAAGCCTTCTTAGCCGTAAGTACAGTCCTCAGATCCGGCTTAGACTTAGCCGACTTCGGCTGAGAGTGTTGGCTCGGTCCCCAAGATTTCGGGGGAGCACGAGACGCAACACTTATTTTCTGTTGCACACGGTGCGAAGAGCTTGGCTGGGGATGCTCACGCCCAGCATCCCCAGGGGGATGGACTCGGCGAGGAAGGAATTTTTTAAAAGCCTCAGATTGTTTTCTGTTTTCTAGAAATCTTTCAACAACCGTATTCACCGAGTCACCGAAGAGACCAGAGGGAGACACAGGGGCATCTAAAAGAAAAGCCCGCTCTTTATCTTTAATCTCTGCAAGATTTAACCAAAGATGTCTCTCAGTAGCTACAAGGGCTGCCATAGACTGCCCAATAGCACAGGCGGTCTCCTTCGTAGCTCTGAGAGAAAGATCTGTAGCCCGACGAAGTTCTCGAATTTCCTCACTCCTATCGATATCCCCCAGCAGATCTGCTTGATAGGCTTGGAGCACTGCCATCGTGTGCAGACAGGCTCCAGCTTGACCTGCTGCCGTATAAGCCTTACCCACTAAATTGGATGTGGTTTTTAGTGGTTTATTCGGCAACACGGGATCCTTCAGGGACGATGCTGACCCAGGAGACAGATAGCTCACGAGCGTCTGTTCCACTGGGGGCATTGACCCATAACCAAAATCTTTCAGCCCCTTAATATTTGAATATGTGTGAACAAGGGGACTAAAAAGACGTGACGAATATGGTTTATTCCATGATCTACATAGCTCACTATGTAGATCAGGAAAAAATGGAAGGGCCCGTGATTGAGATGAAAGATTAGGTGCTTCTAGAAAACGCTCGTCTAATTTGCTTTTAGGACGAGTATCTCTTTTTTCTGCTGGCCAGTCAATATTTAATTTACCAACAGCACGAGTTATCACCTCAATAAGCTCCTCATATGCTGGGGAGAGGGATGGCGAATCCTCTCCCCTTATTGTGTTAGTGTTTGTGTCACTCTCATGAATGCTCATTAACTCTACCTCCTCAGAGCTAGAGCACCGAAGCATCGGGCTCTCTTCCCGGGCGGAAGAAGCCGCAGCGCGGGCTTCCGACACCGGCAAGAGAGCAATGGATCCCTCGGGTAAAGGAGGAGATAAGGCAGAGCCCGTCTCCAACCCCGCAGAGAGATCCATTTGCGAACCCCAAGAGAGCCTTCTCCGAGCTGCCTCGGCAGCCGCGGGTCCAGAACCCTGAGGCTCGCGAGCCTGTCCATCATCCTCAAATGCGGACAGACGGGAGCGGAGCATGCAGAGCGGCAGACGCTCACAATGGTGACAGTCAGCCCCTTCGAAAGCTGACATTGCATGCTCCACTCCCAAACAAACTACACAAAGCTCATGTGTATCTCCACCCGTGATATAACGAGGGCAAGGAGAAGCACAGGCTTTAAATAGTTGTTTCGCCATAATATTGATCAATATAAAGAGAGACAGACAACAATAAATAAGACAGACAGTTTTGACACAGAGCGCTTTGCTGAGGCACAAAAGCTAACACGAGTAACGCAACGGATGTGCTTATATCCTTTCCTGGTCATGACGTCACCCGCCCGTGGCGTTCATTCATTCCATTGGACTAGTTGACATACGTGCTTCAGGGGTGTTCAGGCAAAGGCGTTCCCAAAGCATCATCGACGCATCGCGAGTTCCCTCGTAAGGGAACTACATTGCTATTCAAAACTATGAGTGTGTGTGTGTGTGCGTGCACGTCTAGCCATTGAAATTACATTCACCGTGTCTGGTGTACACACTCCTTGCTTATCTAGTGCTGGAAAGGGCATGCCGTATGTCTAAATAATGCATTACATCTTTAGTTTATCTTGGCCATGCTGCAAAAGAAGTCTATTTCTCCACTGCCAGAAAAAATATGCTTGCAATGCTACTGAATGTGTCTGTGTGTGTATGCCTCTGAGAGAGAGAGAGAGAGAGAGAGAGAGAGAGAGAGAGAGAGAGAGAGAGAGAGAGAGAGAGAGAGAGATACACAGAAATGTATATTTTATACATTGTATTTTTGGATCTTTGTGACTGTGTTTTGTATTCTGGAAAGGTGTAGAAACTAACTTGGAAAATGGTAAGAATAATCTTCAGCCATACACCTGCCTCTGACCCAGGGACAGGTCTGTGCTAGGGAATATTTGTATTTTTATTTGTATGCATTTGTCACATGAAGCTCACTTGTTTAATGAAGTTGTGGTGGAGTAATCTAGGCTATAGGCAACTCATTAAGGGTAGAAAATGTGCAGCATTCCAGGCTGTTCCACCAACAATTCTTCAGTAATGAAAGCAATATAAATAATTAAACTATCCTATCACACCATAGCAGAAATGTATCATTATGATAGATTACCATTTAAATACTCTTAAAGGGTGCACATAGTAATTTTTTTCCCACTCAAAGTGGATATTTAAAAAAATATTTTACCCAAGTTGTGACCTGAATTGAATGTGACAACATATAAAGAGTGTGTACCATGAAATAACAGCAAAAACAACATGTCTGTCTGTTGTGTTGTGTTAGCTGGCTGCACTTAACAATAGTGTGTTTTTAATGAATCACTCCAAACGACATGTCAATTCAAGATTTATTAGTTTCAATCTGTCTGAGTCTGACAAAACCTTCACTGCATGAACTCACTGCAACAGCAAGTCTTTATATTCAGTCAAACTTTTTCCAGTGTTTTTTTTATTTTCACTTTTTGTTATGTTATACTTTATATTTTGTTTTATGATAACGTATAGGCCAAGTTAATGAAACACTTTTGCAACACAGGATTAAAATAATACATTCAATTAGTGAAATCCTTTATTTCGTGTACATATTTTCTTTTCATTTTTTCTATATTAACATACAGAATTTGCCACAGTCCAATCCGGCCCATGACCTAAAATGAGTTTGGCACCTCTTATTTGAATGCTTTCCTTTAGTGCATGAAAAAAAAAAAAATAATAATAATAATAGTAAAAATAAATTATTCCAAGACGAAGTAACCCAAAATGATCGAGGCGGTGAAATGTTGAATGGTTTTAATAATTTTTTCTGTATTTGAATATAATTCTCTGATATACTGTAACTCAGATTCTATTCTTCGTGCAACTTTTGCTTGTTATCAGAGTGAATTGCATCCTATACAATCTCAAACACCTTTAACATCTCCACAATGGTGTGACCTTCAGGATTCTCCAATGCTGTACCATTGACGCATGTTCCATACATGATGTCAGGTGCTACACTACATTGAAGATGTATTCTACCTTTGTGCTATAGAAGCTCTTAGACTGAGATGCTCTATTCCATTGAATCTGACTAATGAACATCCTCATGCAGCCAAATACCAAATGCACTGTATTCTCCCTATTAATTGCACATGGTTGTAATGGTTGCCAGTGTTTTTGCAAAGATATTCCCATTAATGGCACAGGGAACAATATCACCATTACTCCTCCAGGAAAAGGGCTTAGATGCACAGCCAAAGTCGGGCTTTTGTTGTGGGAATAAAAGAGAGACTCTGAATGGTGGATAATGATCTTACCAATGCCTGTCAGTTGTCTGTGTTCAGGCAGTTATTTACTCTACTGCGGGTAACCTTGGTTCACTTTTCCTCTGTGTTGCTGTTTTGTGACATTATCACATCAAAGGGGTCGGTCCGAAAACATAGTCTTCTGTGGCTGTCAACATGATTGTTGTGTGTCATTCAGAATCCTTTCTTGGTGAAATACAGTTATTATAATGTATACATGTCAACAGTACATCAAACAATAACAGATACATTTCCCCTGAAAATATATGCAAAACTTTTAATAGTTACATTCAGTAATCAAACCCTAAGCTATGGAGATCAGTTAACATTAAATAAATCCTCAGTTTTTCATTTGCATTATCAATGTAAAAGCTGATGTGCCTGAAGTAAAAACCATCATGTGTACTGAAGCTGATCTTCTTATCAATTGGAAAAGCTGATTTAAAAATCACTAGACTGCCTTGTTCAAGGGCAGTATTAACTCCAGATGCAAGACATATTTTGACACATTGTTTTAAGAAGAAAAAGAAGAAAACAAAAGGAGAGAAAAACTTTTACTGGCAAAGATTTTGTTAGAAAATAATCAGTAATATCCTTTCCATCAATAAACATGAGTGCACGATGGAAACAATGCAGCTGATTTTGGCTGAGTCTGCTGTTGGCTTGATTCATAGATTTTGTTGAATACACAGCGGATTTGCAGAATATATACACTAAATAGTTTTTTCCTCTTTGTCTATGTTGCATATGTCTGCCTTGATAAAGACAAGGTTGAAGCTCTGAACCAATATAGCACAAATGTAAAAATGTTCTTCCGGTTAGTTGGCCAGGAAGCAAATATAAGTAGAAAACAGAAGTATGCATTTGCGATTTTACAACTTCTTACTATGAAAAGTGCACTGGAATGCATCTTGAAGTCAGAATTTCAACTTGTAGGCTCGTGAACAATTTCTCAACTCTGATTTTGCTGAGATGCAGGTGCATGATGTCACACAAACATGTCGATACTCAGGGAGGTGTACAAAGTAAGTGATAAACATTCAAAGTAGGTGTATAAAACATTATAATCTCTTTTGATAATCGTACACCTGAAGCACAAATGGTAACGCTGCAGCATTGTTTATCAGTTGAGTTGCTAGGAGACATCACTAATGAGAGTCAAACCCCTGCTAAGCTAACGGGAGTTTTGCAGTTTCTTAAGCGTCATCTTCCGAATATCAGGGAATGGAATGCTTTAATGTTCGGAGATATCAAATAGGAATATCTCAAATCCAACTTGAATGGAACGCAGCATAACTGTGTACCCTGACAAAATGAAATTTATTGCAAGCAACATTTTAAGTGCAAATATTATTAGATCGATTTTTCCAGGTATAATAGACCTCCTTAGTAGATTCATATGAAAAATTATTATTTTTGAATGTCTGTTTGGGAGGCGTTCATTTCACAAAACAGTCATGCTGCAGGTAAAATTAGGCTTGCTTGAGCATTAAGTGACTTTTCAAGTTTTGGCTTTCGTCCGTGGATGTGATTTTGAAATGTCAATTGGTATTATTAGTTAGCTGCGACAATGGAATAGGGCATCTTATTCATTGTGAAACTGTGTTTTCTTAATGGCATGAATCACACTGAAGTCCTAGACTTTTAATGCATGGCCCACCACTGATATATATAAATGTGTGTATGTGTGTGTGTTTGTGTGTGTGTGTGTAAGATAAAGTGTGTATTGTAGGTACAATAATTTAATAGACATACATTGTGGCAAATACATTTTCAAAAGAACAAATATTCCATATAGTCACTCAATTATTATGAGAACACAAACTGTTTGCATGATAATAAGAATTAGAAAAAAATAAAATAAAATTATGGATAATAGCCAGTGTTGAGTGTATACGATAACAAAGTAATTAGTTACTGTAATCCAATTACTTTTTTCATTAAAAAATAAGTAATGTAATACATTACATATTAAATTCTTTCAATCAGATTACATTTACTGACTGTCAATTAAAGTAATAACTTTTAAGTACATTACTTGCGCTAAATTAATATGTATAATACATGTAAAATATAAATTAATATATATGTCTGTTTGCATTTCTGTGACAGCTGAAATGTGTGCGACAATAAATTAGGAAATATAGACATTTTGAATTTGAGCAGAAAAGAAAAAACTGTTCTAGGAAAAGGATTTACAAAATAACTTAAAAGTCAAATAATTAGTAATGTGATTCATTTTAGTTAAATGAACTTAGAAATCTTAAGAAGTATTTAGTCATTTTTGTGGTGGATTACTTATTTTGAGTAAGTTACCCAACACTGAGTATAGCATGTCACACTGCAGGGCATTGTTGTCACTGCTTGAAATTTTCTGTCAGTCACCCATTTATTCTTTGAAAGCAATTTCAAACAATTTAAAACTAATTGCAATTATGAAAACAAGCACAAAATAATCCTTTCTAAAACTATGATTCAACATACTTTCTTACATCTAAAATGGGGCACAGTGTGTCATGTAATTTCTAGTCAGTGTTACTGTAGGGCCATATCGCCTTGATGGTTCCGGAAGTAAAAATATCATTCATTTTCTCCATAGACTAATTCATGTTTAACAATAACATATTAAAATTTAAATACAGACCTGCGGTAAAGTCCAAGGTTAAAAGCATGGTTATATGCAATGTATGCTTCTGTTGAAGTTGAAGCCATCAGTCCGCATTATTTTTTATTTTTTTTAATCGTTCTATTCCTGGTGAGAACTACCCTACCACGATGCTGAAATAAATTTGGGCAAAAAAGCTCTGCAGCGATCATCCACTACACACTGTGAATTACGCAATGGAGTCAATCTGCCAAAACAATGACTGAAATGAATTCCTTAATGAAAGACGTTAAGTACACAGTCTTGTGCATCATCTTTAAGTCCAATTTTCAAATAATGTTTCTCTTCAAATCAACTTTTGTAATGCTGTGATTAACCTCTGAGCTGGTTGGTGAGGTTCCTGGCTTAGAACTCTTTCATTAAGGTTTTTATGAAATCCCTTTGGAGAAAATGTATGGGACAAATACTGTACTTCCAGAATCAAGATGGCTAAAAAAGTGGGCGGGCACTGTTATGCTCTAAAGAGAATATTAGCCTGAAACAGTGTAAACCATTTGTACTGCAGAGCCTGGAGGGTTCCTCCGCCTTGCTGCATGAATGAGAGGGTCAGAGCCCAGATAAAAATCGTATATGGGGCCAACAATTTCTCTGTCATATAGATGAAAATCGTTTGTCTGCAGGCTGCTCGTCAGAGCTTTACTAGAGCCATACTGAGAAATCTTCCCCTTTGCCAAAGGCCCTGACCCGTATGCCCTGTTCCCATCTCCTCATCACAGCACAACATGTACCAAGCTGACATCTGCTCATCAAGTCCTAATTAGGGAGCCGCTGATCTCCTCTGGCTAAGAACACACTGAACAACAGGCAAGGGAGATGCAGAGCTCAAAATTGGCTATTCATATCCATGCGTCAGACTGAAGAGGACAAATTATTTTGTTTTCTATAACTAGCAGACAATTCTCAATTCTATTTGCAAAAGTGGCATCCTAATATAAACCAGCCTGGTTACTGGTTATTTGGTCACCAATGCCCCATTTCCAGATTAAATATTAAATAGAATTGTGGTTTAAAAAATATAACATATATGACCAACATCACTAAAACAACATTTTATTTTTTCATAAGCAAACACACTGAGAAGGAATATATGGATTCATAAATCAGTGTCCAGTTACTAATTAACTGTTGCAGAGGAGAGGCATCTCCTCAGAAAATGAATCATTTAACAGGCCTTTGTTGTCAGACAACTGTCTATAATCGTGAAAACGGCTATAAAAGTTTCTGTTGAAAACAAGCGTGAGCAGTAGATGGGCAGTTTACTCACAGGCAAGACCAACTCCATAAAACAGGCTCTCAAAGAGACATCAATAGCTGTTAATATTTAATTTTGCCCATCCGATAATGCGTTTCACTGAAACAAATCATTACTGTATTGAATTCCAGATAAATGGTGTGCAGAAAATTTTGAAGCTTAAAGCATTTTCCACTGTTCTGCAAAGTATGCAATTTATATGCATGTGTTAGACATTTTGTGTTTTCAATGCAGGAACAAACTTCTTGTTTAGCTGCACAACAATTTTAAAATAAAAAACACAGAACAGTACAACACAGTTTCATAAAGTATTTTTAAAGTTTATTCACTTAAATTTTTCAGTGTTAAAGCAACAAGAAAACATTTAGAATGTCCTTTGGTGTGATTTTCTTTTTTTACACTTCAGTATATAGACTGTATGTAAACTGATATTCTTTGATGCCAGCATGTTGCCAGTATACTTTAGGAAAACTTTACAATCCAACTCAATGAAAAATGAAAAAGACAAAAAAAGGAAATAAAGCTTCAGATGAACATAACTAAATATTTATGTCAGTTTTGCACCTTGATTGAATGCACTAAAATGTTGCCTTTAAACACATTTCAGCAATAATACAAAAAAGTATATGTTCTACATTATTTTTACTCTGTCAAGAAAATAACTTCTGTATTAATACAAAAATTAAATACACTGATGACTGTCTAAGCACTTCATCTGTTTGGGTGAAACATACATTTTTGAACGTGGCCTCAGCACACAGTTCATCACATTTTAAACATTATGGGTTTTTTTTTATAATATTTTTGGGGGTACGGGAATTGGGGGTGTGGGGGTGTACCACATGAGTGTGACTAACATCACACAGACTAAAAAGAAGAAAAAAAAATCTAAAATTATAAAAGAATATAATTCAACCAACAAGGGTTACAGAATAACATTTACAAAAGCACAGAGTGGAAGAGAGACAGGGCTCTTGACACAAAGGACACTCTAATGTTTTTTTTTCCTTGGTTGGGTTCGAGGTGGGGTGGGTGTTGGTGGGACAATCTCAATTTGAAAGCAGGTCAAATGTGACTGTCTGAATATATTTCCTTATATCCACAATGCACTGACAGCAAAGAATGCTTATGTTTCTTGTTATGAGTCTTTCTCAGCATTATTACTGCTATCTTTATTTTTATGTTGTTTTAATTTTTTCGGAATTGCCAGTTAACACAATCCAGACAGTTTCCCCATTGCTCCTTTTCGAAATAGCCGAAAGCAGTCTTGACAACATGATACCCAGAACGGCTCAGGTGAGGGGCAGCAGCTGGCTTTACTTGTACATGCCGCTGGCAGAACGCAGCTCCCGTTGCAGTGGCGATACAAGGAGGAAAGTGATGAATCTGTCCGCTTTGCTCCCTGTCGCTCTTTAGGGGAGTGAGTATCTATTATGGCTAAGTTCACATCTCTACTTCCTCTCATTTGCTTCATGAAGCGTATGCTCAGGTAAATTGTATAAATAACTTAATTTTTTTTACTTTTAGACTTTAACATGTAATAAATTTTATAAATACTATTTTTATTGACATATTTATTTATTGTATTTCGTCTGTCATTCTCTCAAATTTTGCTATGATATTTGGGCACATTCCACATGGCCGGCCGAGTGTTGTGGGTCTGGTGCGCTGCTTATACAGAAGAAGCTGGATATTTGGATATCCGCCTCTCAAAGGACTGCCATCCAGCAGATCTCTACAAGGAATACAGGACCCAAGGCAGACAGCAGCAATAGCAGCATCAACGCAGGGGGGCGGTGAAAGGCCTGGCCCGAGTCTGACCCGCCACAACCACCTGGCTCGTTCTCACACCAGGGTTTCTCACACAGCAGGCCACTGTATGAAGGAGGACACTGACAACGGATGTTGTTCATGCATACACCTCCGTTTTGGCAACGCAGAAGCTCGTTGTCACACACCCGGGCTGTGGCATTAAGAAGGAGAGGGTAAGCAGAAAACACACACACCTAAACAAGTATGAACATTTCTATGATTACATAGCGCTCTATGAAGATATCACATATTCTCCTATTGCTGAAAATAGACATAAATAGTCAATACAAAGAGCAGGCAAAGTATTGATTGAAATGAAGCACAAGTAGAAAACTTAATATCATTATTTATAGAAATTCACAAGTGAAAAATATTGATTGAAAATTATTTGTATAGATAATTGAACTCTTTGTTTTGAAAGCTTTGAATAAACACATAATTTAAACTCTTTACTTGGCATCACTGCTCCTTGGTCATCTTTTTATTTTCCCTTTCTATTAATAAAGTACGATTTATTTCTAAATGGTATAATACTAATTCTAATACTAATAATACTAATACTAATCCTAATAAAAAAACAAAACATTTCTGGGCTTTGAAAGTGTTCCTTACAACCCGGTCTCCTGATAATTAGTAATAATAGTACAAGATGGCAAAATCATAAGAACATCTTATTTTCTGTCGTAACCTCCTTTCACTGATGGAGGGAACGAGACGTTGTGTCAATGTAGTGACATTAGGGGTCACTCTTGGGAGCCCCAAAACACCTTCAAATCTTTGAGAAAAGGTGGAATTTGCATGCCACTCCCCTGGACATACGTGTATAAATGGGAGCTGAAATGCAGGATTCATTCAGGTTTTGTGCTGAGGAGCCGAGACAAAGTCCCAAAAATTTTAGCAACAGTAACCGAGACGTTCCCCTTCTGTCACTCACTCGACGATGTGTTGATGTAGACCCCACGGACACCACACTCTGCCCCGAAGAGGTGGTTAACATGTCGCAAATACCTCACATGGGCTCAGGGCTGCACATGGAAGTGGCATGGCGATAGGTCCTGCCCTTCGAAGGGGAGGAGCTCTATAAACACAGCAACCGGGGTAGAGAGGGCTCTGCCCAAGGGAGACGTGTGTCTACTGAAGGGACACCGTGCTGCGGAAGATACATCACAGGAGGTTACCAGGGTAAACCAACACCTGTGGAGCACTTACCCCAAATCAGGGCACATTAGCACACGTATTGCGTCCGACTATGAATTCCTCTGCCGAATTCGCGAGCCAGAGGGCTAGGGAGGCAAGACATCCATGGTTCACGATTTGTGAACTCGCATGGGAGAGAAGAGTGCACGGCTTCAACTTCTGAAGGGGAAAGGCGCTATATGCAAGTGGTACACCTGGCCAGCTGCAACGCATTACGAAGCTTACCTGTTCATAGCTCGGTCGGGGTCTCAGGATCACGTGAGAGTCTTCTGGACTGAACTCCAGGTACATTTCGCTGATAGAGAATGCTTGCAGGTCCCCAACCCTCTTGATGGAAGTGAGTGTTGTCAGGAGGGCGGTCTTTAGTGAGACAGCCTTTAACTCTACTGACTCTAGGGCTCGAACGGGGCCCTCCAAAAGGTCCAGAGGACCAATGAGAGGTCCCATGAGGGAAGAGGTATGGCTTAGGAGGATTCAACCTCCTCGTACCTGATGATCAAGTCATGCTTCCCTAAAAACTTACTGTCTACTGTATCGTGGTGCGAAAGTACTGATCCAACTGCAACTCTGGGGGTCTTAGCATTAGAAAGAACACCACTTAGCAAACACATGCCACTTCAGGGTATACAGCTACCTTGTAGAAGGAGCCCTGGCCTGAGTGATCGTGTTTACCACTTAAGTCTTCTGCATCCTGTCCAGTGACCAGACGTGGAGATGGTTCTCCGTCCCTGAGCAAGAAGGTCCTTTCTCAGGGGAATTTGCCATTGAGGTGCTGTTGCGAGGAGCGTGAGATCTGTGAACCAAGTCTGGGTGCGCCAATATGGCACCATGAGGGTGACTTGTTCCTCATTCTCCCTGACCTTGCACAAGGTCTGTGCAAGTAGGCTTACTGGGGGAACGCGTATTTGCGTGGCCCCCCGGGGCCAACTGTGTGCCAGCACGTCTGTTCCAAGTGGAGTTCTCGACAGGGCATACCAGAGCGGGCAGTGTGAGGATTCTCGGGAAGCGAATAGGTTTACCTGTGCTTTGTTGAACTGACTCCAAATCAGCTGGACCACCTGGGGGTGGAGTCTCCACTCTCCACTGAGCATCACCTGCCGTGATAATGTGTCCACTGTGATGTTGAGGTTGCTGGGGATATGAGTGGTCTGCAGCAACCTGACTTCAGAGGAGGAGATGTCGGGTGAGTTGCGACATACGACGAGAGCGTAAACCGCCTTGGCAGTTTATATAAGCCACTGTTGCCGTGTTGTCCATCCAAACCATGCGCCGCCCCAGCCTGACTTAGAGGCATCTGTCATGACCACGACATTCCTGGACACGTGCTGTATGGGGACTCTGGCCCGCAGAAATGCAAGGTCTGTCCAAGGGCTGAAAAAGTGGCGGCAGGCCAGCGTGAAAGCCACGCAATATGTGCCGCAGCGCCATGCGTACCTGAGGACTCGAGTCTGGAGCCAGTCCTGTAGCAGTCTCATATGCATCAACCCGAGCATCAATTTTAGTGGGATCACCAATCTCTGCCTAAATAAGTTCAGGCAGTTCAGCACAGACTGCACATGCTCGATTGTGAGGCGTGCTGACATTGAGACTTAGTCTAACTCTGAATGCTCTGAACCGGGGAGAGCTTGCTCTTTTCCTAGTTTACCCAAACGGCTAAACAGCGCTCCCAATAACCAATCATTAAGCCACGAGGGTGGAGGGTATCCAGTCCAGCCCAACACTCGCAGCGGCCCAGGCAAGCATGGCGGTCAGCTCCGCATCAGCCTCAGACTGGGCCGGTACACCCGGAGGCGCCAGCCCGGTGGAATCCTTGGTGTGTGATATCTCCAAGGCACTCTCCGATACAGCGATCGACATCTCATGCAACACGCGAGCTCCAAAAGAGACATTAGGCTGGCACTGAGGCAATCTGCCTGTCTCATCCCAGAACTAGACGGGAGCAAACGAGCGTACTGGGGAATGAGCGGTCCATAGGGGACTACTCAGCGGAACCAAACCCATAGAAGCCCCCGAATCACCTTCAGCTTCCATCGGGGTGGCCTCATACCTTTAGGTAGAAGGACCAGCGGAGGGGACAGCTGAAGTGGCTTTCCCCCAGAAGAAGGATAGCCGTGACCACAAAGTTGTCATGTCATGTTCTCGCAGTGAGAACATGAACCATCCAAGAACGCTTCCACAACATGATTACAGCCCTGACACGTAATGCAGTGATCGGGGCGTCAGAGGTGAAGAGGTAACGACCGCACCCAGGAACTACACAGAGACAGAGAGGCATCTTTAAAAAGACGTTCACGTCAATGTGTTTGCGCTAATAGAGGAAATATACTCTTTAGAGGAGAAATACACACTTTTAGTGCTTTCGAAGCACCCAGGGGCATTGCTCTGCACTAAACGTGCAGATGGAGAGAAAGCCACTAGAATGCGCCATATACCCAACAGCAGCTGCTTCTTTAGAGGTGAATTGGTGGATTCAGCTCGCTGATACAGAACCGCTCGGCTCCGACGAAAAAATCTGAACGAATCCTGCATTCCAGCTCCCTTGTATGCCTGTATGTCTGAGGGAGTGGCATGCAAATTCCACTCGCCAATTTTCATTGGCCTTTTCTCAAAGATTTGAAGGTGTTTTGGGGCTACCAAGAGCAACCCCTTGTGTCAGTACATCCACACAACTTCGAGTGAGTGACAGAAGGGGAAATTGAGTTTTAATCACATAGATGAAATATTTTTAACCCCTAATACAAAACCTAAACTTAAACATGATTTTAAAGTAATATTCCAGGTTCAATACAAGTTAAGCTCAATTGACAGCATTTTTGGCATATTGACTAAAAATAATTTAGATTTGTCCCTCCTTTCCACTTACAGTGGAAGTGAATGGGGCCAATCCATAAACATTAAAATATTTTTTTTCCAAAAGCATAGCCTCAAGACAAAACAGTTTAAGTATTAACATGATTTTAGTGTGATCAAATTTCTTACTAACCTTTTCTGTGTAAAGTTATAACTAAATTTACAACTTCTTTGCTAAGACAATGCAACGTTAACAAACTCTAAAACAACTGTAAAATGTCAATTTAAATAATTTCACATCTCAAACAATACATCTCTTTAAACCCTACAGAAATTGGCCCCATTCATTTCCATTGTAAGTGCCTCACTGTAACCTGGATGTTTGCTTTTTTTTAAGAAAAGGACAAGTCAAAATATATATATATTTTTTTGTGGTAGTCAACATTATGCCACAAATGCTGTCGATTGAGTTTAACTTGCATTGAATCCGGAATATTCCTTTAATAGAAAAAACAAAAAACAAAACACTGCCGCTAGGAATGAGTTACAAGTTATTGACATACATTAGTCATTTGTTTTGCATGAATATGGAATGTTTAACCAAATTTGCTCACTGGTGTTTCCATTCTTAAAAACAAAGTTAGATAGGAGGCTAGCTAAAATTGCATAATGTATTGAATCAAAATTAAATTCTGTTTGTTGATTGGTTGGTCTCTGTGTTAATAAATCTTTGTTTATTTTCGTAAGAGCTGTTGTACATCTTACGATTTCACCATTTCATACAAATTAATACAAGTAGTCTTAAGACTATGTTGAAAAAAAAAGACAATTTCCATCTCAAGCAACCTCAGCACTTCCATTAACCCAAAACCATTAACACATTATGATTTCTACAAAAACCTGTCAATGACTTGCGTTTCACCTCCAGTGACAGCGTAACTGGCCACTGCGCCCCTCAGGTGTATCAGCCTATCGAGCATCAGAACATTTAACTACAGGGACATCTCGGCCATACCTGCTCCCTTTGGATACAAGCTATTGAGTAAGCTGAAGGCAAACAAGTGCAATGCAAACTAACAGACCAAGAGAGACAAATAAAAACTGATAAACAATCCATGCCCCTCAAGTCTTTGTCTAAGCAGGAAAAACATTGTATACCTGCTCAATAGAAAATAATTAGTTAAGTAACAAACTCTGACCCCCATCAGCTGCTGTGCAACGGTTCATAGAGGCTTTGTACATTACAACATCTGTTTAATGACCGTAGCAAAGCTATTATTAGATGGACTGAGCTGACAGGAAGAGCTGAATAACAGAGAGAGGTGGTGTAACTATCCCAGTCATAACAGGCTGATTAGGTAGCTGGCAGAACTACATGGTGTCGAGCCGCTCTCTCCATATCCTGTGTGGACACAGGCTTTATGGTTGAGTCAGGGAAAAATGAGCCCCTGCTTGTGTCCATAATTCCCCATGTTCATCACTGCCGAGTCTTTTTACGATTCAGATCAATCGTTCCCTGGTGAAAACCCACACTCGTACCACAAAACAAGACTCATTGTACGTTCAAGACAAACAAGCTATTTGGACTAACAGTGATTAACATTCATGATTATAGAACATGATCACATTAGTATTTGTAGGTAATCACACGTAGAATGTAGTTTCAGCACACACTCATTTCTATATGTTTGCACAGACACTACCAGTCGGATTGTCCATTAGGAGAATCAGGACTTTTTCCGATGGGTCAGTAGGCTGCAAGAAGTCTAACGTGCAGTATGATTTAAAAAAGAAATGCAGCCAAATAAACAAATAAATCACCTTTAAAATATAATATTAATATTGTACAATAAATGTAATTTTGAAAATAGAAAACAACCACATAATGCTTTATTCCTGAATGTTTAAAGTTGTTGGTCCAAGGAAAAAGAAAGGGGCCTTTCACACCAAACACATACTTGCGCTAAAAAAGGTAGACACAGTGCCACGAAGAGAGGAGAAAGCAGGTGTCTTGAGAAATGTTTTTAACAATTTAAGTTCTTTTTAGACACAGTGACTAAAACATGCATTTCTATCAGGAAGACTTGCAGACTTGAGTGAGATTTAAGATGACATTTATTCTATGAATATAAAACAGAAATGTAATGTCTCTCTTTGGCGTAAGCCCCGTCTGGCGGTCCGAAGAAGTTGTACTTGGAACCGCCATATCCTGCCGGAGATAGGAGGCAAGGATGAGGAGCCTACCCCCGTGCAGGACGGGACTCAACTGGTGGTGGTGGGGTGGTGGAGGTTGCCATGTTAGCACACTGAAACAGCAATGTGATAGATTGTGATCAGACTTATAAAGCAACAGCTTAGGAATTACACAGCTAATGGTGCGATGACGTACAGATGCTAGTCTTCCCGCTAAAACTACGCTGCGCTTACATTTCTCATGCATGAGATGCTGAAAAACAGAGAGACACAGCACAACGGTCAATGATGTCCATCTAGTGCATGTTTACATAGAAAAGCAATTGAAAAACAGTGCGCACAGACGCAAAAATGCATTCGATGTGAAAGGCCCCAAATATTTGTGCGGAGAAAAATGCCCCACAAAGGAATTAAATGTTTGCAGCTAGATGTGGAGAAATGTAATAAGTCATCACAAAAAGTGATCTTTAAAGACAACTATGGACAACTTAAAGGAATGACAGATTTTTTTTGGCATGCCAGCCATGGCATTAAATGTGTATGGTCATATTTTGTATTGGCTTTAAAACTGTATTCTGCCATATGGCCCTGATGGCAGCAGTGATGCCATATAATTACTTCAAAACATTCAACGCAGATTTTTCTGTCTTAACAGCAATGAATGTAGTTTATCTTCTGTATAAAATGTGTTAAAAAATATTATGAATGGATTACAATCAGAATGTTTTGGTTTAAACATGTTTTCGTTATTGCCATTAGGCTAGTTACCATCTAGCTCTTGCATAAAGATATACACCTGAGAGTATATTAGGGTAGGAGTCATCAATCACATCAATCATTAGTCATCAGCACCTATATACAGTATACTGTAAATCAATAATACTAATAATAAAATATATAGATTTTAAATGTATCAAACACAATTTAGTCGGTTGAGGGGGAATCATGTGATTTACTTTTTTCTACCGCTCTCTCGCTTCCCATATTAAAAATCTTTAACATGTTATCTGGTGGTAAGCAGGTTAAAGTAATCAAAGAATTCAATTAGACTGGCATGTTTTACTCCAGGGGCTCAGATGTAATCATAAAATTGAAGACGTTATTAATTAGACAATTAAATGACTTTCTGCAAGCACATTTTTACCCTGTCTATCCTGCCCTTTAAGAAATAATAAAGAATTAATGAATCAAAAGATGAAAAATTTCTATAATGTTTAGAAAAGGGCTTCACTTATTTAATGCTTCTGGATTTAAGTTTTTCGTGCCCCTAAATCTCCCTGTTGCAGAGATGTTAATTTATAGGTTAGATGTTTCCAATTAGAAGTTAATTGATTCTTTTTAAACTCGAGTTAAGGACATATCGATTGTTTGGAATTGAAACATCAATGTTGCCTGTTACAAACTCTCCATGAAAAGGAGATTGATCAAAGAGATAAAGAGATAAAGAGGTACCAGGGACAGTAATGAGTGAATTGTGTCTCTGGAAGGAGTTTTAGAACAACTCCTCTTTTGAGGAAAAGTGACCGAATAGCGATTACCTTTACCACAACTGTGGCCTTTGTCAAGTGTGTTCTTGTGCCTCATCTGAAGAAAGATTTTAAGAAGCACAATTTTGGTGGTAATGCATCTTTCAAGAGTTTAGGTATTTTTGGTTCATCCTGTGTGTTCAGCTCTTTCTGTCTCCTCAGTTTGATGTCCCTCTGATGACCACAAAAATGTGCTCAGGCGTGAAAAGCCCTGTCAGTGATTTATGGCTTTTATGGGTGCTAACAAACACCTTTACTTTCCAATAGAGGGGGCATGGAAACAATTTACTCTCCTTACTCTGCAGTTGGTTGAAAACACAATGCTCAATTCCAACAAACAGTTTAACCTCTATAGCCTTCACCACACTCTCTAGAGTCTATACTCAGGAATACATTTTCATCTAATAAATTTGAGCACCTATTTTAAGAGAGCAACAAAAGGTGCTTTCAATGCTATTGGAGGCTCCATAAAACAAAGAAAGTTTCAAGCGTGTGCACTATTTTTGCCTCACAAGCAGGAGAAACGTGTATGGATCGCTTTCAATCCTGCATGTTTACAATTTGCCCAAATGGAAAAAACCCTAATAAGAGAATAAATTGAGCAACATATTGGGTTTGCTTATGATAAGAGGGATGATATTTATCGAGAACAGCAGTGATTGCATTGGTGAGGTGGGAAGAAAGGTTTATTTAACGAAAGATTTGAACACACTAAAATCTGGAAAAAGAGCCAAAGATTTCGTGCTTTTTCACAGATGTCTTGGCTTTTGGGACTTCCTTCAATCATGAGACAAATGCGAGCTTCTATTCCTTGTCTAGAACATATAACATAATACTGTTGAGTTGATGACAACATCAAATTAAAATGGTTATGGTGCTTTGCCATCTTGCATACCATTGACTAAAACACATGGTAATGCTTGCATCTTCTGAATGCTGGTGGGAGATGGATGTTTATATGAAAAATTGGTGTGAGTCATTAACATCTTTCTTAATTTAACTTTTAAATGCATCTCTGACTATTTGCCACATGTCACCATTTGCACCAAACCTTGTGGATTACTTTTATCTAATAACATATGTGAGGGTGTCAGTTTCTTCTCACACAAGCATAGATGGCATTAATCAGCCTCATGCTGTTGTATTCAAAGTAGCAGTGGACTCAATATATACATATTTACAGAATCTCACATTATTACGTGCAACTTCCTATTCATTCTGACTCAACGTCCCTTTGTGTCATCTGAGACACTGGCAAATGTTGACCTTTGATGCTGGAAGCCCATGGAAGCTCATACCAGAGAATACAAATCAATGCTTGATATGTGGATCATCATTTCAACCGCAATGCTTGGAGCCAAGAGCGAAGCACCAGCCATCACAGTGTGACCAAAACATCAAACAGCCAGAAAACACAGCGTAGCAGTAGCACAGGTGTCAACCGTTCTGCTAACTCCAAATATTAGCTCAGCTGTCTGCATTCATCTGTGCACATTCACGCAGGTCCTGGGTTAGAATCCACTCAATTGCACATGCATGGAATCCTGCCAAGATTTGTTTACATGTTTTAGCACCAAAAAAAATAAATATATATATATATATACTAATAATACAAATATTATTACTAATATCATTCATAATAAAATGTTATGATGATAATACCCTCCAAAAATTAGAGATGCAATTTAACATCTAACAAGGCAGTATAACAGGTGTGACTAAGCCACTGATGGAAGTCAGTCCCAAGTTATTTTCCAAGGGCTTTAGGCAAACCAAGCTGCTCATTTCTGGGTAGGCCGAAAAGCAGCAGCAAACAGAGAGGGAGGGTGAGAGAGAGAGAGAGAAAGAGAGAAAGCAAGGGACCAAAGCTGCAGATTGGGTGGACGTTCTACTTACATTTGCAGCCATTGTCCCACAAATATCCTGGCAGACATTCGTGGCACTTAGCCCCTGTCGCTCCCTCCTTACATTTACAATATCCTGTGCCATTACAGCGATCAGAGTCTGAGCCAAAGGGATTACAATTACAGTCTGTAGAAACAAGACAAACACATACACACAGTGGAGAGACGGGGTCTGCGGTCTTCAACCTCTCAGATCAGCTCATGAATAATATCCCTCTGTTTTCTACACAAACAGCGTTTTCGGCTCAAAATGGGCCTTTGCTGCCACCCTCATGCAAATTACTAGACTACAGAAGACAGATATAAAACCACGGTTTAACTGAATATTTACCTCACATCTACCATTTCAAAGGATGGGAAGCCTTAGCTGGGGAAGGTGAGTAAGAGTGGACATGGAGACAATGGCATTTACTTAAGCATGGAAATCATAAGCTTGAGAATGTTTAACTTGGAAGTCCTATAATGCAAAAATGCAGGGTTATGCAAACCTTTAACTGAATGTTGCAATGAATACTCATGTTCTTATAAAATAATAAATATATCTTTATATATACACTCACCTAAAGGAATATTAGGAACACCTGTTCAATTTCTCATTAATGCAATTATCTAATCAACCAATCACATGGCAGTTGCTTCAATGCATTTAGGGGTGTGGTCCTGGTCAAGGCAATCTCCTGAACTCCAAACTGAATGTCAGAATGGGAAAGAAAGGTGATTTAAGCAATTTTGAGCGTGGCATGGTTGTTGGTGCCAGACGGGCCGGTCTGAGTATTTCACAATCTGCTCAGTTACTGGGATTTTCATGCGCAACCATTTCTAGGGTTTACAAAGAATGGTGTGAAAAGGGAAAAACATCCAGTATGCGGCAGTCCTGTGGGCGAAAATGCCTTGTTGATGCTAGAGGTCAGAGGAGAATGGCCGACTGATTCAAGCTGATAGAAGAGCAACTTTGCCTGAAATAACCACTCGTTACAACCGAGGTATGCAGCAAAGCATTTGTGAAGCCACAACACGCACAACCTTGAGGCGGATGGGCTACAACAGCAGAAGACCCCACCGGGTACCACTCATCTCCACTACAAATAGGAAAAAGAGGCTACAATTTGCAAGAGCTCACCAAAATTGGACAGTTGAAGACTGGAAAAATGTTGCCTGGTCTGATGAGTCTTGATTTCTGTTGAGACATTCAGATGGTAGAGTCAGAATTTTGCGTAAACAGAATGAGAACATGGATCCATCATGCCTTGTTACCACTGTGCAGGCTGGTGGTGGTGGTGTAATGGTGTGGGGGATGTTTTCTTGGCACACTTTAGGCCCCTTAGTGCCAATTGGTCATCGTTTAAATGCCACGGCCTACCTGAGCATTGTTTCTGACCATGTCCATCCCTTTATGGCCACCATGTACCCATCCTCTGATGGCTACTTCCAGCAGGATAATGCACCATGTCACAAAGCTCGAATCATTTCAAATTGGTTTCTTGAAGATGACAATGAGTTCACTGTACTAAAACGGCCCCCACAGTCACAAGATCTCAACCCAATAGAGCATCTTTGGGATGTGGTGGAACGGGAGCTTCGTGCCCTGGATGTGCATCCCACAAATCTCCATCAACTGCAAGATGCTATCCTATCAATATGGGCCAACATTTCTAAAGAATGCTTTCAGCACCTTGTTGAATCAATGCCACGTAGAATTAAGGCAGTTCTGAAGGCAAAAGGGGGTCAAACACAGTATTAGTATGGTGTTCCTAATAATCCTATAGGTGAGTGTATACAGTATATATAAAAATTTGTGGCATGAAGGGAACACACAAATTACAAAATCAAGACAAAAACATGGTGGAGTGTTCCAAATTTTCCAGTCCATTTGCAATCCAAAAGTGCATTAAAGTTGAGTACTGATCATTCTCAATTGAGAAATATCTCATCTCACAGAGAAATGAAATGGAGATTGCAACACATTTTATTTATCGTATGTTAAATACTTACAAATGAAAGGATTTTTAAAAAGAAATAAATGGGTCATTATCAAAATATGATGACAAACATGTAAAAGATGAAAAAGAAAGAAACCCAATTTAAAAGGAATCGTTGTATAACCCAACCTTTTAAAAATAATATGAAATGGTTTGTTTTACACATTTATATATATATAATATATTATATTTATTATAAAATATATTTTCTTTTTTTTATTTATTTAAATTAGTCAACTGCATGAAAAAACCCTTGTCCACTTCATCTGTTGTGACATTTACAGTTATTTATTTTTACTCATTTTTGTTTTCTCAGGTCAAGTATTAGGGCAAGGCCTAACAACTATACAAAAAAGCTAAACAGATTAAGTAATAAATAACTTAAATAATTCAAAAAGAATGTTTGTCCCTTGACTTTATGTCACTGGTGTTGTTAATGTAAAAAAGTTGTGTTTTGAAATAACAAATACTTGTGGAAAATAACTTTAAAGGTCAAAGTTCAGAGGAAGAAGAGGCTGTTCAAATGTGCATGCAGAGATTTTCCCACCATGTTGACAAAGTTAATTGTTTACAAAAGTTAATTTAAATATGTCATTGGTGTTACATTATTTAATGTTTGTGTGAAAGATTTGTGTATATATATATATAATTATTTAATAGTAGGATTTATTGATTTTAGTCTGATCAGTGGTGTATGTTTTGTGATGCTATTGACACTATTTTAGAAAATGCACATTTTAAGAGAATTTGTCACTGGTGTTACAAGCCTTGCTTCATTCGTTAAACAAAATAAAATAATAAAATAAAGAACAACAGTCAAGTTGTCCTTCATGAATAAAAATAATGTCAAGATGTTAAAAAAATAGCTTTTATCTGCAAAAATCTAAATTAAAATTTTCAACATTTTGTTGACCCAAACCAGGGCAGAAGATTTTATGCATCATGAATTGATTGAATTCTGAAAAACAACCAACATCTACTTCTGAGAAGGCTTTTTGACCAGGACGTGGAGGCTGAATTAAGCTCAAGTTTACCATCAAGAGCACTGTGACGCATTCCAATTATAACACTTCTTTTTCAAATCTAGCATTATTTGTTATTATTGCTAAATCCTTATATTTTCCTTTGGAATAACATGCATGAATGAATTCTGCACAATTTGTATTATAAGAAAATGTGGTTAATTTTGACTTCATGTTGACATTAATTGTTAGGCGATGTCAGTGACAAAACCAGCGTTTGACCTAATTTGATTTTTGCCAGATAAACCAGATCCTTAGTCAGGGTCTGGTTACTCTGATGGTGCTTCCAAAGGGCCATTACAAATCTGGATCTCTGGGATGTCTACAGAGAAAAGACAAAAGATTTCTTCAGATTTTGAGCTACTGAGAGGTACTATGTATTTAAGTTTTTATTATATTAATTTACAATAAATAAATATAATTAATTCTTTGTTCTTTCTCTGAAGAACTTGGACGTGTAGCATGAAACTCTTGTGGAATGGCATTTCTGATTTCATTATGCTGTTCATATACCAAATTGTTTTAATGAGAAACACTAATCATTCATTTTGCAATGCTCCTTCTGCTCTTCAAAATAAACGCAAGCACTATTTCAGACAGCCACATCTGCTGAGAAGAACTCTCTATACATGCAAATTCAGCATTTAGGCTTTGCTTAAGAGCTGGTGCTTTTAAAATGTTTCATTTCAAAGCTAAATACATTAATGCTTATTAATTATTAATGTTTTGCTAAAACACCAACATAAACCTCACCCACAATGTACTTTCCACATATTTTGACAGTTCGGTGGCACTTCTGTGACTACAGATATTGCAGGGTTGAGGAAGAGGTCAGAGTCTGTGACCTGTAACACCTAAAGATGTGTGTGGAAGTCACAAAGCCATGACCTGCTTCAAGACGTCTCTCTTGCTCTGTTCCTTGTCACTTGCTTTCTCTTTCCCAGAGTCTAAAGCATGCGGCACCTTTTTCCATAGGGGATAGTACTCATAGACACCTCACTATAGAAGTGTAATGGCAGACATCACAGCCTCACTGTGAAACCTGTCTGAATTCTTGTCTGTCTTTTTTATTTTTGCTCTGTATTTTTATTCTTTCTTTCTTTCTTTCTTTCTTTCTAGAAACTAAAGTCTTTAATGTCTAGTAACTTATGTCTTTGCTATTGCCTGTAGCGGTGTAAAGCTGTAGCTTTGTAAAATCAAACATAAAGAAAAACTAATTAAGATGGTGCATCTACAGTGTCTTCTGTCATCATCTGCCGTGGATCACATGCTATATTTCTGAAATGCAATTTTAGTGGTTGTTTATTTGCCCCAAAATAGGAGAGATGTAAATTGGGATATTGCTAATGCACAAAATTATGTGTGATAAGACTTGAGTGACGACAGAGGAATAGACAAACACACAGAAGGGAGTGAAGGGATGGAGGTTGATGGAGCAATAGAAGGGAAGGCCAGATGGCTGATTTGGGGAGTGTGTGATGTGTGATAAGCCATGTTTGTTGATGAGAGTGCTGGAGGACTGACCTATGCAAACATTCTCATCATCCAGATCTGCTGAGGCATTGCGGTAGTATCCAAGCTTGCACAGCTGGCAGTGCTGCCCTCTAGTGTTGTGCTTACAGCTCACGCAAATGACGGTGTTTAGCACCTCGATGTAACTGCAGCGATTTGAGTGACTGAAGCATTCACAGTCTTGCAAAAAGGGGAGAGAGATGGGCTGTGTTTAGGGTAAGTGTGTGCGAGTTTCGGCGGCACTGCAGAAGTGGGGCACCATGGCATGCAAGGTTTGGATTGTCTGAAACAGCAGAAGCGTGGCAGGCACTGCCATGGATGCAGCCAGCAGTGTTAGATGTAAGACCACCTTAAGATGAATGGAGAAGCGGTGTTGATATTAGAGAGTTAGCCTCGAGCACACCACAGTGATGGAGAGAAAAAAAAGAACAGAAATGTTACATGGAAACGACGGGGTACAAATAAAACACGGGCAGATGTAATTTTCAACCTCGGCAGAGTGCGAGTGCATATGAGGTTTGAAATTTACATCCACATGTATTTATATTGCATTGCTCATGGTGAGTTGTCTCAAATAAATGATGGAAAGGTGCATTGAAGGAGCTGGAACTTTGAAACAAGAGAATAAAACAATGGCTTATATTTTCTATATCCCCCAAAATAACAAAACCTCAGTTCGAAAATGGGTACACAAACTGCATTCTCTCCATAGAATAACTGCAATAAAATGAAAGACAAAGCATTTTTTTTCCAGTATTGATTCTGTTAGCTCCAAAATGAAAAATAGCACAACCAAACAGAAATAACTTCGTATCTATTTCCCAATAGTCTTCAAATAATCCAAACAACTTTTATCCAGGACCAACAAGAGTCTGTCCTAGTTTCAAAGTGAAGTTTAATCTCAATGCTCAGACACTGCTCTTGGCATAACACACTGATGTGCTTACCCAGACTCCCAGAGTCTCGGTCAAGCAACTTCCCAGTGCCCCCAACCAAACAGGTCTGGCAAATCTTCTCCAGCAATGTCCTCCACATGTCATGGGCAGGATGCAGTGCTCATAAAGCCTCCATGTCTTTCCCTTCAGAGTTGATGCTCAGGCTTTCGGGACAAGATCTGGATTGAGGTCAGGCCTTCTCGGCAGCCTTTTCCCCTGCTCTCTGAGTGGAGGAGTGAGACAGACATATCTCCTGTAAAGCGATCTCTAAAGCTAACTGGATATGTCAATCTTTCTGTCTGGAAAATGTTTTAGAGGGCTTGCTTCAACAATAAAAGAGACAGGGCTTCTTGTATATAAGCCACTGTGGAATTATATCAGATTCAATGTTCTCATCCAAACCTGGATCACCAAGATTGACTGTATACAATGCATTAATCCAACATAGGGAACATGATGCTTCCCCCTCTGAATCATCAAGTTGAGTCTCCACGATTTTAAAGACAAGTGTCCCTAAAGCATTTGGCACATCAGTAAATGGGACAGAGTTTACATACCAATTCAGGAAGGAGGTAATCATAAAACAATGAAGACCAAAAGGCACAATGCAAATGGAGAGGGAGGATTGGACTCTTGGAATGGGACGGGACAAGGATAGGTGTTCTGAAAGTACTGGAAATACAGTGCTTATTCTGGATTCATTTAGGGAAGAGTAGTGTTGAGGGGTTGTAATTTGAATGACATACACTGACACAGTATTAAGAGTATATGAATCATAGTCCTCCTACCTCTCTTACTGTTTGCAACTTGTACAGAAGGAACGGTTGACAAAGCAACTTGAGGAGCAACTGGACAAAATAAAACACAAAAAACAAACTAAATAAATCAAATAAAAACATGACTATTTATTCAAAAATAAATTCTAAATGATGGTGATATGAACATTTTTGACTGATAACGATATTAACAAAAAATGATAGGTATACTGATATTTTGCCACTTACCATTTGTCATCAGATCACTGCTATACTAAGGAATTATGCTTTACAATTTTACAAAGTAGAAAAGCTTTTTTTCTGTTCTAAAAATATATAATTTCCATAGAACATGGATTGGATTTCTTGAACACAGGATGACATTTTAATGAGAGGAAAATAAATATATGATAAAAAGATACAAAAATGAACTAAATGTGATAACATGATGTTTAAAATAATTTTTTTTACTTTTACTGACTTAAGCCCTGACTGAAGCGCTGAATGCAGACTATATTTTAAAGCGCAGCCTTTTAAGGTTTTTAGATGGTTTCCCTCATCGTGTAGCCAATAGGTATGTGCAGCTTTCACAACTTTTACGTCCGTTTATGGCATTTTTTCCTCATTATTGTGAGATCGAGAAAGAATAACGATTTTATATTATGTGTTCTTAGGAGTGCCAGCCCTTCTACATATTGTGGCTATTATTATTTCTGGATTCTGCATTTGAATTCACAGAGTTTTTACAAAGTGTGTTACTAATTAATTATAAAACAAATAGTCTTTGGCGACTGACAAGAATTCTGTTTTAATCCTGTTTCTGTGTCAGTTCATTATTTTTTCAAAAAGCTGTGTTTTTTTTAAATGAAAATATTGCATTGCTGGCAGAAACTGCTCAGCTGGCATTAGTTCAGTTAAGCTTCCCAGGCTTCATGTGTGAGAGCTTGTCAAGCATATATATCCCTAATTCCAGCTGCCAGTCAAATACAACAGCAGAACGACTCGGCTCAGGACAATCACAAAGTTATCAGCTCATCATGCATTCACAAAACAATTCGAAGGGCAATGAGCACAATGTCCTTCACCAACCTCCAACCCTCAATACCCACCCTAACACCCATGAACTCTGTCAACCAACCCTGTATACTTGCACCCCTCTTTATTCATGCCTTTTCTCATCTGTGTAATGGGTTAACTTTATATTGCCTTGAATCAGTCTACCTGAAAACTTCCAAGTTCTCCCCAGCAGGGCTGAGGCTAGAGGTCTTCACGGGTCCACCCTAACCCAAGGACCTGAGACCTGACCCGTGACCTATACGGTTTTGGATCCACATTTTATACGGTCACCCGGTTCGGGTCCCATTCTATTGCCGCGGGTCCCGGGTATAGTTTAACATTATGTGTAATACCTAAGTCAATCCAAAAAGACCCGGCCATGACCAGACAATGCTGATGATGGTGGTGCTGTGTGTCTGTGTTGTGACTTGCAACATTGTAAAATTAGGATTAGAAAGTGTGGGCGAGTAATAAGGTGAAAAACAGAGCAGAGCCACAATGACCTGAGAGACGTCAGAGGCAGAGCGGAGTTAAGGCACATGATAGCAGATTAGCAATGCTAACGTTAGCAGCCGTGGCAATAAACGAGCAATCATTATTATAGTTCAAAAGGGCAAACAGTCGAAGTTATCTTAATGCGAGATACAAAAAAATACTGTAACCCGTTTGTTATCTGTTACTGTGACAGCAAGTGGACTTTTGAAGCTGAAATAATGAGTGGATTATCTATGCTGTTTCAATCAGCAAGAGATGAATCACAGAAAACCTGGATGTATTTTACCAACTTTCTTGGCAAGGAGGATGGATTATATGCATCACGGCCAGGCACAGGGGAGAAGGCTACTAACGTTACATTAGGTAAGACACAAAGTTTTGTTTTCACAACTTGAAATTAACTTGTTAATAGCAATCAGTTGTGAAATCGATTTCGACTGGGTCTGTGTCTCCCGGCCGGGTCTCAGCTTTCAAATAATAGATGGGTCCTGTTCGAGTCCGGCATTTCTGGTGGTGGCGTAGTAGGCTAAAGCACAGAACTGGTAATCAGAAGGTTGGCATGTTCGATCCCCACAGCCACCACCATTGTGTTCTTGAGCAAGGCACTTAACTCCAGTTTGCTCCAGGGGGGATTGTCCCAGTAATAAGTGCACTGTAAGTCGTTTTGGATAAAAGCATCTGCCAAATGCATAAATGTAAATTTACGGGTCCGTTTGGGCACACATTTTTGGACTTGTGAAGACATCTAGCTGAAGTTTAAGAGGGCCAGAGAGAGTGCCAAGCCTAATAAAAATAGAGGGTATACTTATGTAAGTAATTTGCATTTGTATGTGTCTTTATGGCTGTTCAGCTTGCAAGACAGATTGTTTCTTCAGTATTGATTTTAGGAAGGACGATTACTCAAGGATCTCACTGCTTTCAGAACATTGTCGGAACCTTGTAAGTTAATGAGAAAAAAGCAGGAAGAAGTTTTTCTATCTGGAATGTATCAGACTCTGATAACACAGCAATGTTTAAAAAATTACTATGGATGCCATCCAAATTTTGCTTCACCCTAATAGCAGCCTGAAAATATTTTGTGAGTCAGATCAAAGGAAATTGTATCCAAGTTGAAAATGTACCCTACCTTGATTTCGGTTAGCGACACCTAGGGATGAAATGTTCTGCCGAACTGTATGCAAGCAGGAGAAATCAGGAGTTAATTGAATGCACTGGCAGTCGGATATCAGATGCACTAGGACAGGTCCAGATTGGACTCATAGACACATAAACAGCTACACACATCTCCAGATAGGTCATTCATAAAGTTGAGCTGATAGACTCAACGAGAACAAGCAACCAATCACAGATCTTCTCCAGAGATTGTATGTAATTGAGTCGTGTTTTGTGGCTTACTCTATATAAAATGGAAATGACGGCTGACAGAGATGAAAGGAAATCATGTCAGTCTATTGGAAGTAACGTAACACTGGACTGTGCAGTGCAGTCTGTGCACACATGTAATATTGGTTGCAATATTGATTTTAAGTCACTAATTAAAGTATGTTTCTGGCTGTGGGAATAGCAAATAATCATGTCAGAAACTGAGAATGTAAGTGATGAATTGATGAGACTACCCTCAAAATTACATACAATTAATTATTTCCTTTGGTGGAAATATTATGGCTGGGAATAGAGCAGTCTCATGTCAATCTCAGAGGCAGCACTATAGCGAGTGGACAAAACCAAATGCTCCTTCTGTCCAAAACATCTATGATTGTGCCCCTTGTGTGCTGCTTCATGGTTGACCTCAAGTGTGTGGGAATATGAAACGAGGACAGGGTGCAGGAATTCCAGCGAGGACACGTTTATACATTTGATAAAAATTTCCTTTTTTACGAGGTGGTTGGGGGACTGCATGCACACGCAAGATACTGACAAAAAGGAAACCCATCTTAAGAACCCATTATGAAATGGCCTTAATGTCCAATCACATTGGGAGAAATAACTCTTTTTCCATGTGATTTCCAGAATTCCATAAACATTACTATGAGTTTTCAGTTCAAGCTCCGATAATATTTTGTGACAGAAATTAAAGATGACAAAGAAATATGTTTAAAACAATTATTTTTGTAAGATTAATCAGATGATGTGAGCTGTGGATGTGTCAAAATTATTAAGGGTAATGTGTTTCTCTTTCTATAGATTAGTTACTTCCTTTTACTTAATCAGTTGAAGAATATTAAGTTGTTGATTTTGTCAATAAATCTTGTTAAAAACCAACAAAATATCATATTTTCACTATTATTTTAAATAGTGATTGTACTTTAGATTTAGTTTGTAAATTAATAAATTCTTCAAAACAAATACAAATACTGTAAAAGTGCCAAAGCATGCATAAAGTGCACAATCTGGATCCATCTGTTCATCAAACTAATCTAATAATCAGAGAAACACTGTTTCATTTTTCACAACCCTTTTCATGGACATTTTCTTATTTTAATTTTTTTATCTAGTGAGACACAGAAAGTGGGCATTCAACAATAAGCAACCAGTGATCTGCCTGAAAAAGATCTACCCTTAGAATGATGGGCAAATTCAGCTGTCCTCTCTTGTTATATTACATGACACAAACATAAGCAAAAGCCAGCATCGTGCTACTCACAGGACCACAATGAGAGCTTTATTATTGATATAAAATGTGTTCCATATAAACAAGTGATTAGGCATGATGCTCACCGCATCTGCTCTTCATTAATGTGTGAGTTAGTGAACATTCCGATAAAAATTAGATAAATGAGAAGTGACAGATTTTAATCAATGCCATCCCAGTAATGAAATGCAATCCTGTACAGACAAAATCCCATCTTAAAATATTAATTTTGCTCTAATGCCTGCATTAGGGCAATTCTGGCAGGCTTAATAAACTTGAAATAGAATTGGGAAAAGTCAATAAAGAATTCAATTACCCTCAAGCAACTCTGCAGTGTTTTCTTTTTCAGGCATGGTATGACATCTCCATCCTCAAGGACACTTTTACAGTCCCTCTCTCTCTTGCTCTCTCTCTCTCTCTCTCTCTCTAGTTATTGTGAAAGGGGAGAGTACAATATTTGTAATTGTTATAGTCATGGTCAGAGGACAGTTTTTATAGATTCATCTCTGTTTTGGTGTTAAAGAAACATCTCAGAAAAGCTATTCGGGACCCTGGCGACATTGTGAGTGTCTACTCTTTGTGTCTTTCTGTATGGAGGAGGAATACATTTACCATGAGTGAATGAATGAATGTTCATGGTACAGTAGCATGTTGGAGGGTGGTTTGACACCTGCATAAGAGACAATGGAGTGAGCACATGCAGAAATGGTGCGGCACAGGGCATGCTATACAGCCAAACACAAAACACACTTTAGGAGAGGAGTGGGAGGTGTCCACTTGGTCTGACGTTCATTTCTGATTAAATGTGTGACTTTTAGTAATATTTAATACCTGTGGGACTACTAATTACTTTTCAAAAGAGTTTAACAGATGTCAATCTGACTAAATCAACCATCAATTTAAATGTTGATTATTGAGTATTTGATTTGTGGAGTGTTATTGCATAGGCCTATGATATATGTTACACAGTTCCTATGAACTATCCAAACAGGAAAGGTGTATATTTGTCCTGGCCCAGGAAAAGTGATGCATGTGGAAAAATATTCAGGGTTCTACGTGCATGCTGTCTTGTTCAATATCTCTGTGGCTCCAGTTTTTCTATTCACACTCCCAGCTCCAGTAACTCCATCTGTCTGCTGGCTCACAGGGCCTCTGGCATGACCAGATAATAATAGATAGACCTGCATTTCTAATAATAAAACTATATTTTCCTCTTCTGGAGAGGTCCTGAACTTCAATATGCCAATGGACCATTTATATACACTGATCAGCCACAACATTAAAACCACCTGCCTAATATCATGTAGGTCCCCCTCGTGCCTCCAGAACAGCCCTGACCCATCAAGGCATTGGTTCCACAAGACCTCTGAAGGTGTCCTGTGGTATCTAGCAAGAAAATAGCAGCAGATACTTTAAGTTCTGTAAGTTCTGAGGTGGGCCTCCATGTATCGGACTTGTTGGTCCAGCACATCCCATAGATGCTCAATCGGATTGAGGTCTGGGGACTTTGGAGGCCAAGTCAACACCAAGAACTCTTTGTCATGTTCCTCAAACCATTCCTGAACATTTTTTGCAGTGTGGCAGGGCTCATTATCCTGCTCAATGAGGCAACTGCTATTAGGGAACACCATTGCCAAGAAGGGGTACGTGGTCTGCAACAATCTTTAGGTAGGTGATATGTGTCAAAGTAACATCCACATGCATGCCAGGACCCAAGGTTTCCCATATCTTCCCCAGGTAAATGATGCACATGCACATGGTCGTCCACATGATCTAAAAGAAAACGTGATTCATCAGACCAGACCACCTTCTTCCATTGCTCAATGGCCCAGTTCTGACATGCCCATTGTAGATGCTTTCGGTGGTGGACAGGGGTCAACATGGGCACTCTGACCGGTCTGCGGCTACGTTTTGGAGATGCTCTGACCAAGTCATCTAGCCATCACAATTTGGCCCTTGTCAAAGTCACTTAGATCCTTGCGCTTGCCCATTTTTCCTGCTTTCAACACATGAAATTCAAGAACTGACTGTTCACTTGCTACCTAATATATCCATCACTTGACAAGTACATTGCAACAAGCTAATAAATGTTATTCACTTCACCTGTCAGTCGTTTTAATGTTGTGGCTGATCAGTATATAATACATATTAAGAAAAAATATATATTCTGTGTGCAAGTGAAGCATCCGCCTTTGATGTCAGGTTCAGCATTTGAATTAGTCCTCCCACAACCCTTAATATTGCCCAAAGCAATATTGTCGTTTTCCAGAAGCAGCTTAACTGACACTGTTGTAATTAACTTTCAAGATAATCATGTGTGGTTGCAATTTATATCAGGTGGTGTCAATAAGAAATGGAAGTTAAACCAGAAGTGGATGTGAGGGGAAGTGAGAAGTAAAGCTGTGCATCTCGTACTTCCTGTTGATTTAGAGCTATGAGTTTATTTACTTACTAACTGGACCAACGCTATTTGGCAAACCTGGAAGAGAGATGAGAAAAGAGATTTTATCACAAACAATCAGACTTCTGAAATATAAATTAGCAACACTGAAATAATTTTACAATTATAACAATGTCTTCTTGAATAATAAAAAAGACATTAAGCAATTAAAAACAGAAATAAATCTTGACTACCATTTCAAACATTTGATGCCAGCAGAGATCTTCTTTTAGACAACACACATTAAAAAACACACACATCGAAACAAATTAATCTAAATGTAGGACCATGTTCTGGTATTCTACCAGCATCCCTAATAAATAAAAAATAAACAGAAAACAGTATAATGTTCAGTGCCATGTTTCTTCATAAAACAGACGAGTCAGTCGATGTGCTTGCCCATTTGGAAAGCAACGAATGCAGGATTTCCTCTGAACGCTGGAGTGCTCTTGCAGACGATGCTCTGGTGGTGGTAAAGGAGCTGAACTCATGCCCCTGCCATGTGACATCGATCCAGTATGTGCCATCTAATCTGTCTCCCTGATCTCTGCTTCCCATTGACAGTTAAGAGCCAAATTTGTACATGATTGAGCGAGGAAGAGAGAAGAGTGTATAGCAGACAAACTGCATAAGGCAGTATAAAATCTACTATCATGTCCTGGTATTCATGTCCTATTGTGCCAACACCAAAGAGTGTCCTGCATGGACGAAAACAAGTTCTGAAAGTTTCAAAACTTTTTAAATCTTTCAGAATTTAATTTTGAAGGCTTTGTGCAAGCTTAACTCACCTGTACACAAAAGGAAAATATAGCACATGGGACGTTTTGGGCAGTGCTATGTGCAACGACTGTGAGCTATGTCTTATTAAATTTTCCTGAGAATGCTAATTCAAAGCAAATTTTCCATGCCAGCTCAAAGCGCAAGTGGGTGTAGGTGGGAGTGTTTGTGTTATCTATGGGTGTGTGTGTGCAAACTGTGGGTTTATTGTATGTTAATAAAGTGGCACAAAGCACAATTTGCTATTTTCCTGAGAAATAGGTTACTGTCAAGGCGCAAAGTCTAAACTCAGTTCCTGCATTTGCAGCTTGGGGATTCCACCAGCAGATGATATCAAAGTAATAACAATCACTTGTAATACTAATTATGAATTGTGTGTCAGTAGATCAATATGTTTATTATAACTATTAATACTACTACTACTACTACTACTACTACTACTAATAATAATAAAATAATATTGTGAAAAGGAGGAGGGCAAGGCCTTGCCGTGACTATGCATGCCCGGCCCCCAATCAGGGTAGTCAGCCGAGGAGAGGGATAAGTACAATGAGATGCGGCAGTTCGGGAGAGAGAGAGAGAGAGAGAGAGAGAGAGAGAGAGAGAGAGAGAGAGAGAGAGAGAGAGATACAGGCAGCTGCCCTGTATGCGTTTATGTGTTTGAGTTTATTAAAACATTACTTTGACGCATCGTCCGGTTCCCACCACCTCCTTACCATTGAACCTTGATACAAATATGTTTATTTTTATTTTTATACAGCTAATTTACACTACCAAATCATTATGAATGAGCTGTCTTCATTTATATCAATGTAGCTTGATAGGAAATGGAAAATATAATAGACGGTACAATAACCGGAGAAGAACTATAGAACTCAATTGCACTTGAGCCAGACCTTTAGCGCTTTTCACGTGTGATTTCGCTAACCCACTTGCTCCTAGACTTAGTGCACACTTGCACACAAATATAAAAGCTTTATGGCCATACCCACTGACTTTGCACATATCACGTATCACATAGTGCTGCGCTTAAGGCATAGTGTTCTTAAAATAGAGCCCATTATCTCTATTTGGCCAAAATGTTAGTAGCTTTTAAAATTTTTGTTGCCGGGGTTAGGATTAGGGTTATGAGCAATAGTAAAAATTAGGCTCACCTTAGCAAGACCACTAATTAAATATCCAACATTTAAAAGCATTCCGTCTTCTTTCATCATTACCTGAAAGTCTGTTGCAATGAGAAAATCTGAAAAAACAGAAACATATACAAGCATCTAGGGCTGCACAATTAATCGAAATGAAATCGAAACCGCGATATGACCTTTTGCGATTATTAAATTGCAAAGGCTGCGATTTAATTAAATAAATAACTAGTCTGCTCCCTTCAAAGTTTAATTGCACTGCTCAGTCCAGTCTATATTAAATTAGCGTATTGTTACAGTGTTTTCCCTCTCATGCTTAGAGTAACAGAAGTGCTCCGAGTTCGGTTTCTTTTGCTTACGTGCGCTAAACGCTTTATTTACACTAAACTGGCGCGTCCTGGTGAAGCATTTTTTTATTATTATCTGCAGTAGCAGCATCTCAGTCTCCGCAAGAAACAGGTATCATAATAATATCGCAGAATACAAGATGGGGAAAAATTCAAACATCTTTATTAAAAGATTGCTGGGCAAACAGTATTAACAGTATCACCTGTAGAGTCCAGAAACATGCGCTCCTCATTCTCCTTTCATTTGTTTACCTCAAGAGAGCGTGTCGCCCTTATTACACTCCCCGCGGAAACAAGTGAAAACGGAACTAATATTATCAACATCCAACAAAATGTAAAGGAAGGAATATACTTATAATAAATCTATATCAAATATTTAGTTACTATTATATAATGCATTGCTAAATTAAATATAATAAAATAATGAATAAAAAATAACTAAATTAAATGGTGACAAACTAACCAAAGTTTTCACTTTAAATTTAATTACACCAATGGGTTATAAGTTCAACTTCAGTTTGACATTAAGCCTCATTCTATAGGACTATACTATACAGTAAAGAATAATTTGTATAAGCCTACTAGTTTTTAAGGCCTAGAATAAAGCGTAACATTTATATTTTGTCTATACTGAATTATTCAATCAATCAACATTATTTTTGACAGCAACAACTATGGTTTTACCAACAGTGAAATTTAGTTAACAGTGACATTGAGAAAGCTTACATATAACCAGTTTTGACAGAGCTGCTGATAAAAATTAAATGATCAGCATCGATTGATGAGATGAAAATTGGAGATTGGTGTCGGATGTTAAAATCCTAATTTGAGCATCCCTAATATTCAAGTTGACTGTTTCAAAAACTAATGTTGATGATCAGTGGGCTGAGATCCTGTCACAAAATGGACAAAAACACAAACATGGTGGATGGTAACATTTGGATATGAAGAAGACTTTGTTTCCATGGATAATTTATGTATTTATTTGTTTGTGGTTGAACTGAAAAAAGGTCTCAGTTTGGCTCTTTTTAAGAGGGCTCAAATGTGAAAACCCCAGTAGCCTTTTTGCAGTTGAACATGTGGAAAACATTACCATCATAATCGCAGTTCAAATCGCAATCGCAATATTTTTCGAAATAATCGCAATATAACTTTTTGTAGAAATCGTGCAACCCTACAAGCATCTCTATACATGCACTAAACAGCATCTATTGTGTAATACAGCACTGCCCCACTTAGCACATTTACTTTAAATACAGGCAGGCTTTTAGTCTTTGTTTGTATTCACCCTCACAATTCATGTAAGTGCAATACAACCTCATTTTTTATTTATTTATTTATTCATTCATCTCTCCTTTCTACTAGCTGGACAGTTATCCGCATTGAGACGGACACAAAATATCATGTGTCACGTCATTAGATTAACTTTCAATCACAGTGGTATCCAGCCCCCTTTACCTGCTGGAACTCTCCATTATGTCGGAAAGAAGGAATCGAATTGTGAAGCCTGATGTAGAAACGCATTAGGCTGCTTATGTTTATTGCACACTCTATTGATTTTTACCATTTGAACTTCTAGACACTGGGGTCACTTGAATCTCTGAGATCAACTGACTAGGGTGTGTGTGAAAGCAAACACTTGTCCATCCATCTGTCCTTCCTAGATGATCTTATTCTCTTTACTTTTGCCTCATTTTGGAGCTTGATATTAACTACACGCTCATAATATGGACAAGAACAGCATGAACACAAAATGTCGTTTGTGTTTTACGCAAAAAAGAAAGTCAAATAGGTTTGGGATAACATAAGAGTGTGTATGATGCCAGAATTGTAAAATTCTGATTGAACTAACCCTTTAAAATGCCTGAAGAAGATCATGAAACATTACCGTTAGAATAAATATTTTAAAAAATTACAGCAGTATGCAGCACTTATTCTATTCTCACTATCCGTATTCTAAACAAATACTTCCCTTGACTTTGTGTAAAAACACCTTCAGGGTTCCCACACAATTGATGATCATGATGAGGTGTTTTCAGTGTATGAGCGGCCGGCTCTACACCTTCATTTTGAAGTGTGCGTCACTTGCAGATTATTTATTTATTAAATTAAAGACACTTTTTTAGAATAATTATCACACTAGGACATATTAAAATGTAAATGTACATTCAAAAATAAAATTTCGTCCAAATACAATATGTCATATTCCATGACATTCTGCGGTTTATTGCTAATGGCATTTTTATGACTATATTCCATGTTTTCTGCATACTACATGTTGTAACCACGGAATAAGCTGAATCGTTGAATTATTGAAAATTAATTAACATTCCGAGATGTTAAGGCCGAATCATCAAGCTACAAACCCAGTGTGAATAATATATATATATATTTTTTTAAATCAGTGGTCCAACTGTCATCATCTAAAGTTTATAACTCACAGGGTTGCAAACTCATGAGGGTCCAAAATGTTGAATCACTAATCCACGGACAATGTTGAGACAATCACTAATCCATGTTTTCTGGGGTTATTTTTGTTTTTTAAAGAATAAGTTAAAAGCACCAACTTAAGCTATTTTAATGATTCAAGTATAGAAAATTATCTGCACAATTGTGTAGAATTAGCTGTAAAAATGAAGGGTATTTTGGTGTGGCTTGCTTATATTTTACAAATATGTTCAGATTCAATAACACTGTGTAACAATGAGTTTTTTGCAATTTTTTTGGTTCCTGGTTAGTAAGTGCTTTTTCCTAATTGCTTGTGCCAAGAATTTCCCACAAACTTTGCTTTTTTGACCAAGAAATTTACCTATTTTCCAGAACATTCCAGATAGATTCAGTGCTGAGTAAGCTTGGAGTAACTTATAGAACTTTTTAGATCTTTACAGTAATATAAATAATAGTACAAATACAAGGGCCTTAAGTGCCCCAGTTCAGTTTAGATCCAGCTGCCTAAGTGGATACATATCAAGACCTTGCTGGATGCCTTGAAGTATGATGAGTACAGCTGGGAGGTCAGAGAAATGGTGGCATTCCTGATGGGTCTCCAAGGCGCACTTCCAAAATTGGGACTGGCCACAACGGACTGAGTTCTCTGTGGGTAGGAACAATGTCAAGTGGGGGCCACTGTTGGACCCCCGGAAGGTGCCGATGCCACCACAGCACATAAAATTGGGCCTTATGAAACAATATGTCAGAGCTCTAGATAAGGAGTCGGCAGCCTTCAAGTACCTTCAAGACTTCTTCCCTAAGCTGTCTGAGGCAAAGGGCAAAGCCGGTATCTTTGTCAAACCACAGATACAGAAGATCCTGAGTGCAATGAATTCCCCAAGAAGCTCACTAGTAAGGAGAAAGTGGCTTGGAACAGTTTTGTTGCAGTGGTTTGGGGCACAGTGGGCTGTGGGATGTCCCTCAATGTCCATATCCTTGATGCTCATCTTGATAAATTCAAGGAGAACATGGGAGCGTACTCGGAGGAGCAAGGTGAGCGCTTCCACCAGGATATATTGGATTTTGAATGCTGTTACCAAGGACAGTATAATGAGAACATGATGGGAGACTACATTTGGGAGCTGATTCGTGAAAGTGATTTACATTATAATCGTAAATCTCGATTATCTTTGTAGTCATTTTTGTATTACTTTAGTATAAATATATTTATGCTTTGTCAGAGAATGCTACGAATGCACTGATTTCAAAGGGGATTTTACGTCGGAAGGATGAAGCGGGAAATTATGAGACGTTCAACATCGCTTCATAAATTTCAACCATTTAAATTTGTTTATGTGGCTTTGTACTCTCAAAGACATCATTTGTGTGAAAAACACTTTTATGTGATGTTGGAGCCGAGGTTGTGCTGACGTGTCACTTCATAGACTTCAATGTATTCAGCAACACTGACACAAGTCATGTGACATCCCCTCAACATGCAGAAACATCAGTCACTTTTACACATGAATAGCTCTTCCGCCCTTTTCTCTCCATGATGAACAAGGTAGACTCACATGTCGATGCTGAAGTAAACAAACAACATGCCCCTCTCTTTCAGTTGGTCGGTACATGTAGCAGGTCATTCAGATTGTTTATGAATGAGAAGTTTCACGAATGCTGCTCCTTACTTAGCATGCTCCACTAAAGCAAAGCACGTGATTGGTAATAGCTGTAACCAATAAATAGATCTGCCTTGGTTGCACAACAATTGCCATACTCACGATTGGCTGCTGATGTAATCAATCATGATGGGGTAAGCGCAATTAACAGCTGATGTTGTTTCACAATGAGCAGCCGCCAGCAGTGAAAAAACTATATAGATGTGTGTATTTGACTCCTATTCCAATTCCGTTCCATTTTTTTGTGCTTGTAACGGAAACCTTGCTAGCAACAGTCAAATGGTTATATTCATATTGTCCTTGACAAATCATTATTTTTCCAGGACATTTATGTATTTTTCAATTATCCATGGCTTTTCCATGACTGGAAAACTGTTTTGCAAAATTCCAGGTTTTCCAGGACATGTGGAAACCCTGACCTTTCCATAAATTAATAATACCCATTTCCCACAATCAAGCAATTATGTTGTCAAAATACTTTGAAGGAAAATCTGTTGCAACAATTGAGAGCTTGTAGATTTTAATTTGAGTACTTGTACAGTAAATGGAAGCGCAGCGTAGTTCTAGCGGGAAGACTAACAGCTGTACATCATCACATCATTAGCTGGGTAATTCCTAGCCAATCGCATGTAAGCCATTGCTTGATAAGTCTGCTCACAATCTATCACATTGCTGTATCAGTGTGCTAACACAGGCACATAGACACGTTTCAACCTCTCCAGGCCACAGGAGAATCAGGCAAATAACATCTCTGGAAGCCCGCCTTGCCTTTCCAACGACGTCGTCACTTCATCTCAACTTCAGCCTACATCAAACTCATGGGAAGTAAACAACCAGCAAACCCGGATCTTCACCCATATCTCATTCATTTAGGAGATCTCTCTCAATCGGATTGCACGACCTGGCGTGGAAGGAGCGTGCTCCAAGCGAATTCGGCAAAATCATCGAATTCGGCAAAGTCATTATCATATCCATCAAATTCACTCCGATTTAGTCATGGGTCTAGGCCTTCCGTTGCCATGCTACCTATTCATTACAAAGTTGCAACGCTGCCTGTTCATCATAACGCTTCCGCATCAATATCAAAAGCCAGTATTTCACATCAACAGCACATTCACTCTCAATGTAATGGCAGGCAATCGCATAATCTCATGAGGGCAGCTCGGTCAAGGTTCAATCACTTGTCATTTACCATCTGCATGCCCGAGTGTTCCCCATCGGGGAATTAAGATAATTATTCAGGCATATCATCATGTACAGTCAATGCTTATCGTACGGGCTCTCATTACTCCATTCAGAAAGATACCCCCGTTTTGCCGGTCACCTTCGCCCAAATCCCGTAATGAGTGCTTTTCAATTCATCATCCCTATGCCCTACTCACTAGGAAGACTGAGTCCATGACGTGAGCATTCCGAGGGAGCTTGACATCATAGCTTAACCCGTTGATGGGCGCCCCCCCCCTTTTTTTAGCACAAACCATGCAAATGACATACCCAAATTAAATGGCTGTATTCACTGGCCCCCTTAGAGTATGGACACAGTTACAGTATCTTTTGAAAGACACTTTGGGCTTTATTTCCCAAGTTTCAGAATTAATATACATTGTTATTTTTAAAGCTAGAAAACTACACTCTATTTAAAAAAAAATTTAAAAAAAAATTGACTTTGAGATAGGCTCATTCTGCTTAGAAGACTTCAATATATAAGATAATATACAGTTTTACAACAGGAAAGCTGCTCAACATAGTCTGTCCAAGAACGACGATGAAGTGTAATTCTTCCAGGCGAGATCTCATGTAAACTATGGAGAACATATCAAGATTTATAATTATGTACAAAAGTGCTACTGGACGTCATAGAATGAACTATGTCACGGACAATTGACCCAAGCAGGCTGAACTGGATTCATCTGGCGATCACGATTTCATAATAAGGTATGATAATGACATTGCATGTTGCCACTTCCGGCACAAATAAACAAATTGCTGTTTCTGGAGGATTGCCATCATGCAACAGAGATCGGATACCAATGTCGAACACTTAGACCTTCGAAAAGACGTATAATCTGTTAACATTAATTTCATATACATGCATGTATTTATCAGAATGCAATTATATTAAACGTAAGCAGAGTGACGTCACTCCTGAGTGCGAACAAATAGGTATCAACGGGTTAATATAGCCTTCATCAAAGCCTTGTGAAAGAATTTATTTCGTTCGGTACAACATTTCGAATGAGGTTCCCAGAGCGCCTCCAAGGGCGCATTTATGCAATCCATAAAACGCAGCATTTTCTTACTCCAGACGTACTTCCATGTTCTCATTGCTAGCACCACTGTTGCAGTGCGCCTCTGACACCTAGCGGTAGGCTCCGCACCGCTTCCCCTTATTCATCAGATTATCTATCACCAGCGGAAGGCATTTCGCTATGATCAGAATATACAGTGCGTAATTCCCATCTCATGGCATACTTATATTTTATTATCATTCAGGCATCATCAAAGTGCAGAAATTCGTTGGCATGTCTTCACAAATCATTCACTCATCGTGGTCAGACCACTACAGCAACAACTAATCAGAACCAATATATTGATAGCATAAATGCTGGAATTCAGCCATACATGTATAGGCGTGTGTGTGTGTATCTGGTCTCCGGAATACTGTCAGCGACAATGGTAACTTGGCACATCAGCCGTCGAATCAGCTATCAAGCACATTCGGAAGGAGATTTGCAAATATTCACAAAATATAAAGTGCGATACTGCATCTTCAGGTCGTAAAGGTGGGACATGAACAGTTGGAACTGATCCATGCTTGAGAATCACATTCTCGAAGATCCCGATTCATATTAACACACATTCACAAAGCAAAAAAAAAAAAAACACAACGAGCACGTCTCTAGAATTTCTAGACATCACACACTATTCTCTAACCATGCAAGCTTCCCCCCTAAAGAAACATGACAGGATCAGGTCTATTTGCACGTCGTTCTCTGGTCAATTTGGGTCTCCTAATGCAATCTCCAGCCCTATCAGGCCACCTCAATTTTGCCATGCTTATCATTCCTCAAGGCCACTCCCTCGTTTCCCACCTCCTCACAATTGCTCATTCCATAGACAGCCTCTCCTACCCACCAATCGACGATGGCTGCCGAGAATCTCCAGACAACACGCCCCTATTCTCAGACATGGCTTCCTCCATAGGATTCAGGGGTTGCCATCTAGAACCATGGTTCACAGGGGAATGGCCAGAATTATACTTTCTTCAATATAGCTTCCTACGCTCCAGACGCTTGCCTCGAAAGTAATCCCATTGTTAGATATTTCATAATTTAATGTATTTAATAAATGTTCTCGATCTACAATCCCCATCTCGATGCGGCTCAGCGGAGGGAAGAAAGAAATGACACCGAGACCCAAGCTTCAAATCCTTCCACGCCATTCGTACAGCACTTCATCATATGGTCCAGCAAACAACCTTCCCCTCTACCCTCCAATGAAATAGTTCTTTACCCTATATGGGGTAAAATATATGTTTGAGTACAGAAATAGGAAATACATTCCCAGAACCACTGCAGCCTCGTTTTGCGATGTCACTGCAAGCTACATCTACAAGAGAAGTTTAAAAGAGACCTTTCTTATTCCACACCCATCGTCACGGCCAGCGTCATATGGGTTCCCTCCAGAAACGCAAACGCAACGTAGTCATGCGACAATTCCACAGTCGTCCCTACAATCAATAAAGGCTGGCCCTCCTCGAACCATCATGTCCCCTATGAGACGTCTGACATGGCAGAGCATTTCCTGTAACTTCATCATCCCAGCCAGACACATTCCTGGGTTTTTCAACGTAGTCTCTGACCCCCTCCCTCGCTTCGCAGGAGTTCCACAGACCAGCTTCTATGGGCACCCTTCAAGGTATACTGGAATCTACAATGAAGATGCTCGGCCGCTGCTCTCCCCAATCGTACCTGAAATAGTCAACTTGACCTAAATCATCAAACAAGCTCAACTCCCCATCAGCCATAAGTTCTCATGCATATCTGGTGGTGGTTGGTGGCTCTTTCCCAGCTCATCCTTACCTACACAATGATTCAATTCAAGCAAGCCCATTGTTCGCAAGGATAGCGCATAACTATGCTCGCACCATAACGAGATATCTTTCAACAAGGTATTGCGTGACAACATCACCATTATCATATGGCGTTATGTATGCTGTTCACTTTGGCAAAGATAACCATTAAACTATTTTTCCCTCGTCGGAGGGTTTTCATATCAAATGTTTTCTTTCAACAAAGGGATTGCACGCAACGTCGCCATTATCGTATGGCTCTACACACATTGTCCCCTTCGGCAAAGATACCTCAAACAACTTTTCCCTCACTGGAGGGTTTTCATATCAAATGTCTTTCAACGAAGGGGACTGCACGCAATGTCGGCATTTATTGTATGGCTTTACACACGTTGTCCACCTTCGGCAAAGATACCACAAACAACTTTTCCCTCATTGGAGGGTTTTCAAATCAAATGTCTTTCAACAAAGGTACTGCACAGCAACGCCGACCTAATGCGAAGATTCTGCACAACCAGGGGCCCTCTACGGAGTGTCCAAAATCACAGTCGAGGACAAAAAGCACAGGGACGAAATCAAACTCGAGGAGAAGAAAAAAAAAACTGCTTTCCCATCGCAAAAGCTTCACACAACCATGCCAGAGGTATTGCAATTTCATATCAATTCTGATGCTCACATCCCTTATTTTCCTGAGACCTGGTTCGTACCAAACTGGATCATCTCTTTTGGTGGTAGTACTCTACATTCTCTCTCTTTAGAATGTGATGAGGTCATGCTACAGCGTCAGTGCCATTTTTTTTTTTTAAAGCAAAACAAGTTCAGCAGTGGCTGGCTGATGCAGTGGCAGGATGAGTAAAATAACTTGACAATTAAATGATTAAGAGTGAATTTATCATGTAACAAATCAAATGAGACAATTTTATCACATTGATCAGTGCAGAATTTGGCGCCGACTGACCGCACATTTACTGTCTAAGGATGGTAATGAGAAAATTCTCTGAAGGAATGTTTCTGCAGGATGTTTGCATTCAGTAGAACTACATGGGATACTACAATCCAGCCAGCTGTCAAATGTCACAAGTTCCATATTTCCATGAAAACATAAAATAGAGGTTAGGTATCAATAGATATAAGAGTGAAGTAAGAAAATCTCAATTATCATCAGAGAACTGCTCCAACAGTTAAACAGTGAATTATTGATAACACTAGAGGATAGCTGGTAAATCCTTAAATTGTCATAGTGCAGCAACATGTTTAATGTAAAACACAGAACAACTTGAGTGTTATTCTTTCCAAAGATTCTCCTCATTTTCACATCAATGGATTAATCACGCTTGCTAACAATCTATGGAAGATTAAAAACTATGCCTTCTCCATAATTTCATTATTATTATTTCAATTTGCCATTTCCCTTATATTTCCAATTTCAATGTTGCAAATTAGCAAGCAAATGTTAAATCTAAAGAAGTCATATAGTAAGTCATATACTTACTCATATAGTAAGTAGCTTATATGAATTGCAATGTAACTGTAATTATGGTAAAACTCACATAAAGATAATAGTGTGCAGAGTGCATACTTGTTTGAAATGAGACTCTGTTTGTATATTTATCCATTCAGAATAGGGCTCAGGACATTTTTTATTTATTTAACATGACAGTAATTCATTTCTTATTTGTTGTTAAAGGTAACTGTTGTATCAACCCATTCATGCTGATCACTCCTTAAAATCAAGAAAATACACCTTGATGCCTTCAGAATATGAAATATAATTTAAATCTTATTAAGATATATTATTGCCTGAACATGATGACTTGATTTAATCAAGATTATTTGAGATTACCAAGGGCATGTGCACTTAAATTTAAATCACATATTGACATTTAAATAAGGGAATTGTGAAAAACCTAAAAACACCAGAAATTGCACATTTCTATATCTCTAATTCAGGTGCAGCGGGAATAAAGATTCATTATAACTTATTTTTCTATGCAAAGTAGATAGCAATCAAGCAAGTACTTTGATCCGTTTTTATTGGTCTGGCCTCAGTTGTTCCAGCTCTTGTGATTGTCACGACTTCATTGGCCCTGCCCCCACCCAGCACTGGTTGTCTGTTCTCTCCCATTTGATTTACAAGTGCACAAGTTAATTTTGCTACAGGTTTTTTGCAAAAGTTGTTGCAAAAGTCAAGGCGGGAAGATTTGAAGTTGCAGTGGCAGATTCGAGTTTACTTTAAACTTTGAATTCAAAACACAGGTTTTGGATTATTGTCAATGAGGGCAGATTGCAGCTTTCAACTATTTTTATTTGACAAGTTTTCACATCGGGCTTTGAGTGTAAATTTCAACTTACAAGTACAAATATTTACTGTATACTTTCTCAATTTCAAATCTACGAGCTCTCGAGTTTTGCAACAGATTTACCTTCATAAAAGAATCTGCACAGAATGATTAAGAATAGAAAGTCTTCTGGGAAAATAAAATACCCCCAGACACACCTAAACACATGTTATACTGACAGTTTTTCAGGCTTCCTCCCAGAGGTTGACAGGACATAATTAACCCAACCTGGGCAAGATACCAGATCTGTCCTACCCTACGTACCACACTCACTTTCCTGCCAATGCATCAAGCTTGAGGGATTCCCACTGGATGGCATGAACATTGTGACGGCTTTCCTTTTTCCCCAATTGAAAGCCAATCTGTTCCTAAACTACCAATTTCCTTGGCCAATAAAAACACACCTTTGCCAAAAACCTCTGTGATGCTTTCTTTCACAATGTTTTTCCTCTGTCTTTTGAAACGGAAGTAGTTGAATTGCTGGTGGCCTCATTATTGTTGTTCTGGTAGAACAACATCCTGACCTTCACCGAGTCTCATCTGTTTGCTTTTTCAGTCCACCTGGCCATTCTGTGGACAAAATTTCAACCTTAGGCAAAGTTGGTAATTACTTTCCCTGGCCACTTACATCTCCTGGCTATCCATCATCTGTTTTCCACCCAGACGTGTGCCGTGACAAGCACAAGTAACCGTGTGTGGCTTAAAATGGAAGGAATGTGACAATCTGCACCATGGACCAAGCCAAAGTGATTTGGTGGAACCTCTCACCCAAACTCTTCTACAGTAAGTTCCAATTCAATGTCTTACAGAGGTGAGTGAATAGATTAGTATAGTAGATGGCAAGTACAAAAATTGCCTATGGTGAGTCACAGTCACAATTAAGATTCTGGTAATGCAACGCATGGTGTAATATCCTGTGATGGAAGAAACAAATATTTGAAAGAGAGATTACCGTTGCAGCAGCAACGGTAGAGATGTGGAAAAGGTAAAGTAAACAAACCAGGTCTCATGGGGGAATAAGTAGAACATCACACAAAACAAAGAAAGAGGGAAAGAGAAAGCATATCATTTTCAGAACTGACACTACGAGAGTCAGTATGTACATGGAAATGGTGGGGTGTGTGAAGGATATGCAGTCCAGGGTGGAGATGTTAAAATGAATAATTAGATAACATAAACGGTACAAATAACTCTCCTCTTCAGGGAGAAGACAAGATGGCCACCTGGCCCTTCAGATAGCACTAATTAGAGCATCCGTATCACACTGAAACAAGGATTGAGGACACGCTTAATTACACTTCAAGATTGTTCATGTTATAAAACAAGAAAGGCAAACATCTTCTGCGAGTTCAGGGTGGAGCAGTTTCGAAAACTGGAATTGACATTCTCTCTCCCTTACAATATCTCCCTCTCTCTCTTTACATGTGTGAGAATGGCAGGTGGAGGGAGGGTGGGGTTGGGAAGGGTACAGCTGTTATAGTTTCAGGACTGGAACAAGCCGATTGATTCAAGGACGCCGAACAATGCCAGGGAAACACATTGGCATCTGGCAGCCCTATACTTATGTACACTAATTAAAAAACAAAACCAGCCATTGTACATAACGGCACCACTGATAATAATTTACTCTCATTGCAACTGTCATCTCCAGATGTGTTGGGCTATCTTAGCCAGCTAGGCTGAACGGAAGTAAATGAGGCATTATGAATCCCCTCCATAGGTGGATCTTACTGGAGCGTGATTTTCATGGCTCCTGTGCTGTTTGCTGAGTGGGATTTTGTGTCCGAATAATTAAATGTTTAAAAGCTGTAAAATCAATAAGTCCTATAAAAGTGTATATCATGTTTGGCTTTTATCCCTCGACTGAAGCTGAGGTCAATGATGAGCGATAAAAACCTTTACTGAAACCAAGTCGGGACATGTTTCTCTTTAAGTGCTTTGATCGCAAGTAATTTAGAAGGGCAGACCAGTTTGATTTGAAGTTTCATTTGCACAGTTTAATCCTGCCAGGACAAGAGGAATTAGTCAGTTCTCTGTTAAGAACTGCTGTCTTAAACCACAAAGCATTACCCAGTGTGTTCATCCAAGAGAGTGGTTAGAAAACAATTAGCATTGCTCGCTAATCCCTACATCAGATTTTTAAACATTAGTGAGTGCTCGTTGGTCTTATGTTTTCAGACTCCGTACTCCACAAACTACCCTATAGTTGCTGCCTTTAGAAAATTGTGGCAATGTGTAGATCAGACCTTGTTTTGACTTAGTGTCAAGAAACCCTATATCATCCTGACAACCCATAAAACACACAAACATTAGTCAAGTTTTAGATTCAGATCAGCATGAGAACATTGTGTATGGGTTCGGTTGCTGCCTTTTCCAGGAGGGAGAAAATGGGGGCGACCTCATCACTTCCCCTCTCCGGGATAGCAGAAATAGTCTGTCATGGCTAATTCACGAACTGATCGCTCTGCAACTCGCTGTTCCGATGTGAAGCAAGAACCCAGCCACTTCCCAGAAGGTAGAGTTTGCTGTGACAAAGAGCGATATATACTTCTCTTTTTTTTTTCTAACCCACTCGGGCTAACAGGAATCACAAAGACACAGAACAGAAAAGGTGACACAACATCACCCAGAAAAACTCATCCACCTTGTACCTCACTTGACAATTTTCTGTATACCATAAAACACCAAACTTTTAATTTAATGTATTTTTACCAACAGGGTTGGGGAAGCTACTTTAAAACTGTTTGGTAAACTACAAGCCATTAATAAAGAGTAAAACTTCAGGAAACACCTTTTAAAAAGTTGTTAGCTACATTACAAGCTACTAACAAAAAGTAAGCTGTAAACTGCATTAAAGCTCATTTATTTAAGAAGGCAATTTATTTGTTTTGTAATTGAGAGCAGTATTTATCTGGCACAAAAACTAGAATTATTAAACAACATTTAAACAGAACAATGAACACTAAATAGAACCAATAAAACTAGAAAAAAGCACAATGTACAAGTAAAATACATAATGATTTACTAACACCAGCATTTAACAAAATATTTTACTACAAACAAATAGACATAAAATGCTGCACATGGACAAATGTTTTATGAATAATTTTTTTGAACTGATTCATCTACATAAACAATCTTAACCGAGTTAGTAGTGTCCCTAGTTTTAGTTAATTACACCCCAACATGGTCTAACTTGTCTCCATTACCTTAACACATGGTGGCTGTGTAAAGCACAAGAGCAAAGTATTTTAAAATGATCTCCAATTGATTGTAAAATGACAGACTGCCTTTCTTATGCCAGAAATGTTATTGTTTTTAATCCAATTATTTTTAATCCAAAGGGAACAATCTTAGATCCTGTCATCTGCAGCATTATTACATTATGGATTTCTTACTCTCATCACACAGGACTATAATAATAGGCTTTAAGGTGAGGGAGAGTTTTTATAGTGGGATCAGAGTCTGTTTTTTTTTTTTTTTTAATAATGCACTGTCATCTCAGTCCTTCAGAACACTTCACAGGCTCCTAGAGAGTCATGAGGTACAACAGCTGCCAGGAGGAATATGTCGCTCCACTCGCATGCACGCACGCACGCACACACACACACACACACACACACACACACACACACACACACACACACACACACACACACACACACACACACACACACACACACACCTTCAAACCTGCTCAAGACATGAAAAGTTACACGCACCTAGTTTCTTTGCATGTCATGTGCTATGTAAAATTACATCCAACCTGTATGTGCTGGAAACATATGGTGAATGTTTAGTAGTGTTAGCTTACTTTTGGGCAAACAATCTGTGTGTTGGATTGAAAGGTCTGTCTCCTGCCATTTGAATTAAAACGCAGTGGTGTAGTCCCCAGGCTGTAATTACAGACAGCACTTGCTTTCTAAAGGCTAACTGTCCTTCTGTTCTTTTTCTAACATTTGACATATGTGACTGCTGCTTTCTGTAAAAAAAAAAAAAAAATAGTCCTATTAATATTCTGCATCTCTCTGAAGGGTAAAACAGAGTACAAAAAAAAAAGTCATGGCATTACCATGTTTTTTGGGACACTGTCATGATGGTATTCTCTGAAGTACCTTGCAGTACAATGTAAATACTGGGGATGTGCCTGAAGCCAAATACCTTTTTCAGAAAGTTATGAATAATGAGTTCAAAACGATTAAGGAATTCTACAAAATAACAGAAACAATATCCGTTAGAATATCCTTGATTTTATTTAGCAATTTTCTAAAGAGCACATGATTAGCCTAATTTCACGATCCTTTAGGGCTTCCCTGATTATCAAAATAACTTAAAAATAGTGACATAGTCATATGTGATTATTAAACCTCAAAAAGCTGTGATAAAATTAAATGAATAGCCTACATGGTCTACGTGCTCTTCAGAGTAAACAGTGCAATATTCTGCATGCGTAAAAATAATAAATAGTAGTAGGAGTAGTAGTAGTAGTAGTAGTATTAGTAATAATAATAATAATATATAAAAATAATAAAAGAATAAAACTTTTTATGAGTTTTATAAAGCATATTTACTTTATGGAAACAATAAATAGAATAGAGTTAAAAATAGGCTCTTCGTTTAGTTGACACACTTCAGGTTTAAGCCCTGCCCACATCTGTTTTTATTCGAATACAGACACAGATCATTTTGCCATTACAACAGATGCAGATACATATAATGGCTTCGCTGTACACACCTAATAAATGTAATAGGGTAATATTACAATACCAATGATATATCAAAGTACTATGGTATTAACATCTGACAACATTATCCGACCACTGACACACCAAACTTTTTGTACTTGTTCACTACATCTGTGCTGTAAAGAGTATTTAGTTTCTAATTCAACACAATTGAACACAACACAATCTTTCAGAATGCTGATACTCCTCCCCCTTCCCCTCATCCTGTTCCTGTTCCATAATGGCCCATTTCTATTGGCCGGGCATTCACAGGGATGTTCGCAGGTGGTGTGTGGCATGCCGTGGATGTCAGCTGTTGAATCCGGTGGCCACCCCAAGACTGCCAATGCACCCCCCTTCCATTGATCAAGGTCCCCGTAGAATGTTGGATAACAATTGTTGAAGTTGAGAAATCACTGTTTTCACCATTTGGTGTCCCAGTGAGAACATCTAGGTTACTGTTGTAACCTCCGTTCCCTGATGGAGGGAACAAGACGTTCTAGACTCTACAACAGTAACCTAGATGCACCCTGTCTGTCGCTCACTTCAACGTTGTGTCGAAGAAGTGACACTAGGGGTCCCAATTCAACTGGGACCCCTAGTGTCACATGGCGTGCATGTGCTGAACCTCCTGATGCAGGTGCGGGCAGGCAGTTGTGTGCCAAAGTGACACAAAGCTGTGTCAGACTGCATGTACCCTTCCCCAATGCCCCATAAAATCGTCATAAACTTTTTAGGTTCCCAGCACCCTGAAGGGGGGAACAAAGCGACGCGCCAAGCATAGGAGCAGGCTGCGCCAGCCGTGTCTTCTCTCTCTATATGTTTCTCGCATAGAGTCTAAGCGGCTGGGGCCATCTTAATGCCATCACACACATCAGGGAAGGTGTTTTTTCCCAACTCCTATTCTTTCAAGGGGAAAAGACCCCGCGGAGAGCACCACCTGCCCAGGATGGGGGGAGGTAAAAAGTGGAGGAATACGTCAAAAGGGTTTTCAGTCCAGATGTGGGAATGGGGCGGTGGTAGATACTACCTGCTGCAAGGGAGGAGTTGCTACAAACATGGCGAACAGGGGGCAGTGGGGACTAACCAAGGGAGACACGAGTCTGCCCATAGGGGGACCGTACAGCAGAAAATATGCACAAGGGAATTAATCCACACAAGGGCCCATCCTGTGGAGCACCTATTCCAGTACAGAGTAGTTTTAGTACCCGTAGATGGTCTGGTCGGGGAATTCCTTCGCTGAATTTGCAGACCAGAGCGCTAGGGAGGAGTCATCCAGGGAGCCGAGTTAGTGGGATCTCCTGGGATAAGTGCGCACATGATCACTTCAGTGGTGGGGAAAGGCGCTAGGTGCAAGAGGTACACCCGGTCAGTTGTTCCACGTTACCGAGTTCTACCGGCTCGGACCTGAGAAACCACGGGACAAGACTAACTCAACCCTGAGATTGTAAAATCTCAAAAAGGTATTGGGTGTTGCCCAGCCCGCTGCTCTGCATATGTCTGCTAAGGAGGCTCCTAGGGCCAGTGCCCACTAGGATGCCACACTTCTTGTCGAGTGTGCTCGAACCCGCAAGGGGGCGGGCACGGCCTGGGTGTGATAGGCAAATGCGATGGCATCAACAACCCAGTGGGAAAGCCTCTGTTTGGAGACAGCGTTCCCATTCCGCTGTCCAACACGTCGGAACACCTGCTGTAGGGGGACTCCTGTCTGTAGAAAACAGAGGTCTGTCCAGGGGTTGAAAGTCTGGCAGCAGACGGGGGTGATGAACACACTTTGCGTGCCGCGGCGCCATGCCCATCTCGGGACTCGAGTCTGGAGCCAGTGCTGAAGCGGTCTCATATGCATCAACCCCAGAGTCGCGACTGCCGCAGAGGATGCCATATGCCCCAGGAGCCTCTGGAATTGTTTTAGAGGACAAGGTGAGGCATTTCAGCACTGACTGCGTACATTCTTGGTGAGGTAATTGAGTATGCGGATGCCCACTTCCCACTTTCCTTTAGCAGTCGTGGGTTCGGAGGTGAGAGGTCCACGTCTAGGTTGCCAGGGCTGCTGAATTGTGGCACTCAGTGTGAATTGCCGTGAGAATGGCATTTGCGGGCCAGGTGACCCAGGAAAAGAGGAAATTACTCTCTTATGGAAAATGTGGGTACAGCAGCAAAGTGTCCCGTAGGGGGTGCAGAAAAGAAAATACCTTGAACTGAACATTCTCCTCCAGCTGGGGATGGATTGGTCTGTCTACCAGCTCCAGAGCAAACGTCTCGTTCCCTGGGTCGTCCGTCTCAGGAACGCATGGGAGATTTCCGGGTCTTCGAGGACATTCGGGAGACGGGGGCGCTACCTGTGGGACACTCGACATTGCGGCTGAGAGCTGAGCACAGTTTGGGGCAGAGCTGCCTGTAGTCTGGAAGCCACAGGAGGATGCCCTCGGCGAGCAGACAGAGCATGGCCCGCGCTGGTGCAGCGGTAGGGCATGATGTGGGAAATGGCCCCTGTCTGTTTCTTCACCGCTGAGAACTGCTGGGTGAAGTCCTCCATGGTGTCGCCGACCAAACTGGGAGACTGGGGTGTTCAGGAAGCGTGTTTTGTCCACGTCTCGACCAGGTTCAGCCAAAGATGACGTTCCTGGACAACGAGGGTGGTCATCACCTGCCCGATTGTCCACGCTGTGACCTTTGTGGCCCTGAGGGCGAGGTCAGTCGCTGAGCGCAGTTCCTGCAACACGTCGGGGTCAGGACTACCCAAGTGCAGATCTTTGAGTGCCTTGGCCTGGTGAACTTGCAGGAAGGCCATGGCATTCAGGGTGGACGTGGCCTGTCCAACGGTGCTGTAGGCTATGGAGGTCAGTGATGACGTCATCCTACAGGCCTTGGAGGGGAGCACCGGGCGATCCCGCCAGATTGTGCCGTTCTCGGGACACAGGTCTTTTAAGAAATATTCTCTTTTAGAAGCACTGTCGAAGTGCCCAGTGTCAAAGCTGCACTGCCGTGCAGATAAGGAGACAGCCGCTGATATGCGCCGTAGATCCAACAGCATACACTCTATAGAGATGAGTGGAACAGTAAGTGACTGCAGCTCGCTGAACACACAACCACTCGGCTCTGAATAAATTTTTTTAATGGACAGACGCATGATTCCCTCCCTTTATACCCATATGTCCGGGGGAGGAACATGCTAATTCTGGCCTTTTCTCAAGTTCAGAGATGCGCGAGGCTCTCAAGAGAGACACCTAGTATCGCTTCTTCGACACAACGTCGAAGTGAGCGACAGACGAGGAACCTGGTTTTAAAGTGGAAGTAGGGTAATGGCTTCTGGGAAGACAACATTTAGTGCATTGTGAAAGGTAGGACAACAGCAAGAGAGATGGTTTATGGTCAGAATAAAAGGACATGTGTGCCTTGTTATCTGCATATAGAGCCCATATTGTTCTTTCCAGAAAAGGGTGTGTGTGTGTGTGTGTGTGTGTGTGTGTGTGTGTGTGTGTGTGTAGGTGAGAGTGTGTGTACTCACAGATATTTGCTGTGCCCTTGGGGATAGGGAGATATGATCCAGTGCTCCAAGCTCTGGCCTGATAATTCCTCTTACAGCGTCCGCAGTCAGGGCCTGTGGTGTTGTGCTCACACTCGCAAACCAGTTTCTCTTTGTCAAAGATGCAGCTGTTGGCGTGAAGGTTGCACTTACACCTGTCATAGAAAAGGGAAGAAAAAAGAGGAAATAAAAGATCTGCCCTTAAGAGATTCCAATCGAAGAGTTAAATTACACTTGAGGAAGATAAAAAATTAGGACCAGTTCTTAGAGACCAGAGTGACCTTGTAAATCATTTGCATTTCATGTAAAAGTGTATCTGCATTTGGAGGTATTCTGAAAGCATCCTGAAAGTGATTTGAAAAACCTGCACATGGTGTCAAAGATTCAGCAAAATCCACATCATTATTTTTCCCTGTTTTATTATTTTTTTCTCTCTCTAAAGATAGGTTATTTATAATTGTCCCACTGGAGAAGAAATAATGAAATACAGGTCAAACTGTCAATGAAAGAAAAATAAGAGAAATATATATTTTTGGGAATAATCTAAAAAATTAAATAAAAAAATACAAATGTGAAGAGACAATGAATATAGTGTGTTGTAAGTTGAGTCTTCAGTAATAAAAAGGCACCGAACAACTATAAGAGCATTGGATACATTTACTGTAAGCTAAATGGGTATAGCAGAAATTAGAACATTAATCACAGGAAAATAAGGATTATGCAAAAAGATAGACACTGTTGCACATTTATTTATTACAACACTTATCATGCCAGCATAGGCAAATACATTTTCTCTGAGATTGTGAAGTTTTTCTACTATACTGTATATACTGTATATTACTATTCTATAGCACACCAATAAATGACAAAGCACTTGTGAATGCGTTTATCCCTCAGGGAAAAATATGTTTAAATGTTCTTTGCACTTAATATGGTTATACGTACATTGCCTATAGCCAATGAGGACAAGAAACACCACGCAAGCACATCCACACTTGACAGGGAGGTTTTTCTTTCCCCAGTTCATTTTCTAAACAGACAAATATATTTTCTATAAGAAAGGCAAAAGATGGATGTTTCTGTTGCACAGATGTTGTCCTGACATAAATAAATTGTGATGGTGTTATGTAAAACTCTTCTGCAAGGAAAGAATAGAGTAACTTAACTTACAGTACACTTGTGTTTATGTGTGTGTATATGTTTCTGTGCAGCTGCGATTCTTGAGGCTTAATATAGACAGTAAATTAAAAGGATCAAAATTTGCTCACATCTAAACTTTAAATCAGGTTGGAAGTTTTATGTAATTCCAAGCATAAACATTGTTTCTAGTTTCTGATAGAAAGTGCAGAGATATTAAATGGGAAGCTGACATGAAATAGTGAGAAAATGCTCTCAGACGTGATGTGACTATACATAACTTTGATTGCATGGAGAAACTTAGCAAGTAATGCATTACCAGAAATTCATCAACTTCATCAAAAGTTACTAGATGCTGTCCATAGACCTTAAAGGAATTTTCAGAGTTCATTACATGTTAAGCTAAATCGACAGCATTTATGGGATAATGTTGATTACCACAAAAAATTATTTCAACTCGTCCCTCCTTTTCTTTAAAAAAAGCAAAAATCCAGGTAACAGTGAGGCACTTACAATGGAATTCAAATGGACCAATACATAAACACTCTTGTTCTCTGCTGTCTCTTTTTTTCACGCATGTGCATGATTTTTTTGAGCAGGGATGTGCACAAGGGGGTGGCTCCATGGCCCAAGCCACTAACCCTTTGCCTTATTTGGCTGAGGTGCCACTCTGGAGAAAGTAATTTTATTTGTAAATATTCATATTACAAATGCTTTTTTATCCACAGTGCCAAAGCAATTAATACATGTATTAATACAATTTATATGTGTAATTTTTCTATTGTTTTTTTAATATAAATATGTGCTAGATGACCATCTTCGGCTGTTGTGTCGTGTCTCTTGTTTTGCAGGGCAGCGGATAAGGAGCAACAGGGGGCGGGCCGCTTGAGAGTTGAGCGTGTTCAAATGCGTCAAAAATGTGCATTAGTATTCAATATTGCTTGAGTGGGCCCAAATGTAGACAATACAATTCTATATAACAATAAACACATAAAAGCGTAAATCTGGGGGATGCCACTGCCCCTTAAAATGTCTGTGTACAGCCCTGTGTTTGAGTATGGAGGATCATTATTAAAACCATTAAAGTGCTGTGTCCGAAGAGATGTGCGTGCAGGGGCTGATAAATGTGATCCACCGAATCATGTTTCAAAGTGACAAATGACTGCTGGGTCCCTGCAGGTATACATGGGAAGAATAAATGATTATGCATTATTCTCCAGACACCCTGATTTGCATCTCATTATCTATCTATCTATATATATATATATATATCATTTAGTAGAAGGGAATGTCAAATCTTAATATCCTATTCAACTTATAGGACATCCTCTTTAAAACTGGCACCTGTCACCCAAGCATGAATCTGTTGCTTCTATGAAATGTCAGCAAGCTTGCGTACATAAAATCTCCCACCAAATAATGACATATGATGCAAATTAGTCGCCTATATTATGGTGGGCCATTAAACTGCACATAAACAGCAAGTAATAGACTTCTGAGACAAATTAAACTACACAAGTAAGATCCATAAAAAAGGGTTGTTTTACTGTGACACTCTACATGTTGACAATTTGGTACTTATCTAAGCTGGTAAAAATAGCCTGCCAGTCCTAACTAACAAGGTAAGCCCAGCGACCAAACAAAACAAAGCTGTTAACCTGCAATAAGTTATTGGCATGCATGGCATCCAGATGTGTCCTCTGTGTTTGTACCTATTTTGGATGGAGGTGTCAGATTCCACATTGCATGTTCTGTAGCTTGACATTCATCTCTTTTTATCACCTGTAACATTTTATTCATGGTGTTGATACAACACAGAGCAGTGCTGCTGATGTAATGAAGGGGATACATCGAGAACCCTCCGGGTCTCTTTGCCGTAGGCATGGTAGCATCGCTAACAGAAATTAAACATTCTCCTTCCAGTCTGGTCACTGGGGGAGACGGGGCACAATAGCTGCCTCAAGGAAAAGCGTACATTTAATTAGACTTTAATGCCAAAGCTGCGCTCCTGTGGTCCACCATAGAAACGGTCTGGTTAATTTATTGCAGACTATGCCATATTCACAAGTACTGACTTGCTCTGATAAAGGATTAAGTTAGGGAATCTGTAATGAATGCAAATTGTGTGTGTGTGTGTGTGTGTGCGTGTGTGTGTTTCCAAGATGTCAACAGTGTAAACAAAAATTCTGCCATCACGTACTCGTCCTTATGTCATTCCAAACATTTGCAGAATGTCCAAACTGCACTTTTCCCACAACTCAATCAAATATGGCACATCAAGACACTTCAAGCCATGTCTCTTGTGACTGATCATAGTGTGTCAGAAAGAAAATAATTTCAAACAACATGATAAGTAAATTACAGAATTTATATATTTAATTATTTATTGTGGTGATCTGGGCATGGCCGAGTGACGTCTGTGGAGAGCGAGTCCGAGAGAGGAAGATAATTTGTTCCAGGCTCAAGAACGTCAAAGCCGGCTGCATAATAGGGGTACTTGGCTATGGGAATTTGCACAGGGAGATAAAGTCCTTGTATTGCTCCCCACATTGAGCTCTAAATTTCTAGCCAAGTGGCAAGGACCCTTTGAGTTGGAGAAAACGATTATGACGTGGAATGAATGGATAGAGGCAGAGCATGTCAAATTGACCACCTCAACCTCCTATAACCATGGAGAGAGGCGGTCTTTGTGAATTTGGTGGAGATTGAGGAGCTCTGACAGAGGTGAACTTTAAAAGCCACCGATCAAGTCACCCCGGTCACTTGCAGAGACCACATCTCACCATCACAAGTTATGGAGTTTCCAGGTTGCAAAAATAATTCTATGACGTGTTCTCACCTCTTCCCAGTCGTACAAATCTCATAGAGCACCATAGCAAAATGACCCCAGGGTTAATGGCACGCAGTTGTCGCTACTGATTATACGAACACAAAATAAAAGTGGTTTGAGAAGACTTAAAGGCCATGCTAGATATGGGGGTAATAGAAGAATCCCACAGTGACTGGGCCAGCCTAGTGGTACTGGTTCCGAAGAGCGACGGTTCGGTCCGGTTCTGTGTGGATTATAGAAAAGTCAGTGTGGTATCTAAATTTCATGCATACCCAATGCCTCGGAGTGATGAACTGCTCTATAGCTTAGGCATGGCTCACTTTTATTCAAGTGGATTTAACAAAGGAATATTGGCAGATCCCCTTAACTCCCATGTCCCGTGAAAAGATGGCACATGTTCAGATAACACTAATTCATGACACTTCTGATTGGTTTGTTTGGGCCGCAGATACGTTTCAGCGGCTTCTGGACCAAATCCTCAGACCGCACGCTGCTTGTGCCGCTGCCTATCTGGATGATATCATTATTCATTATTGGCAGCGGCACCTGCAGCATCTGAGGGCTGTTCTGAGGTCTTTGAGATGAGCTGGACTCACAGAAAACCCAAAGAAGTGGGTACCCAATTGGGCAGATGGAATTACAGTCTCTGAGCTTCCAGTTGGATCACATGTGCGGCCCCAAATTGATAAAACCACAGCGATTGCAGCCTGCCCGAGGCCTAAGACCAAGAAGGAGGTGAGACAGTTCCTGGGGCTGGCTGGATATTATTGTAGGTTTGTGCCTAATTATTCGACCGTCACTAGCCCGTTGACTGATGTGACTAAAAGATCTGACTCACCCTCCGATACTATCCGGGCGTTCTTTCACCCTCTGTTCGGAGAGCAAGGCTGAGAGAGGAAGAACGGTAAGGATTGATACCTGTGGAATATTATCTCTAACAACTGTTTGTGTTTGCAGTTAGAGCTGGGAGGGATAAAAGAGAAGTCCAGACTGACAGAGGGGGAAGAGAGAGACGCAGCAGTATTCCAGCGTGTTTATTTATTGTGCTGAAAAGCCAACATTTGTGTAGAGGCTGAAAAGCTTGTGAATAAAAGATTTATGTTGACTGTTTACCTGCTTCCTCCTTCACGACATACAAGACACCTGTCACATTTATTTCTTTATTTTTTGTGAACTATTGTTTTAAAATAATGTGCTAGTCATGGTGTATATATAAATATATAATTCTAATGAGGGTTTGTGGTCAAATTAAAAAGACCACAGTTGTGTTATGTGTTACAGAGGGGAAAAAAGCTATGCTTCACAATAACGAAGATGTTTGTTCAATTGGCATTGAATCTAACAAAAAAGGCTGAATGCCCTCTTTGAAAGGCAGGAGATATGCTGTGACCTCCAAAACTAATGGAAGTCAGATCGATAATGACAGACAAATCTTTAGTATTTCTACTTAAACAATCCTTTCAACTGACCTCATGAAAAAAGAGCCCATCTTTCATATTTTATCTGCACTAATGACAGTTTTGTAAACTGACAGCAAAACTCTCAAGATGCCTAGCAGTGTACCAACCTATCAGTGGATAATTATTAGCAATTATCTCCAAAAGAAGCTCACACATGCACGGCTAAGCGTGCTGATCCAACCAAAACAGGCTGAGTGAAGACAGCATGGCCTGTGAGTGAGCTAAATAAGTGCAGCAATTATATTAAATTAAATTTGCAGGTGTTTGAAATTAAGAGAACAAGGTCAAAACTCTCGTTGAAATAACTGTTTGCTCATGTCACGTATAAAAAACATTGTACGCATCAACAAAAGAGACGAGGAGGCATGCACTAACGAGAATGCAGAATCTACTTGTTGCGTCAGATGGGATTTTGGCTCTAGTCTGTTGGCTGATTATTGTTTTCTTATGAATCCTACAAGCACTGTCATCTACAAATGTAAGGGATTTTTCCAGAGGTCCTTGAAAATGCAGTCATTTGTGTAAAGAAATTGGAGGGGTGGGATGCTCCAGTTATCCAGTGTCTAAAGTTTTCATTTTCAGCATTATAAAATTAAGGCCTGTTTACACCTGGTATTAAAACACTAGTGGACACTGGACAGGCGAGACACAACCATTAACATCAGGTCAAAATATACGTCTCTCATGACCACTTGTTTTCAGATTTATTTTATGGAAGGGTGTCAGTTTTCATGACAACATACATCAATCACTGTGTCAGTGTGTTACTGCATGACAATAAAGTGGAAAAACGTACAAGAAAAGAAAGTGCAGAAAAACTCAGTGCACTATATACTAATTATATTAAGCAAAAAGTCTTAAGTCTTAAGCATGTTTTTTTATGCATGTTTTCAAATTTTCTCGACCGGATGGTGATTTTAATTTAAAGCCATATGTAACAAGCAAAGTTCAAACGTTTGTTTTAGCACAGCAGTTGATTGACAGTTAAGTAGGCAGTGTTTCACTGCCATTCAAAAACATTCAAATGGATGAGCATTTATACTATGAGCCCAATGTGGACTATTTCGCCTAAAATGAACCATTGGTATCAAAATTAATGTGAGAAATTGGAAAACGGCCAATGGATGTGGAAACGGAAGTCTCGCCTTATGGGTAAAGGAACCAATTACCTTTTAGATACAAACATAACCTGTAAGTCAACTTAAGAACGGACATGCACATTATCTGATCCAGCCTGAAATATAGTGATTTTTGACATGATCAGAACTAAAGAAGAACAATTTATGATACCATTGTTGTCAGATTTTACTGCTTGTTTTAAATGTTCTTTGATCGTAATCTTGACACACCATTTTGGACATTTCAGTCTTTCCCCATTTAAGTAGATAGGAGCTATACATTTATGCCACTTGTTTACATAGAAAATAGCTGTCCAGCCTGCCAGAGAGCATTCCAAATATGTCTTCCAAGTGGACTGACTTGCCTTGAACGGGACTTTCATGTGATTTTATGTGTTTTCTACCAACTCTTATTGTGAATGAAGGGGACACATCTTTACATTTTTTGGGACCAGTTTACACCTGTCTTTGGCATTATTCCGTTTCATAAGAATGGCCTATAACGCATCCTAAGATAAGGTGTTAACGGGTACAGGGGGGAGATTTCTGTCCTTTATCTATGTTTTAAAAATGTTTACAGTAGTGAAATGGTCTCAGGTGAGCCTGACAGTGAGTAATTTATTTTAGTTGCATCTAGAATTTTTTCCATCTGATGAAATTGCTTGAATTTTGACCAATGTGTTTGGTTGACGGGGTGGTATGGGGTTTTTGGTAAAGGGGGTTCCAGGTTGGTATGTTTCCTTTTTTGTAACTTTCATAGATTTGCAGTTGGCCCAAAAATAATTTTCCAAATATTGCTAACATTTTTAATTGTGCCTCATGAGCTCTGCCATTTGTTCACTGACACATATCTTCTTTGAGTTTCTAACGTTTGTGAATGTACAATGTACAATGTACTTTCTTCCAAGTTTGGTATGACAAAATATGCAGCCACCACGTCTGTAGACCTGCCTTTCTTGCACAGCCCTAGTTTCATTCTCTCTATAATACAAAAACTCATATGCCCATTTTGTCATGGATTGCATCATCCCTTGTACCATTACTAGCCAGTTCTTACTCTTTATGGTCGGCTGGGAGCAACAGCATGTCATAGACTGACAAGGAGAGCCCTCAGTTTCGAACCTCAGTCAGAATCTGAGTTAAATTACACATAGGATCTTGTGTGCTGACTCTAATTGCCTCCTGACAAACACAGACAACTGCTCTGCAGTGCAGCACAGGAAGTGAGAAGCGGCTGCAATCTCTCTGAGACAGATCTCTGAATCTATTGCCTTTTGTTAAACAGCATGGAAAGGACAGGCTGAGAAGTTAGATTCAGGGACAGCTTAATGCCTTAGGGAACTAAAGATGAGCAGCAAGAGAGTCATCTGTGAAAGCAACAAGTTTTGATATCGACAAACTACTCTGAGGCTAACCAGAGTCACAACACTCACTGAAAACTGTCGATAACAATCTGCACCATGTTAACCCTCTCTCTCAATCGCTAATGAGCAACAAACATGACAATTCAAGTGGCCTCTGTGGATATTTAATGGATATTATGTACTCTAAACAGAAGACTGTGGACAATGTCTAGGGCTATAGACCCACAATTATCAGACGTCTTAACATTTGCTGAATAAGAATATTAGCTAGATGATGCCAGAATCTGTGATAAATTTGAATGACATTGAAGCCAAACATTGCCATTGAAATGACAAAAAAATCTAATATTAATTTAACAATCTAAAGAACTTTGAGTTGTTCTGACTGTGAATGTAAGCCACAAGACATTTTTATTATTTAAGGAGTTAATCACAAGTTATTAAAAAAACTGGCATGGCTAAGAGGTATTCATTGCTAATGAAGAGTTTCACTCAACTTCAAAGTTGGAATTTCCAACTTTTCATTATAAAAAGTGCAATAAAATGCTCAGACTGTCAGACTGCCTTGGAAATATATATCTCAGACTTTGTGTATATAATTAATGTTATGATGAATATAATAATGAACTGTTAACGTTTAAGCAAATAAAATGCAACAATAAGTCAGTATTCCAACATACGAATACAATCTATTTAGTAAACATTTCAAAGACAGGTGTGTCTGATCAACTGAAATGTTCAACTCAAAACAAATGCCATCTTGTCATTTTATTTTCATATTTATTTCTTTATTCGGAGAACATCACATTTAGATTTTCAGGTAGAGATTCAGTAAATTGATAGATAAATAAATAGGCTACTGTATAAATCTGATGTGCTTGTGTATTGTATTGGTAATAATAAAGGTGGAGTCAGGAGAAGGTTGTGAGATAAATGTCAAGGAGATTGTGCTAAAATGAAATAAGAATATACAATATTGCCTGTGGAGCTGTCTCTGTATGTAGGCTGTATATTTATGAATACCAAAATGTTTTTTATTTTTTAAGATATCAAATATCAGACATAAAATCAGATTGAAAAGTGGAGAAGCTTAAACAAATGAAATGCATTATCTGTACATGCACCAGACACAATACTTCCAAGCTAAATTAACGATGATGATGCATGCATCCCATCACATAGCATACCAACGAAGGGTAAAATTGCCCTACTAGTCTGACAGAAATGGGTGCTCTTCAAATATTTACACACTTTGACAACTTTACTCTTGCTGGAAAAGAAAATACATTCACAATGCAACTGTTACATGGCGTAAAGAGGACATTTTTGAAATTCAATTGATCTGCAAAGCTCCACTCCGGTTTGCAAAGCATCTCACAGTGCAAGTCTTAGAAAGGCCCCTATAAGCCTGACAGCTAAGCTCACCACATGCCTCACATGACCATACAGAAAACACAGATCTCTCTGATGGAGAATCTCTGTGCGAATTTCTCTTAAAAAAAAAATCACAAATCTGGCTTTACACAGTCAATCTGTTGTTTTATTTTTCACCCCTTCCACACTACTGCAGCTAACAGCTTGTGTTTCAGTATTATCATTCTGGCAAAATAGGCAAAAAATATCCGGATGAGGGATATATTCAAATCTAAATGTGTCTGGTCTGAGGCAGACGGGGAGAGGTAAGGTCTGAGGATATCTGTGCTGTAATGATGCAAGGCTGCATGGGGCTGGTGAATTGGCCTGGCTTAGATTGCCACGTTCTCCCCAGACGCTGTGATTAAAGACTCTTAATCCATCATCAGAGACAGTCTGAATGGCACAGATGTGCTCTGGGTCAGAGGTCAGTTCACGATCGGAATCCTACAGCGCTTTGCTTCTTCATCAGTCCAGTACGACAGGCTCAGAGTGAGGAGAGAAATATTAGATCTAAGCACCTCATAATTTTTTACCTAAAGCATCATGAGACAGAATGTGATGATAGACATTTATAACATACGTAAAAGTTTCCTACTGTAGGAAATTTGGTTGATGTAGACGGATCAAAGTGCAAGCGTACCTCCACTATTATATGTAGCAAATTAGGTAGTATAAATGTACACGGGATGGATTAAAGTGCACACGTACCCCCACCATTATATGTTAGAAATTACATTAAATTAAATTGTCCTTATTCCACATTATTATTTAAGGAAATTTATAATGGAATTAGTCATGTTCGACAACCGATATAAATGAGATAAATGACAAATAACTAGTTTATTTGTCTTAAAAAAATTCTACACCATTAAAATCATAATACAACATCTTGTTGTTTCAGGTCACAATCTCTATTTTAAGGAATTGCTTTAAGAAGGGAATTATGATTAATTCAATTATTGGATTAATATTATTCTCATGGCTTACTGAAAATAATATTACACATAGTCCAAATATCTTTGAATACAGACAAATGTTTTTTTTAAAAAAAACACATAAAACAGGTTGGTGAGTAAAGTGACAGAATGATCAATACAGTGAAATTTTATGGAGTCTGTTCACAATGCCTTAAGTTACATTTATTATGAATATTAAGATCAGATTACCCAAATTATTCAATTAATACACCAGCAGTTTGAGCAAAAGCCTGGAGAGGTACTTGCGTGTCATTGAGTTTCTTTGCATTGCGTTTCCTTGTGTTGCTTGCCGTTTGTAGAAAGTTTGTTCCGTCGATGTCTTGGATGATCGTGGATAGTTATTGTCTGTTTGAAGCGAGGCCTTCTGCAAGGAGGAAACTGCTCGCAACTCCCGTTGGGTGTGTGAACCGTAGAGCAGAGAGTAAGAGGCTTCCTCTGGACTTTGTGTGTCCTGATTTTTCCTTGGACTCTAAACGGAGGATCTGGAAGCAGCCATATAGCCGAAGAGGAGAGACCAAGCTATGGTTCAAACGAGAGCATTTGCAAGAGGGGTTCTTCCTTGGGTAGGAAAGATTTGAACAGAAATTGGCCACACCCCAAAGGTGTCCTGAGCCAATCAGAAGTGGCTTTAGAGTCACATGGTTGACTGGTCAGTCCATTTCCCAAAGTTGATTTACAATCCTTTGTGGAGGATTCTTACAAACTCACGCTCAAAAATAGTGCATGTTTAATCATGAACTTTTATATCTTGACAACAGTACAAGAGACATGACATTCATTGTCATCAACATTCTCTATATAAACAAGCAATCATTTACATACTAAATATGACATTCTTTCATGAATATTATGTGTGTAATTAACAAAAAAATGTAATCCCTGGTTACAAATCATACTGGTTAATTCGTTGGTTTTACAACATGGATAAAACATTACACGTTAAGAGAAATCTGATTGTCGGGGTATAATATCCAGTTGAACATTTACCATTTTTAGTAGAATGAGATTAATCATACCAGATTAAATATTACAATCATCGATTTGTAAGTTATAAGTGATTACCAAACAATACACATATTTTAAAAGGTACATCGGCTATAATCATTAATTTGTCAGTTATACAAGTAATCAGAGGTCATAGAGACGTTTTCAGAATTATCTAGCAAGGCTAGGTATGGTGTTATACTGGGATGAGGATCTCATGAGGGGCGGCTGTGGCTCAGGTAGTAGAGCGGGTTGTCCACTTATCGCAGGGTTGGTGGTTCGAGTCCCGGACCACACAACTCCACATGCCGAACTGTCCTTGGGCAAGACACCCCAAGTTTCCCCCAATGGCAGACTAGTGCCTTGCATGACAGCTCTGCTGTCATTGGTGTGTGAATGGGTGAATGAGACGCAGTGTAAAGCGCTTTGAATACCGCTAAGGTTAAAAAGGCGCTATATAAGTGCAGACCATTTACCATGAGGATCTCACAAGGAAACCTTTCAAAGAAAACTGTGTGAGGAAGTTCAGAAGGTCATGCTGAGGGTTTAAGTTTGTGGAACAAAGAATGATCTTCTTTATTTCTTTACAGCTCTGTCATTACAAACCCTAGTTTGAATTTAAGCAGGCATAGGAGAGACAGTCTACTTCAGCAATTTAGGTGCCATAGATTCATTTTTATGACTCCCTAATGGCTCAATGGGGGATTTCTCTGATCTGTGGAATGTGATGTTGTGTTCATTTGATGGCTTTGTTTGTGGATAATCCTACACTACGTAAAGCTGATTGAAAGAAATTTAATTTCTTTGTGATCACGAAGCAGGGTGATATGTAATACAAACATGTCAGACTCAGAAGTGGCTCTAACATCAGATGTTTAGGGTGTGGATAAGGGGCAGAATTTTCAGGAGGCAGGGATATTGAGTGAAGGTGAGGTCAATGAGGGGATTACACAAAGATATCTGTCAACAGGCAAAAATAATAATATAAGCAACCAGTTGCCCTCCCTTACTTAATAATTAAATGGGTCATTCCCATGAATGCAGAATATGTGCTGTCGACTAAAATTAAAGAATGTAAAATAGGTGAAAATAATTTCAGAACACAGCTGGTCCCTTTCTTGAAGTCCCAGTGAATACAATGGAAGCAATCAAGTGCCTTAACGTTTAAAAAGGAGGACCTCGTATGGACCAAGCTAGCTCATTTTGTCCCAAACTTTTCTCTTTAGCATGAAATGACATAAAGTAATCTCTGCAGTTGACACATTTAGATAATAATTCTTGCTTTACAGTGCTAATCTGGAGGGAATTTATAGCTTTATTCCAGTCAATGACTTTGAATGGGATGGGGATTTTGTTGGAACCTCTAAATGGGATCAGCCTTTTCTGGGGTACAAGTGTGGTTTTGCGCTGTCGAAATCCCTCCATCACCTCAGCACAGCTTATAGTGCTTAGCTGTGTATTCATGTACGTGTTGTTATTCATGCATATGTATTTTCTTGCCCATGTCTGTGTCAGGGGACATCTTCATTCAGGGCACACAGATTCCTCACCCTAAGCATCAAAACTCAATTACAGCATCTGTATGTGTTGTTGTTCACACTGAGGTTGCCTTTACAAAGAATTCAATGACAAATTTACAATATGTGTTCTCTACCCTGAAACATATAATTAATCCATTTGTGTTGTGTTGCAACATGTTCCTTTGCAGAGCATCCTGTAAAGGAGGAACAGAAACAGGGTTGTTCCTTTTGTGAGTGATCAGGTCAGAGAGAGATAAAGAGAGAGAGAGTGTTATGAGTGAGTGGAATGCAAATCAGCTCAGCTCAGGAGGAAGGAGTCTTCGTGACAGTGTGATAGAAATGTGCCTTTAAACAGAGATCCAGACACGAAATTGGCACATTAACTCCCAATAGTACTTGTACAAAATATGAAAGAATCACTGGTCACATTGGCTGCATTTAATGTTAGCATGAAATGATGGATTTGAAAGTTGATATGTGCTTCATTTTTGCTTGTAAACATGCAGGCCCTCAAAAATTTTTGGTAAACACTGAAACATACTATCTACTAATTTTAATATTTAATATATTACTATAATAATAATAATTCTCCTTTACAACTCTTTTTAAACCAAACATTAGAAGCACATTTTTATTATGGAAACTGCAAAACTGATCACCCTCTTGATTCTGAAGGAGACACATTCTACACTTTTGTAGCATTTATTTTTTCTCTGAAGTCCTCTTATAACTTTAGTCAAGGTTTCATGCACAAAACAGTAACAATGGAGATTTAAATAACCATTTCCCACCCTCTCTTTGACATTAAACATGCTGTTGTTGCTATTGTACAGAATGGCCTCTGTTATGATTAGTTAACCTCTTTGATTGTGACATTGTCAAATGAATGACAATGTCCTTGCCATGACGTTTTTGGAATTGTTTGGAAAACAGCCTATATTCAGATTTACCAGATTAAATCTGTTGTTCTTTAGATTGGGCCAAGTTGCTTAAAGGGATAGTTCCCCCCACACATTTTATTCTCTCATCATTTACTCACCCTAATGCCATCCCATCTGTGCATTCATTTTTGCTGCTGAACACAAACAAAGATTTTTTGAAGAATATTTCAGCATTGTAGGTCCATACAAAGTAAGTGTATGGGTACCAAAAGCTCCAAGCTCCAAAATGCATATAGACGCAGGAAAAAGTAATTCATGAGACTCCGTGGTTAAATCCAAATCTTTAGAAGCGATATGACAGGTGTGGGTGAGACATTTTAAGACCTTTTTTACCATAGATTCTCCTCCCTGCCCAATAGGTGGTGATATGATGAATGATGCGAATCGCCAAAAACAAAAGAAGAAGAATGTGAAAGTGGCAATTTATAGTAAAAACTTACTTAAATATTGATCTGTTTTTCACCCACACTTATCATATTGCTTCTGGATTCATATCATATTGCTTCTGGAGTCATATGGATTAGTTTTATGCTGCCTTAATGTTCTTTTGGAGATTCAAAATGTTGGTACCCATTCACTTGCATTGTGTGGATCTACAGAGCTGAAATCATATTCTAAATCTTTATTCGTGTTCAGCAGAAGAAAGAAAGTCATACACATCTGGGATGGCATGATGGTGAGTAAATGATGAGAGAATTTTAATTTTTGGGTGAACTATCCCTTTAATACCAAATATTTAAATATGGATTTGACAAATAAAACTTGGTAGTCATGTTAATAATATGCTCATAGTTTTGATGTCAACACTGTGGTGAATCATGAATGACACATTTTTTGCTACTTATAATAGCTTCCATAAAGGATCTGGGTGGACTGAGAAGAGAGCTTTGTGTTCAACATTATATCTAGATAGTACTATTTTATTTCTAATTAGCAAGACACATTCCATGAAATGGACTCTTTAAAATAATTTGCTGTCTTCAGTCTTCAAGGTATAATGCCTCTGAAGGGTCAAAGATTTTTTAGCAATACAGGCAGAGTGGTTTGCTCACACCCTCATGTCTGTCTCTTCTGTGACTGAATGTGCTGGATCAGGCAGTCTTCTGGTAATCAGTATGGGTGTCTCGAGGCATCCAAACGTTCAGCATGTTATCATTAACACAGTGCTCAGACAGTCAGCAAAGTCCCAAAAGACACCACATTCTGTTCACAGAAAAGCACTGCACTTACCAGTCTCTGCTTGACTGCTACATTATTGATAAATCTGAGTGGTTCGACCATTCTCCTTGTCAAACAGGTGAAATAATTATCAGCAATGTTTACTTAGCTCGCTGATTACTCTGACACAACTGGAGAAGTTTGTTTTTCGTAAAATGTTGTTACAGGAATGCAACCATGAGATATTGTGGAGTGGAAGAAATAGCATTTTCATGTTTTAATGAGGAGAACGTTTAGCCTCTTGAGCTTGGTTTCTTTATTGGCAGATTTAAATGAAATATTTTAAAGCTATGTGTGTGCTTGTCTGTTTACTCACACATAAACTCACCTCCTGTTAGACAAGTGAAGGAGAAACACAACACAACACACACACACACACACACACACACACACACACACACACACACACACACACACACACACACACACTACCTATCATTATGAGGACTTTCCATAGACATAATGATTTTTATACTGTACAAACTATAGATTCTATCCCCTAAACCTAACCCTACCCCTAAACCTAACCCTCACAAAAAACTTTCTGCATTTTTACTTTTTAAATAAAACATTGTTTAATATGTTTTTTAAGCTATTTAAATTATTGGGACACTAGAAATGGATCATAAACCACATTTATAGCATAATACACTTGTAATTACAAGTTTGTAACCTAAATAATTGTCCACGTAAACCACATGCACATGCACGCACACACACACACACACACACGTTGGTGCAGCTATCATTATGAGGACTCTCCATAGACATAATGATTTTTATACTGTATGAACTATAGATTATATCCTCTAAACATACCCAACATAATGATTAAACTATTTAAATTATGGGGACACTAGAAATGTCCTCATAAACCACATTTATAGCATAATACACTTGTAATTACCAGTTTGTAACCTTAAAAAAAAGTCTGCGTAAACCACTTAAACCTGCCCACGCACACACACACACCACAAATACAGCAAAGATTTAAAGGGGCATTCAGCAGTTCTCTAGAAAGACGTTATTTCTAAAGTTATTTATTACTACTACTATATTATTACTGCTTTACTAAAAACAAATGTCAGAATTCAAGCGAACAGACTTCTAGAGTTAAGGACAGATTAATATTGTCTCTCATATCAACAATCTTTCCTGAGACTGTCTACATTTCATGTTGTTTCTAAATTACCTTTATTAGAGAACTGCTTAGCGCAACAATAACCTCAACAATCGCTAGATACAGAATTTCATGGTAAAGGAATGATCAGATTTGTTTTTAATGATCAAATTCAGCATTTCCATGAATACTGTATTTGAAGAACTCGATTTGTTTCCAAGCAAACCAATGACTTGATTTACTCAAAAACCACAACAATCGCTGTGCAAAGCTACTAAACGAATGAAGACATATGACATTTCATAGAGATTGAGGTGGATGGGCCCCCCCTTACTATAGCTGTGATAATAAATAAAATAAAATTACAATATGTGTTGAGACGATCAAATCAAATGGTAAACGCCCCCAACTGTGCCTTGAAAATATATAGTTCATTCACTTATCTGCACGTTTGGAAGACAGCACGATACACAAGTGAGAAAACTCCTGGATAGTGACAAAGAGTTACAATTTTCCTCAGAAGAAGAGTGGAACTCCGATGAACGTTTATATTTTGAAGATAGACTTTATCCAGCCGAGGAAACAATTTCGGACGAGTAAGTCATTTAGTTTTAATTAGTTGACATGCTATTTTATATAAAAATGTACATATTTTACTAGTGGGAATGTTTCCAGACTTGCCAGCCAGGATTCAGAGTATTGAAATTTGAAATATGCTTGAGATTTGATAACAAATTGCATTTTACAATATGTTCAAATAGAAAACTTTTCTTTAAAATTGTAAAAAAAAATCTAAATATCACTGTTTTTACTGTATTTTGGATCAAATATATGCAGTCTTGGTGAGCAGAAGAGACTTATTTTAAACGGTAATATAGGTCTAAAATTAAGTAAAGTCTTTATGTAAACTCAGATTACTTCTTTTAACTTAAATCCTCACATTCATTCTCTTTCTGTCACATTCCTCATTGATAGGATCAGGGCAGGGGTCTTTTGTCTCCTCAGGTGTGAATTACAATCAATATTCATTATAGTTTACGCCTCCTCGCATATGACTTTTCTAACACTAAAAGTGTCTTACAAAAGTTCAATTACTATATTGTTTTGTATGAATGAGTGATCAGGATGGTTTTCACATCATTTTGTAGCAAAAACTCTAGGCTACAAGATCCAAATCTCAAAAGGCTTGTGGACAAACGTTTAGTATGTGTTATATGGCCGTATTTCAATTTTGTTTTCAAAAACCATGCATAAACGTTATTTTCTCAAAAATACAAACATGTACACACATGTTGCTCACATATAATTGTAGCCCAGTTTGTGCTGAATACAGTGTTATCAGACTTAAGCCATTAATGTGTTTTTAAGCAACTGAAAAAAGCACAAATGTCAAGGCATTTCAAAACTTCTCCAGGGCCCAAAACACCCTCAGACCCCAGAGGGTTAAAGATAATTAAATTAGATTACAGCTCTGTTCAAAAACATAATGAAACAGCATTTTTACCTAAACAGAATTTTGAGGCACACAGGCACCCTCCACAGACAGTAACATTACACTGCCTTCTGAAATAATCCTTTTTTGGCTAAATTCCATGACAATTACAGAATGCACAGCAACACGCTCAAAGAAAATAAAACGAGAAATACTCAACTATAAACACTGCACACAGGCACTTACTGTACCTTTTATTCAATACTGTCAAGAATCAAAAATACTTTACATCTAAATAATCTAATTCACTGAGATACATTATTTTATCACCAACTTTTTTGAGTATTGCACCATTAGTTGGAGTTATATAAACAAGTTTTGGAAGGAGCAAGGTAATTTAATCCGATAAATCACATCGCCTGAGTGAGCGTATATAAACAGCCGCTTACCTCTACATGGCGTCAAGTTTTCCGGCATTACCACCCATACTTGAAGATGTCTCAGGAACTCAACCTGTTCCCCTCCAACGACAAATTATACCTCACGCTCAGAGACCTCTTCTCTGCGGAAAGTTCTCTGTTAACCTTAAAAATCCCTCCTGCAGCGTTTCCCACATGCTCACCTTTATATGCCTTATACCACATGCATGTTATACAGAAGTTATATTCTCCACGTTCTAATAGTGAGAGTGTGACCTCAACGATTATCTATCATCACTGGACTATCAGGAGGCAGTCACTTCTTCATACACCACTAACTATTTTCAGCTAAATGTGCAACTAGAGTAGCACAATGGAACTAGTGTCAGTATAGGGGAGTGCTAGATTTAGACTTACTTAAGAGAGTGTTCCTGGGATGCAAGAGAATCTCATGACTCTCTGTAGGTCAACTGAACACCAAAACACCTTGCTCTTCAATTACACCCCATCAACCCACCACCACGGACATTAAATCCACTAACTATGTTCCCCAACCCAGCAGCAACCCGTTAAATTCTTCCATCAAAGACTACCATGGCAGATCAGTAAGATATTCAGCAGGTAAACAAATATGTATTCATTTAAATGACTTTGGATGCCACACATCACTATGCTACTTCCTGCACATCTGCAATCCATTTGCCCCATCAAAAAATAATCAATAAACAAAAAAACTTAGAAAATACCTTAGTACTCCTGTCATGATTCCTGCATTAGCCAAACAAAAAATCCCATAGTGGTAGCAGATCAGAATGTACGCTTAAAAGCATCCTAGTCTACTGCAATAACTAAGCCACTCTCCAGTGGATTAATATAGGCAGATCCAATTCTCCAGAATTGTCATCCCTTCTTAGGCACCTAACCTAGATTTCCATCCATAACCAATTTATTATTAAAACCAAGCACATTCCAGGCTCAAAATATATAAATAAAATAAAAACAAAACAGATGAATGACTCCCTCTCTCATTTTCTCATTCAGAATTCAGAACCTTGGCCCCAGGTCGTCCTGAGCACCTAGGATCCACTACTATACTCTGGGTGACCTGCCCTAGCGGCTAGGATTCATGACTCCGCTCGGGCAGGCCTGATTCCCCCAGCTCATTCCACAAGTGCTCTCCCATCCAAACTGCAGGGAGGGTTCTCCCGTTCTGAATGCTGAGTGAGCTATTCATGTTTATTTGTATCGTGGGCATTCCTATTCGAAGCTCGGAGGACTCTCCCGGTCGAATGCAGTGAGAGCCCCTGTTTGATTGCAGGTTGGGCCAGGTTGGGCCAGCATGCTCCAGCGGCCACAGGGCCCCTTATCTTAGGTTTCACCCGTTCATGGCATGGGCCCATCTGTCAAACTCACCTAGCTTGGAGGGAGACTTAAGGTTGGTCCAGGCGGCTAGGATTCTCGCCTCTGTCCGGGCGTAACGATCCCTCCAGCACTTTTCAGCTCTCGTGGAGCTCATTTATATGTGGCTGTAACGGCCACTGTCTCTTCAGTGTTACTGCCTAATTTTCATTCTCCATCTTTACCTATTCTTACCTCCTATCTTCTTAACCCCTGAGCAGACACTAGTGTGAAGCTGCCTCCACTAGCTCCCACTCATTCGTTCATACTTTGGCACCTCAGCCCACCTCTCACAGGGCTCAGCAAGCTCCCCCATCCCCAAACTAAATTCAACGCTCCAAGCTACTTTTGGGGGTACAAGAGGTGTCATAAATAATTTGTCTCATCTCAAATACAAGGGTCCATAGACAACAGCTTGCTGTCCCGTTTGGGGGGTGGTGGAATTTGCACTCAGGTCAAGCCTCGAGCCTCAACCCCTTCACCCAGGGCAGTGAGCCAGTGAGTTTACTTGGTACGTGACAATTACTTGGTTCTGTCACACACACAACAGCTTCCTATCATGTTTACACACTCTACTGATTGATAAGGTTTAGATTAGGGGTTTGGTAAGGGCATAATATTAATAAGCATGTCCTTTCAATATGTACGAGCTGTCATGAGATCTGGTTGGACAGTGAATATGTTCAAAATTGGTTTAGAACAGAACACAGACCATGTCAACACTAATAGATTTTTGTTTGAAAACACATTAATTTCTCTACGTTTAAGCCTCTCATCCACAATAGAACTGTTTCCTTCACAGAATATGGAGTGTTTCGAAAGAACTCTCTATTACAGCATACTTTGGAAACAATAAATACATTTTCAAGGGGAAACAAATTAGTGTGAATGTGGCCTTAGATGTTGGGAGAATGTTTCACATTACATAAATACATTTTATAAATTCATGTAAAATTTCAGATGACTGCTCTTTGAAGTTCTTACATTTTGCATCTATATAGTGTTATGTACTTGATGGACATTTCCTTCAGGGTGGAAGGAAACGTCTGCATTTTGCAATCATAAATTGCTCCTTTATAATTTCTCAAATCAATTCCCTTATCAAACAAACAGCACACCAGCTTATTTTTGTCTAACGAGAGCCAATTAAACATGAACTGCAGAATGATTCACATGGAACAGAGAGATATTAGCCCTCCCCCTTTTAATCCTGACCAAGCATGGCAGTCTCGCATCAGCCCAGCAGGATACACACACACACACACACACACACACAAGCATCTGGGACCTGGCAGGTGGGCTACCCAGATACAGAGCATTCCGCTTCTGTTTTGCAGCATGACCCTCACTCTTTCTCTCTCTCCCCTTTATTAATTTTTCTACCTCCACAGTGTGCAGGTGCAATGCATTAGGATCTCTCAAAGCAGTGGCTATCTTATTATGGAGAGCTGATTGTAGGGAGAGACAGAAAAGTGAGCCCCATGAGCTCAGATAGGAAGTGCTGGGATATATATGAAGTTTTTTGTATTAAAGTTGGTGAATATCACAGGCATTGAAACAATAACAAGCAAATCTGTTATCTGTAAATAAGTTAAATAGAGTGCACAAGTCGGGCAGAGACAGGGAAAAAGAAATTACAAAGAAAGATAAATAGATGCATCAAGAAATATTCTGGACTGCGGGAGTGTCCGTGTCTCTGTTGGTGACTTAAGATGCTTTAAACGAACTTCTGCAAGTCTAATGGTAACAAGGCTGACTAGGCAGGTGTCACCTTCCATTTCTTTGAGTGATGCTATTTGTCTTCCGTTCATTAATTCTGAGAACTACTTCTGCATGCTCGAGAACAACAGAGAAGATGAGTCAGAAAAAGATACTCTTTAAGTATGTTTGTGCAAACCAAAATTACCCATTATCAACTTGGCTCTGATATAATATATATATATATATATATATATATATATATATATATATATATATATATATATATATATATACACTATATATATTTATATATATATATCAGAGTACATACCAAGCCTTTGTGGATTCAGGTTGCAACCAAACCTCTATTCATCAATGCTTGGTTCAAAATGGGGCACTGAATACAAATAATCGGGTGAAGGTGAGGTGTGTGCACATGGATAATTACGATTATCCAGCCGTGACGTCACTATTCTACTCCATTATTATTATATGAATTATTATATGGGCTGATATTATATTTATATTATATTATTTTATATTATTATATTCACTGATATATTGGGGCGCAAGACCAGATAGTGCCTTGTTGACAAAAATCAGAATTTTATAATCAGCCCTCAATTTCACTGGTAGCCACTGTAGAGATGATAAAACCAGGGAAATGTTATCCATCTTTCTTGACCCAGTTAAAAGCCTAAAGCAGTTAAAAGCAGTTTGGGGCAGACCAATGTACAATGAGTTGCAATAGTCTAACCTTGATGAAATAAGTGAGTGGTCACAATTTCCAAGTCTTTATGGGAAATACATTTTTTTATTTTAGCGATAGATCTAAGGTGGAAAAAGCTATCCTTGACAACAGCACTGATCTGCTTATTGAAAAGTAATGATGAATCTAAAATTACTCCAAGACTCCTCACATGATCTTGTACATTCGACGACTGAGTACCTAACTGGGCAACAAGGCCAGGTAAGGAGGATATGGAGGAACCTAAAATCAGAACTTCGGATTTGCTTTAATTTAATTGTAAGGAAACGCTTGCCAGCCAATTTTTAATATCTTTGAAGCAATTTAGGGTTTTCTCAGATGAACAATTCTTGTCTACACTCTCTGGGAAATAAAATTGGGAATCGTCAGTATAACAGTGATAAGATATGTTGCACTTCTCAAAAAAAAAAGAGCTCAGAGGAAGCATATACTGTGAAAATAACAAGGGTCCTAAGATTGACCCTTGAGGGACACCACACTGTATTTGAGCTGAGGTAGAAGAAAAAATACCTAAATTCACAGAGAACGTCCTTTCTTTTAAGTAGGAGGAAAACCACTGGAGGGTCAATCCCTGGATGCCAACCATACATTCTAGATGATTGAGGAGAATATTATGGTCGATTGTGTCGAACGCGGCACCGAGATCTAATAAAACTAAGACAACAGTTGAACCTGAATCCATGGAGAGTAAAATATAATTAGTGACATTCAACAATGCAGATTCAGTGCTGTGCAAGGGTCTGAAACTAGACTGAAATTTATCTAAAATGTTAAATGTATTTAGATAGGAGTAGAGCTGCGAATAAACAACTCTCTCCAAAAGCTTGGAACCAAAAGGCAGTTTGGAGATTGGTCTGTAATTGTTGTGTATTGCCATATCCAAAAAAGTTGGATGTGGCAATAAAAATGTAGAATTGCATGTTTAAAACTACTTGGAACAACTCCACTTGCTAATGAGCTGTTAATTATAGCTGTCATACTGGAACTGATAGTCATGAAAACTTATTTAAGAAGGTGTGGAGAAATAATATCCAGCTTGTAACTGGCACACTTCATTTTGGAGACTACATCTGCTAACTGTGCTGATGTAACTGGTTGAAAGTTAGTCAGGGAGCTGGACGGGGAAGGTATTAGTGGCTGATCAAATTGTGAAGGTGAAATCGCACCTTTAATCTGCTTTTGTGAGTAAAGAAGTGTAAAAATGTTTCACAGTTCTCTTGAGTGGCATCCAGAAAAGCATTTTTAGTTGGGTTCAAAACAGAATAAATAGTTTTGAACAAAACTTTTGGTTGACCATATCAGAAGAAAGATGATTGGATGGACTTGCATACAAGCAGTGAGCTATCTGCTGAAACTGGAGAGGGCAAACAGTAAAACTCCAGTAGGCCAAGATGTGCAACAAAAGGTAGAACATCTTCAATGCATCCAACACGACTTGAAATAAACTCCATGTGCTAGCCCCACTGTACATCGATGATGGACCAGGAATCAAGCAGCCTATATAAGACTGCACGTAGCAGTCGGTGAGTGCAGTGATGTTAATTTCTTTGAAGTAATCCAATCAGATGTGAGGTAAAGCATAGATTTCAAACAAACGTATAGTCACTACTCCAGAAGATTGTCCATAAAAAATATGTGAAAACTCGATTTTCTGAGGTCGCTCATACAAAAAGCCACTAAAAGAAAAGTAATTAAAAACAATGAAAAGAACCCGGAGAGCAGCGGCAGACAAACACGCCAGCATTCACTCTACCGGAATTGTGACTCGATGAAACAGGATATATACAGTAAAGTATATATATTCAACAGTTAGTTCCGGTCATCAAATCTGATTGGACGAGAGACGTTCCATGAGCACTGATGGTCTGACACCATCATCACTCGGACACTTCACTGTGTGTATCACTCCGCTTGTGTTCGGTATCTTTAACTAAAGTGTAAGAGAAGTGCATATGTGTTAAGATCTACTGTAGGCTATGTGTCTATTTTTACATCTATTATTTTTTACATTACATATGTTAGCCAGCAGGTGGTGGCAAAAGAGAAATTTTGTGTGTAATAAGAGCCAGTTGATGACGTAAAGTGAATCCATTAGTCATTGTTAACATAGAACAGTGCTCCGTGATCACTTGTATTACTACTACTAAAGCTAGGAAATAGCTTTAAACCACTTAAAACTAACAACTTCAACATTAAGGCTCATCACAGCCGAGAGGCACAACAGACTGATTGATTACATAAACTCAAGCTGCTCACCTCTTACCAAAGTTTCCACATTGGATACATACTGTTTAAAATGGCAGAGGACATTACGGTTTCTATAGGGAATGACTCTAGTGCACCAGCTACTGCGAAATAGTGAGGAATACCCCCGCTTGTATGGCTATTTTACCGCTGAGAAAGCTGATCTTCAGAAAGCTGACAAAATCTTTGCTTGGGTGTGGTGACAGATGATCGCACACGCTCCATCTCTCTCTTTCTCTCTCTCTCTCTCTCTTACACACACACGTTAATTCATCCTTGTTTATCCAATACTTGTTCGAAACAGCCCAAGCCGTGAAACTATTTCTGAAGTGACATTTTTTTTTTATTATCCGTACTTAGTTTTTCAAATTTTCTTCAAATTTACTTAATGTATATAAGCAATATCACACTCACAATCGTGTTGTATGGCCCTAAATCAGCACTGCTGTGTTTATCTACCTGCGGCAGAATCACAGCAGTGCTGAGGTAGGGCCATATCGCACTCTTGCTCATGCGATATTGTTTAAATATATACATATATATACACATATATACTGATCAGCCACAACATTAAAACCACCAGCATAATATTGTGTAGGTCCCCCTCATGCCACCAAACAGCGCCAACCCACATTTCAGAATAGCATTCTGAGATTATTTTCTTCTCACCACAATTGTACAGAGTTACTGTAGACTTTGTCAGTTAAAACCAGTCAGGCCATTCTCTGCTGACCTCTCTTATCAACAAGGCATTTTCATTCACACAACTGCTGGTCACTGAATGTTTTTTGTTTTTGGCATCATTCTGAGAGAATTCTAGAAACGGTTGTGTGTGAAAATCCCAGAAGATCAGCAGTTACAGAAATACTCAAACCAGCCGATCTGGCACCAACAATCATGCCACGGTCCATTTTCACACACAACAGTCTCTAGAATTTAGAATAGTACAAAAAATAAAAAACATCCAGTGAGGGACAGTTCTGTGGAGGGAAATGCCTTGTTGATGAGAGAGGTCATATTTATTATATATATTATATCTTATGTAAAACAGTTACGGAATGTTGATGAAATACTTTTTGTCAAGCGACAGTATTTACTAATGTGTAATGGCTTTTTTGAATGTTACATGTTTGTGGTACATAATTTCATGTGTTGTTTTGTTGATGATTTTATATTGATCATATTGATGTCCTGTATTTTATTATCCCATTGATGTGTCTCTTGTCTTGTTAGTTTTCAATCTTTAGTCGCTGCATATTTTAAGCCCTCTTGTTTGCTCTGTTCATTGTCATGTATTGAATATGTTCTATGCTCCTTCTTGATGAGTACTGCATGTTAAATCATGGCTCATCCTCAAGTCTATCATGTCTATGACTTACAAGAACTAAAATACAAGAAAAGAACACAATAAAGCATGAAAATAACAAAATCAAAAACCACATGAATTTAAAAAGATGACAGAATCCATTACAAAAGAAGACCTCATAGGAAGTAACATTTTTTCCTGCTTTTAAAACTCTCAATTTGCCCAAAAAATTAAAATAAAAAATATATTAAAAAATAAGTTTCAAGTATTTTTTATTCTTTCTTTTTTTTTATTTTTTATATTCTGACCTATGCAGCACTTTATTTTTCAATCTTTATTTGAGCTGTATTGAATGTATTTGTAACGATTACCCTGTCTTGTTTCTCTGTTGCCCTTTTGTTTACCATTTGTTGTCACTTTTGCATTTCTTAGTTTTCACTTTAGTCCCTTATGTAATTCCATAGTCTCTTTGTTAGCGTTCGTGTTTTCCTCTGTTCATTGTTTTCACCTGCCCTTGTTAATTTGCCTTTGGTTTCTGTTAATCACATTGTTATCTTGTTTGAGTTCTGTTCTTTCATTGGTCCCTTTTTTCCCTGTCTGTGTATTTATACCCTGTGTCTCTGTTCAGTCTTCGTCGATCGTCGGTTGATGTTTGCCTGATGTTTGCCTGATGTTTGCCTGATGTTTGCCTGATGTTTGCCTGATGTTTGCCTGATGTTTGCCTGATGTTTGCCTGATGTTTGCCTGATGTTTGCCTGATGTTTGCCTGATGTTTGCCTGATGTTTGCCTGATGTTTGCCTGATGTTTGCCTGATGTTTGCCTGATGTTTGCGTCGCTCCCTTGTTCCCTGTTTGTCTCTTCCGTGATTACCTTATCTAGTTTATGTTTCTTTTCCCCATCGTGGGTTGTTCTTTTGCTCATTTAGTGTTTTGTTATCAAATAAACTCTAACTGCGTTTGGATCCGCATCTCTTCGTCAGCCTCATTATTCAGACGTAACAGAACGATCGAACCACTATGGATCCAGCAGTTATACGGGCCAACTGCCGGTTGCTCAACCTCAAACAAGAGGGCCGCCCTGTTGAAGACCACATCAGCGACTTCCTCGCGCTGGCGAAGTTCACAGACTTCTCGGACTCAGCCCTGGTGGTCTTCTTCAGGGACACTTTACACGGTTCAGCTCAGGGGCGTTTGCGCCCGGCAGCGCTGGGTTGGACTCTCCACGACTTCCTGGAGGCGACCTTACTGGTCTGCGGCTCACCCTACACCGTGGTCTTCGCCGAGGAGGATTCCACCTCTCCTCCCACTGTGGTGACTCCCCAATCGTCCTTGGCGCTTCCTGTCGCACCAGCCCCACCTGTCAGCGAGCCCGTCCCCACGCCAGTCGCCTTCCATGAGCCAGCGCGGCCCACTGCGTCTGCCTGGAGGAGGGAGAGAAGACGGGCTTCCGCCTCCCGGCCCGCGCCAGCCCCGGTCTGCGAGCCAGAGCCCACATATGTCACGGTGAGCGAGCTAAAGCCCACGCATGTCACTGTGAGCGAGCCTGAGCCCTCGACCGTCCCCGAGCCAGCGCCTGTAGCCTCGACCGTCCCTGAGCCAGCGCCTGTAGCCTCGACCGTCCCTGAGCCAGCGCCTGTAGCCTCGACCGTCCCTGAGCCAGCGCCTGTAGCCTCGACCGTCCCTGAGCCAGCGCCTGTAGCCTCGACCGTCCCTGAGCCAGCGCCTGTAGCCTCGGACCGTCCCTGAGCCAGCGCCTGTAGCCTCGACCGTCCCTGAGCCAGCGCCTGTAGCCTCGACCGTCCCTGAGCCAGCGCCTGTAGCCTCGACCGTCCCTGAGCCAGCGCCTGTAGCCTCGACCGTCCCTGAGCCAGCGCCTGTAGCCTCGACCGTCCCTGAGCCAGTGCCAGTAGCCATGACTGTCCAAGAGCCAACGCCAGTAGCCATGACTGTCCAAGAGCCAACGCCAGTAGCCATGACCGTCCAAGAGCCAACGCCAGTGGTCGTGCCCATCTTAGAGCCAGCACCTCTCGAGCCTTCTAGGGCTCCTCCTCCCGAGCTTTCCAGAGCTCAGCCATCCGAGTTTCCCGAGCTTTCCAGAGCTCAGCCATCCGAGTTTCCCGAGCTTTCCAGAGCTCAGCCATCCGAGTTTCCCGAGCATTCCAGAGCTCCGCCTTCCGAGTTTTCCGAGCTTTCCAGAGCTCCGCCTTCCGAGTTTTCCGAGCTTTCCAGAGCTCCGCCTTCCGAGTTTCCCGAGCTTTCCAGAGCTCCGCCTTCCGAGTTTCCCGAGCTCTCCAGAGCTCCGCCTCCCGAGCTTTCCAGAGCTCCGCCTCCCGAGCTTTCCAGAGCTCCGCCTCCCGAGCTTTCCAGAGCTCCGCCTCCCGAGCTTTCCAGAGCTCCGCCTCTCAAGCCTCCTGAGCTTTCCAGAGCTCCGCCCTCCGAGCTTCCCAGAGCCCCGCCTCTCGAGCCTTTCGAGCCTTCCAGGGCTCCGCCTCTCAACCCTCTTGAGCCTACCAGGGCTCCGCCCCTCAAGTCTCTCGAGTCTTCCAGGACTCCTTCTCTCAAGCCTCCCAAGCTTTCCAGAACTCCGCCTCTCGAGCCTGCCAGGGCTCCGCCCCGCAAGCCTCCCAGGGCTCCGCCTCCTGAACCTCTCGAGCCTTCCAGGGCTCCGCCCCCGAGTCTCCTACGGCTCCGCCCCCAGAGCCTCTTGAGCCTCCTACGGCTCCGCCCCCAGAGCCTCTCGAGCCTCCTGCAGCTCCGCCTACGGGGCCTCCTACGGCTCCGCCTCCAGAGCCTCCGATTGCTCCGCCTCTCGATCCACTCAAGCCTTTGACGGCTCCGCCCCCAGAGCCTCTTGAGCCTCCTACGGCTCCGCCTCTCGAGCCACTCAAGCCTTCGACGGCTCCGCCCTCAGAGCCTCCCGAGCCTCCTATGGCTCCGCCTCCCGAGACTCCTCCGGCTTCGTCTCTCGAGCCACTCAAGCCTTCGATGGCACCGCCTCCCGAGCCTCCTACGGCTCCGCCGCTCGAGCCACTCAAGCCTTCGACGGCTCCGCCCTCAGAGCCTCCTATGGCTCCGCCTCCCGAGCCTCCTCCGGTACTGCCACTCAAGCCTTTGGCGACTCCACCCTCAGAGCCTCCTACATCTCTACCCCCAGAGACTCCAGAGTCTTCCTGGTCTCCGCTCCTAGAGCCTCCCACGTTGCCGCCTACCTCGGCTCCGCCTCCTGAGCCTCTTTCAGCTCCACCTCCTGAGCCTCCCGAGCCTCTCCCGGCTCCGCCTCCGAAGCCTCCATTGGCTCCTTCTTCAGAGCCTTCATCGGCCCCCGCCTCCTCGGCTCCGCCTCCTGAACCTCCTTCAATTCCTCCTCCGGGGCCTCCCGAGCCTCTCCCGGCCCCGCCTCCGAAGCCTCCATTGGCTCCTTCTTCAGAGCTTTCTTCGCCCTCGCCACCTTCGGCTCCACCTCCAGTGGCTCCGCCTTTTGAGCCTTCTACACCATCGCCTCCCTTGGCTCCGCCCAACACTGTTCCGCCTCCTGACCTGCCCAAGGCCTTACCACCTGAGTCTGCCATGGCCCTGCCTAAGCCTCCTTTGGCTCCACCTCCTAAGTCTTCTATGGCTCCGCCTCACACGGCTCTGCCAGCCTCAGTCCCGTGGCCTCCTCCCAGGCCCCCTGACCCAGTCCCTGTCCGGTGGCCTCCACCCAGGCCTCCTGACCCTGTTCCCGTCCTGAGGCCTTCCCCCAGGCCTCCTGACCCAGTCCCTGTCCATTGGCCTCCTCCCTGGTCCCCCAAACCTGTCCTTGCCCTGTGGCCAGCTCCCAGACCACTGAAACCTGTCCCCACCCGGTCGATACCACCCCGGCCTCCCAAACCTGTCCCTTTGTGCCCCCATGGACTGCCTGGTTGTCCCTTGTGCCCCGTGGACTGTCTCATCTCCCTTTGTGCCCCCGTGGACTGTCGCATCTCCCTTTCGCCCCGTGGACTGTCTCATTTCCCCTCGTGGCCCCCAGACTTCCTGCCTGCCCTCTGTGCCCCTTGGACTGCCTCCTTGTTCTCGTGCCCCCCTGGTCTGCCTGTCTGCCCCAGATTTCCTGCCTGCCCAGTGTTCCCCCTGGTCTGCCTGTCTACCTATGTGCCCACTTGTACTGTCTGTTTGCCCCTGGTGCCCTCATGTTGTTCTTATGGACTTTTGTCTTTTGTTGTGTGTTTTTTAGGATCGTCTGGAATCCGATCTTTAAAGGGGGGGCTATGTAACGATTACCCTGTCTTGTTTCTCTGTTGCCCTATTGTTTATCATTTGTTGTCACTTTTGCATTTCTTAGTTTTCACTTTAGTCCCTTATGTAATTCCATAGTCTCTTTGTTAGCGTTCGTGTTTTCCTCTGTTCATTGTTTTCACCTGCCCTTGTTAATTTGCCTTTGGTTTCTGTTAATCACATTGTTATCTTGTTTGAGTTCTGTTCTTTCATTGGTCCCTTTTTTCCCTGTCTGTGTATTTATACCCTGTGTCTCTGTTCAGTCTTCGTCGATCGTCGGTTGATGTTTGCCTGATGTTTGCGTCGCTCCCTTGTTCCCTGTTTGTCTCTTCCGTGATTACCTTATCTAGTTTATGTTTCTTTTCCCCATCGTGGGTTGTTCTTTTGCTCATTTAGTGTTTTGTTATCAAATAAACTCTAACTGCGTTTGGATCCGCATCTCTTCGTCAGCCTCATTATTCAGACGTAACAGTATTATTATCTTAATATCATCATCATCATCATCATCATTATTTACAAATCTAACAAGAATAAACATATTCTATAACCATATCTATGCTTATTTTAAACCATTTCTAAACCATATATATCTGTCATCTTGTCTTGAATTAAAAAACAAAACAACAACAACCACTATTTAATGTTTAAGAGAAAAATAGAAACTATTTAAATTAGTCAAATAAACAATTTCTGACTCAAAATTTACCTAAACATAAACTTATGTATATTATATAATTTATCATTAGGAAAATGTAAAAGCTTATTCAGAAAAATATTCCTAGCAACAATAAGCTATAACACTTAAATGAAAACCCTTAGTATAGTAAATGTGTGTGTGTGTGTGTGTGTGTGTGTGTGTGTGTGTGTGTGTGTGTGTGCGTTTCTACTTTGAGAAACAGAATCAGAGCACAGAGATCCAAATGATGAAGTGTAATTACACACCCAATTGTTTCTGGCACCTCGTTCATCATCCAGTCATCATGTTAGTAATAAATGCAGTTTCCAGGAGTCAGCTTAGCTAAGAAAACAATGTAATGTGTAAAAATACATGCTTGACCAAACAGAAACATAGCTATTGTTACTGCACGATGTCTTGATCCAAATCGAGAAAATTGCCAGCTCATGTTCTTGCCATCCCAGAATCCACCAGCAAAATTAGGAGTTGTCTCTTTCATTTCACCCCAATAACACGTTTGCTTTCTTCATGTCCCACTCATTCCGAAGTATACATTAGCTGATTTGCCTCCCCAAAAGACTTTTGAATTAAACTGAATGCAGGTAAAGTGTTAATTCCTGCAACTCCTGGGAGAAACGCTTCTCTCTCAATGATTGATGAGCACATTTAGTTGATCTGTTCTCTGCGTCTGCTTATCTGTGTCCACATCTGCCCAAATGCTAACCTGGAGTTGGGCCTGTGTTCTGCCAGACCACTGCCCCTCATCAGCACTTCACACACACATACACACACACACACACACACACACACACACACACACGCACACACACACACACACACACACACACACACACACACACACACACACACACCATCTCAGATGAGCTGCATCCTGCAGATTGTCAATGGTATGGAGAGGTCAAATAGAATACACAGAAATCGGTGTCCATATCAACTCCTGAAAACATGCACTGGAATGATTCCTTCTTTGTTATAATACCATACAATCAAATGCTTGAAATCATATCACATAAATGCAAATTGGATTGCAATCATCTGAGGCCGGAAGGTTATAACACGATTAGATTAAATTTTGTGGTGAAAGAGCATGTAGAACAGAAGACTGCTGAAACATCAGATGACCGGACCAATGAAATGTGCTGATGTGGAAGAGCTGAAGTGCCGAGCACAGCACATGAGATGGCAAGAAGAAGATACAGAGCAGAATGACTTATTCAGGAAGGGGAGGGATGGGTGTGGGGTGAATCTTGAAATTAGAACAAATAGATTATCTGTCTACGGTTCCTGGCCTCAGCACAGGCCAAGCAGGCCGGAAAAAAGAAAAAGAGAAAAACACATTGACTTCTCAGCGCAAGACTGCCTGTACAAGCAGACAAGGAGGACCGCAATTAAACGATCAATCACCATATCATCGATCCTGGAAGGAGACAACTGTATCCGGGCCTAACTAAAAATGCAACTGTGCTGCACGGATAACAGAAAAGCATTTGATAAGGAGATAAATGTGTTTTAATATGACTACTTCATCTTTTAAAAATTGGTTAGTATTCTTAAAATGATTGTGTATTTTCTGAATATAATGTAAGGAAACGGTCTTTGAAATGATGGAAATAAGGTAAAGGTTTTATCCAAAGATAGTTCTTCATTTAACTAATTCTGAAAAAGAATTGTCTCGTAGGAGCTGTGGCCTACCAGTTAGCAGATGTGCTCTAAACATATTGAGACAGGGTTCCCGTCCAGGTGACCTAAACCTGTTCTCCCATAATACCCTGTCATGTCTTAACTTTCACAATCTATACAATGGCAAAGGCCAATATATTCAAACATAACTTATAAATGGGTTATTATTTGTGATTAGGTCCATGTGCAGTGACCCTGTTACATTCAATAGAAAAAAAGACTAAACAGACTTTAATCTTAGTGTAAATAGCAACAAAAAGCATCTTCTTCTAGTGTTAGATGCTATTTACATTCCTAATTAAATACTAACAAACGGTATAGGGGGATCACTGCAGTGTGTTTATTGTGTTTATTTAGAATCCCACAGACACCCTATACCAAACCCTACCCCTAAACCTTACTTTCTCTTATAAAAATTAACCATGGTTTTCCTTCAGTTACCATAGTATCACCATGGTACTCTATTCTGTAGTAAAATCATAGTAACCACAACATTAAAGGTGGTTAATACTGTACATTAACACTATATAACTTTAGGAACACCATGGTTAATTTAATAAAAACGTCTTGGTTACTATAGTAACCTCCGTTCCCTGATGGAGGGAACGAGACGCAGTGGCAGCATTTTCACCCTGCACCGAGGTGAAGTGGACACCGGGGTGGGCGCCAGGCAAATTTAATCACTTAGACAAGTCAGATTGTCCTGGCCTGCCACTGCGACGGGTTGGAAAGCGCTAGCCACTCGTCCAAGCTCCAGACGAGTGGCACTAAGGGGACAATTGCATCTGATGTACCTGGGGGTGGGGCCTCGTGGCAGGGGGAGCAGGCCAGGAACTAATCATCTAGCCGCGAGGGCTCAAGCGAGGACGGAGGGTTCCAGTCCAACACGAAACTCGCGGCGGCCTGGGAAAACATAACGGTCAGCTCTGTATCAGCCTCAGACTGGGCAGGCAGACCCGAAGATGAAAATATATACTCTTTTAGTAGCGCTGTAGAAGTGCCCAGGGGTGTAATCTGCACTAATTATGCAGAAGGAGAGAAAGTCGGTGGAATGCGCAATATAACCAACAGCATATGCTTCTTTTAGAGGTGAATGGAACAGCAGTGGGATACACAACCGCTCGGCTCAGAAGAAAAATTCTGAATGAGAGTGGGCATTCCAGCTTTAGAACCCAGGTCATCCACACAGAAAAAAAAAAGTTATTCCAACATTTCCCACAACACCATTTCAGCTACACAAGGTGATGCTTCGACTATTGGAGTCCAAACAGCCATGCTGTGTGGCAGGTGCTATTATCACCTTGTGCAATTAGTCACTCCATTAAAGATACTCACGGCTTTGACCCCCTATCTGTACACTGCAAAAAAATATTTTTCTTAATTAGTATTAGACAAGAAAAATGGCATAAGGTTACAGATATTCTTATTTTCACAGAAATCAAACAAAATTTTGTGAGGTTTATGCTTTAAAAAATAACTATTTGTAATAGGGTAAGAAAAAATTACTATTTCAAAAGGAAATGGCTTTATTTTTATAGGATTTTTTTTTTCTTCTTGTTTTAAGCATAAAGATTACTACATCTTGTCAGATTTCCCTAAAACTAAGACATAATATCTTATGCCATTTTGCTAGTAAATATATCTTGTTTAACCCTCTGGGGTCGACGGACGCGCCGGTGCGTCCTGCTGGATTTTTTCGTCATTAAGGCGGAAACAACATAAAATTCTCTGTCATTTTGGGGCATACAGATAAGTGTAAGGCATCATTAGAGACTATAAAGGGTCTACTTTTATTTGTGTACACTCTCATTAACAAAAAAACCTTGTGCTTTTGTAAAATAAAGAAAATCAAAAGGGTGAGCTGTCAGCAGTCTCTGTGTTCACGAGCATATTTCAGAAACACGTCACTAAAATGAACTGAAACTCCGTGGATACTTATCACACAAACATGAAACATATGTCTAAAGAAGTTTAAAATGTGTACTTTTAAATAAAACAATTCAAATTTAAAACAAATATTCTCCTGCAATGTAATCTACACTCACCTAAAGGATTATTAGGAACGCCATACTAATACTGTGTTTGACCCCCTTTCGCCTTCAGAACTGCCTTAATTCTACGTGGCATTGATTCAACAAGGTGCTGAAAGCATTCTTTAGAAATGTTGGCCCATATTGCTAGGATAGCATCTTGCAGTTGATGGAGATTTGTGGGATGCACATCCAGGGCACTAAGCTCTGCTCCACCACATCCCAAAGATGCTCTATTGGGTTGAGATCTTGTGACTGTGGGGGCCATTTTAGTACAGTGAACTCATTGTCATGTTCAAGAAACCAATTTGAAATGATTCGAGCTTTGTGACATGGTGCATTATCCTGCTGGAAGTAGCCAACAGAGGATGGCTACATGGTGGCCATAAAGGGATGGACATGGTCAGAAACAATGCTCAGGTAGGCCGTGGCATTTAAACGATGACCAATTGGCACTAAGGGGCCTAAAGTGTGCCAAGAAAACATCCCCCACACCATTACACCACCACCACCAGCCTGCACAGTGGTAACAAGGCATGATGGATCCATGTTCTCATTCTGTTTACGCCAAATTCTGACTCTACCACCTGAATGTCTCAACAGAAATCGAGACTCATCAGACCAGGCAACATTTTTCCAGTCTTCAACTGTCCAATTTTGGTGAGCTCTTGCAAATTGTAGCCTCTTTTTCCTATTTGTAGTGGAGATGAGTGGTACCCGGTGGGGTCTTCTGCTGTTGTAGCCCATCCGCCTCAAGGTTGTGCGTGTTGTGGCTTCACAAATGCTTTGCTGCATACCTCGGTTGTAACGAGTGATTATTTCAGGCAAAGTTGCTCTTCTATCAGCTTGAATCAGTCGGCCCATTCTCCTCTGACCTCTAGCATCAACATGGCATTTTCAGCCCACAGGACTGCCGCGATACTGGATGTTTTTCCCTTTTCACACCATTCTTTGTAAACCCTAGAAATGGTTGTGCGTGAACATCCCAGTAACTGAGCAGATTGTGAAATACTCAGACCGGCCCGTCTGGCACCAACAACCATGCCACGCTCAAAATTGCTTAAATCACCTTTCTTTCCCATTCTGACATTCAGTTTGGAGTTCAGGAGATTGTCTTGACCAGGACCACACCCCTAAATGCATTGAAGCAACTGCCATGTGATTGGTTGATTAGATAATTGCATTAATGAGAAATTGAACAGGTGTTCCTAATAATCCTTTAGGTGAGTGTATATGAAACAAAGCACTGTACATATTCTCCTGGCTCAGCTAATTATCTCTAATGTGATCACACCCACGGGCAGAGGGCGCTATTCATACGGTAATGTGCTGAGATGATCAAATCAAATGGTAAACGCCCCCAACTGTGCCTTGAAAACATAAAGTTCATTCACTTATCTGCACGTTTGGAAGACAGCACGATACACAAGTGAGAAAACTCCTGGATAGTGACAAAGAGTTACAATTTTCCTCAGAAGAAGAGTGGAACTCCGTTGAACGTTTGTATTTTGAAGAGAGATTTTATCCAGCCGAAGATACAATTTCGGACGAGTAAGTCATTTAGTTTTAATTAGTTGACATGCTATTTTATATAAACATGTACATATGTTACTAGTGGGAATGTTTCCAGACTTGCCAGCCAGGATTCAGAGTATTGAAATTTGAAATATAACTCCTAATAAGCAAGTTTTAGTTACATTTAAATGCTGTTTCGGCTAAAGCAGGTATTTAAATTGTATGCTGTATGATATCAATATGATATAAAAATAATATGAATGTTTAGATTATATTTTAACTAGTGTTTATGCTGCCTCGTTATCATCAACCATGTTTGTACTTGCAAATATGTGTTCAAGTTAAATGAGTAAAACGCACTTTAAATATGCCCATATTAGAAAATCAGCATATTATTTTGATTTCTGAAGGATCATGTGATACTGAAGACTGCAGTAATGATGCTGAAAATTCAGCTTTGATCACAAATAGCATTTTTACAATATATTTAAATAGAAAACTGTTCTTTTAATTTGTAAAAATATTTCAAAATATCACTGTTTTTACTGTAATTACTTTAAAAGTTTGTTTTTTTCAAAAAGCATGCATAAACATTATTTTCTCAAAATTACAAACATGTACACACATGTTGCTCACATATTATTGTAGCCCAGTTTGTGCTGAATACAGTGTTATCAGACTTAAGCCATTAATGTGTTTTTAAGCAACTGAAAAAAGCACAAATGTCAAGGTATGTCAAAACTTCTCCAGGGCCCAAACACCCTCAGACCCCAGAGGGTTAAAGAATAATTAGATATTCTTAAATACTAATTAATTTATTTTGCAGTGTAGGCCTATAATTAATTTACTGTAACAAATAAGTTAATGCTGATCTGTTAGATTTATGTCCTATATTGTTTATCATCTAGTAGACAAAGAATCATCAATCATCTAAAAATCAGCATGACAGATATGATTAATTAATTAAGATTGTCTATCACACATGGCTGTTCAATCAAATATTTACACTCTTTGAATTATGCATACTCTTTACATCATGCATCAGAATGAGTGAGGGCCAGCAGTGTGTCAGAGGAGACAGAGTCAGACTCACGCTGTTCCTCAAGGAGCCTGCTTCATCCCTCCTTTAATTACACTATATTGATCAAACACAGATGGAGGGGGGAATGAGGGATGGAGAGAAAGAATGAAAAAGAAAGACAAGAACGAGAGAGAAATAAATGTTGTGTGCTGTGTGAAGTTTTCAGACTGAGAGGGAGAGAAAGGGAGAGAAACAGATAGACAATTATATAATATGATGTGATTCAGATTGGCACCATGAGGACTTTTCCACACTACTGAGCCACTTGAGATAAAAAAGGCACAAGCCCATTTTTCTATTTCAACAGTTTCAACCCACACAATCAATATGCCATTGCTCAATTTTTTATCCACAATGTCAGATATCGATCCACTTTTCTAATGCTTTTGTCTTATTTTAAATTCATAATCAACCCTTTCATACGTACTGTCACACGTACTGTATGTGATTGTTAATAACTGGGCCCCGCAGAGTAGTGAGATTCACCCAGGCTGCACTGGTCAAGCGTCTGTTTGTTATATTAGCTCAAATGCTGCATGCAGCCATTAGTTTATATTAGTAGCGGTTATAATTCGTCAAACAAACAGCTACTCAAAGAGTTTTTCAAGCACATAATATGTTCATTTTATGTATCAAACAGCCAAATTGTCACCAAAGTACCATGATAACAGTTCACAGCTTGTATATGCACACCCGCAATATCTAAATACTATCTTCCCATGCACACAGTCACGTTTGCTTAGGTGCAGATGTGGTTTTCAGGCAACAAACACACACACAAACTTGTTTTTATAGCTTCATAGATGACCATGCATTTTATGGATTTTATACAGATCTGACAATAATTTATATTCCTTAACCCTACCCCTAAACCTAACCCTCACAGAAACCTTTTTGCATTTTTACATAAAAAAAACCCCATTGTTTAGTATGCTTAATAATCCATTTCCCTGGCTGGGCCCCACAATGTAGGTGATCTCAGGTTTTACTATCCATTTGGTCCCCACAGTGTAGCTTAAACATGTACACACACACACACACACACACACACACACACACTGCATAGGCAAACCAGACTGCTGATATCATTTGTTCATTCGTTTTTTAACGCTAAAAAAATAAAACAAAACAATACAGCAGATGTAATCAATTTGTTCATAAGTATACTATATTATATACAGTATTTTTTTATGACAAGAAATCAAAAATGTCAATTATAAAAAAAAAAAAAATACTCATTTACACTCTGCCCCCCTCATGTACAGTGTCACCTGCAAAAATAACTCACTCCAGGGGGCACTGCAGAAGAATTTAGACTGTACTCATGAAAAGGTTCAATATAATGGAATGACTATTAATAGTCTATAGCATTTCCACACAACAAACTTTAAGCATGCAACGCAGGTCAAGGTGTATGTTCTCCGCTCATTTTTTTATTTATTTTTTTTTCATTTGGATGACCTTCTTAGCTCTAGCACTGCATCTCGGCTCCTTTGTTTCATACCAATATAGAACTAATCTCTTCCGAGATCAGAAAGTCCTGTGCTTGGGGTCATCTGCCTCCTGCCAGAGTCTAGTGGCTCATGCACCATCAGGCAGAAACACATTTCAGGGGGTGCAGAAGCGTACACTTCCTGTGATGATGTGGAGGGAGATGATTCTCCATGACAGGGAGGCTCAGAGAAAAACCCACATCTGAACTCTGGATTACCTTTTTAGAAACAAGACGCCAAGTCACTGCTCTCATAAATATCCGTCAGAGATGACACTCTCCAATCATCGGCATGTCCTATTAATGAGAACACAGCCTTGAGGGAGTTTTAAAATTTACAACCTACTGTGATAAGCCGTCATCATCAGATATGTCATTCTCTCAACACAAAAGCTACACCCAGTAAGAGCAACACACACACACTCACACACACACATGTTGTGTTTCCATGTTTTATGGGGACTTTCCATAGACATAATGGTTTTTATACTGTACAAACTTTATATTCTATCCCCTAAACCTAACCCTACCCCTAAACCTAACCCTCACAGAAAACTTTCTGCATTTTTACATTTTCAAAAAACATAATTTAGTATGATTTATAAGCTGTTTTCCTCATGGGGACCGACAAAATGTCCCCACAAGGTCAAAAATTTCGGGTTTTACTATCCTTATGGGGACATTTGGTCCCCACAAAGTGATAAATACACGCTCACACACACACACACACACACTGCCTCAGATTTGTCTTTCTCTCCCTATTTTCTGTAGATAAACTGGATTCAAATTCCCCTTTTAGACTTTTTTGACATGTTGTTCGATTGCTCATTGTTTTATTCATGAGTTTGTCCCTTTGGTTTTACTACCAAACCATAACACACACAAAATGGCACTTTTGTCTGTCTGCCATGGATGTATTGCAAGAGATGCAAAGAATAAAAGCAGCTAAAAGGCAATTTCTGTTTATACAAGGAGGAATACAAAATGCATAAGAGGTCTAATATAATCTGCAAATTAAACAAATTATACTGTTCACTTCTGCAAGGTATACTGGATTATGTTCTAACCAGTTGTGAACAGTTCTGGAGTCCACATGAGCATATCCCAGACCACCACTTCAACAGACTCAGATCTGCACTAAAAGCTCTACTGTACTTTGAAAGTGCCCTTAGATCTAAAATATTGGATTAAGTTTATAAAAACAAAAAATTGTGGTTTTATAATTCCTCTATAACACCAATGTGAAGATTCTCACCCTTACAAAAACTAAACTCACCGCAAATTTGCTGCTTGTTTAGTGATTCGCCGCAAATGTTTGCCAGAAGTTTGCAGTTCCTCACCGGTAGTTCTGAACCTCCGGTAAGCCTTTGGTAACAATGGACAATTTTCCGCAAAGCTTATTTGCATGTGAACATAATTTGTGGGGGTAACATAGCATCGTGCTTGTTTGTCGAACTTTTCGCCTTCATTAGATGCTTAACAATTAATAATTTCTTTGAATGAATTCGCTTTTTTTTTTTTTTTTACCTCAGACACTAATGAGATGGACAGATGGTGAACTTCATCTCATATCTCTGTTAAGACCAGAAAAGATGAGCATGTAAAAGGTAAGAGGTGAGATGTTGCAGATTTGTTTAACTAGAAATGAACTCCTGTTTATAGACAGGGTCAGAACAGTGAATTTCACAGATTTGAGATTGATCACAGGGCATCAAATTAGGATGGATTTTTATTTTAAAGCTGCAGAAAATTTGGGTTCAAAAAGGTTTTCATTCTGACATTAAAACACACATTGTGATGAGTTATGAAGATGGTAGTTTACAATGTTGAGTTTGCTAGTTCAAGAGCTCTGGCTACACATTTTCACTGCCATTAATTGTTTTCTCCAAGATGTGTTAATCCTTTTTTATTTTTTATTTAGTGTTACAAAAATAACTGTAAGACAGAAAAGTGTGATACACTGCAGTTCTGTCAATTGTTTAAATAAATCAAGCATATGCATAAAATATACCCCTAAAAATATAAAGGGAAGTGCATCTACCCTGCCTCCCAATACGCAGAACTGCAGAATGAGATATGATTTGTTAGGAAAAAGGAAAGAAAAAGAGCCCAGGGCAAGAATCCTCAGCCAAAATCTGACTTCAGCTGTAAATGGGAAATGGAAAGAAGTATAATGGCTTACCTGCCATGTACTTTAATGTCAGAGATGGCGTAGAAGTATCTGGAAAGGTTGTTCTCATCCACCATAGTGGCACCCGTGGCAGGTCTGAGAAGACGTATACGCAGGTCAGTAATGGTGAAAAAGTCTCTTAGGTTCTTGGTGGTGTCTAATTGTCCATACAATGAGGCCATATTGTGCAGCTTGGGCCCAGCAAATAGTGCAAAACGGTCTTTGATTTCGAAGCGTACAGTCTTGTCATTCTTCCACACATAACCTCTGGAATATTCCTCGGTGCAGATAATGTCCAACAGTGTGTGTTGGGTAATGTCCCTCATTGTCTTGGGCTCCATAGTGAAAGCATCAAGGCAGTCAGTAGCGTAGAACTGGTAAGGTTGCCAGGTACGTCCATAGTCCAGAGACTTCTCCAGAACCATCTGCTCAGGTCGGCCTGACTCAAAGGTGATGACGATGTCGTCGGTTAGCTCAATGGTCTTGTTCCAAGATAGGGTTAAATTTACTGCCAGAGGTTTGGGGTATTTCTTCCAGGAGGTGGATTGCCAAAAGGTGGTGGGGTTGCGACCCTCAAAATCAAACATGAGCTCAGGGGGGTGAGCCAGCTCATCTGTGGCTGCATCACACTCATTGTTGCACATGTAGGGATTTTCCTAAACAGAAAGGTAAAGCAAAAAACAATAGTTAAATCAGAACAAGAAAGGTGGCATTTTTAAAAAATTTTTTATAAGGATTAGCTGTAATATGTGTGCATGTGAGGGTTATCTGTGATGTAGGCTAATGACAATGAGTTTATTCAAATGGACAAGCAGGACATTTTATGGCTACATCAGTGTTATTATGGATAGAGCACTTTATTAGGAACACCTGTACACCTACTTATTCATGCAATTATCTAATCATTGTGGCAGCAGTGTTGTGCATTAAATCATGCATATATACAGGTCAGGAGCTTCAGTTAATGTTCACCTCAACCATCAGAATGGGGAAAACCAATTTGATCTCATTGATTTTTACTCCAGCATGATTGTTGGTGCTAGATGGTGTGGTTTGAGTATTTCTGAAACTGCTGATCTCCTGGAATTTTCACACACAACAGTCTTTAGAGTTTGCTCAGAATGGTGCCAAATACAAAAAAACATCCAGTGAGTTTCAGTTCTGCTGACGAAAACGCCTTGTTGATGAGAGAGATCAACGGAGAATGGCCAGACAATTTCAAGCTGAAAGAAAGGCTATGGTAACTCAGATAACACCTTTGTAATATTGTAGTGAGCAGAACAGTATCTCAGAATGCACAACACATCAAACCTTAAGGTGGATGGGCCACGACAGCAGAAGACCATGTCTGGCATTTTATTAGGACCATTTTGTCCCTAATAATGTGCTAAGGGAGTGTAATTGAAGCAGTGGCCGGATCTGTTCTTTAGCTGTTGGATGAATCCCGATAAGACCTGGCCATTAAATGCCCAAAGACTTATATATTTTATAGTAATTTAAGTTAAGTTCCCACACACAGACAACAAGTAAAACAAGTCTTAATCAGCACATAATTTATGAGAAGATAATTCCCCTTTTAAAGTTCTGCCACTCCATGATTATAAAGAACAAGAGTCTCTGAAGTGTTAAGAAAGTACAGAGATACATGTTTAAATAATCATTAAAAAAGAGAAAAAAAAAATGAAGGTCAGACTGCCAAATTGTGAATAATACACTCTCCACCAGTCATTCTTTTGTATAACGGCTACCTTGATCTGCACCCTGAGGTAAGGACACCCAGAGGTGCACTTTTGTTACATCCATCGCTGACAGGTGAAAAATGTACCAGGGTTCTGCAATTCAAAGTCAGTAATGAGAGTGCCATCTTCTTCCACTGGCTGTCCACGAAGTTCCTCACACTAATGGAGGAGTGTCACTTAATGTCAACCACCCTACCTTACCCCATAGCTTTCTCTCAAACATTCACACTAATCAGTGCACCAGTATGTTCTGTTGTGCCACACAGAGACGTACGCTGAGATGGGGCTCACAGGGATGCGACACTGTCAGGTGGCAGTTGCGTCCTCCAGGAAAGAACTCTCAGGAGGAACAAGCTCCAATTTATCTGAACAAGAAACACAGGAGCTGATTAAGTGGAAGATGTCTGTCTCGCTGCAGGAATCCGCAGGCCTGGACACTGGGGGAAGTGTGCAGTGATAAAGCATGGGTCTCTACCCATATAAGAAGACTGCCGAGAAGAAAATGAACGATAGTGGCAGAGAAGAATAGAGGAGAGAAAATGGAGTGTTTTTTGCTAATAGGCTTTTCCTCTTTGCTTGTACTCCAGATGACGTGACAATGAAGCCCTGACAGTCATTTAACATCTTAATACTGACAAAGGGGTATAAACACAGTATGCTCTATAGCCAATATTCTACAGCCATGAAAGTAAACTTGGAAAATGATCAGGCCTGATAGTAGAGTCCACAAGCATGGACCGGCCAGTGCTATTCATTCATGATATTCTATCTCAGCATGATAAGGAGTGTGTGCTTTAGTCACTAGCACCTCTTGGTGAAGAATAATTGATTGGTGTCTATATTTAGTGGTACTTGCCTAAGGAACGCATCAAAATTACTATTGCTCACATTTATTTACAATGAAGATTGTTTATTAAATGTATTAAATAAGCTTCTACAATTAATTGTGGAGTTCCGCAAGGTTGCCTGTTAGGGCCAGTTTTATTTTCTCTTTATATTATACGTCTTGGTTATGTTATTAAACAACACAACATTAATTTTCATTGCTATGCAGATGATCTACAATTGTATTTCTCTTTAAATCCCAATTAGCTGAGTAATTAACATTTTCTTTAAGCATGTATATAGTAAAAGACTGGTTGGCACAACATTTTCTTCAGCTAAATGCTGTTAAAACAGAGGTTGTGATAATTGGTCATGGTTATAAAACATTCAGATTGAGTCAGCACCTATTTAGGTTGTTCCAAATATTCAGCAGGTGGTCAGAAATGTGAGTGTCTATTTTTACACAAATGTAAAATTCAAATACCATGTCAAGCAGTAAGTTCAGCCTTGTTTTTATCCTTTTATAAGGAACATTTCCAAGATGAGACATGTCTTGAGTTTTTGGGATACAGGGAATCTTATATGTGCTTCTTCCTGTTGTGAACTGTTGGCTGTTCCAAAATCCAGATGTAAAACTAAAGGTGATAGAGCATTTGTAGTGAAGCTCCCACGATTATGGAACAGCCTGCCCGTGTTATTAAATCTGCTGATTATGTGTCTGTCTTTAAGGTTCATTTAAAAAACATTTGTAAAAACTTGCTTGTAATCCTACTATGTGAATGTGTTTTATTATGATGTATTTCATGTATTTTATTTTATTTTATATTGTGAACCACTTTGTGCTAAATTGCTAAACAGTGCTATACAAATAAAAGTTATAATAATAATAATAAGTATTATTATTATTAAGAATAAATAAAAAAACAACCCTAAGCACACTGCTAAATTTATTTTCTTAATCAGTATTTCTGTCTAGTTCCCCTTCTGTCACTCACTTGAAGTTGTGTCGAATTAAGTGACACAAGGGGACTTCCTGGGATGCCAAACGTACCTCTGATCCTGAGAAAAAGCCAATGTCAAGTTGGCAGACAGAATTTGCATGCCCCGCCCCGGACATACGGGTATAAAGGGAAGCGGGGCAGCGAGTGCCAGTCAGAATTTTTCTTCGGAGCCGAACGGTTGTGCAACAGCAAAGCTGAGTTCACCACTATTTCACTCACCTCTGTTGGCAAGAAGCACTGCTGTTGGATCTACGGCGCATTTCCAGCTGGCGTTCTCTCTCTCTGCACGCTGTGCAGACCATGCCCCTGGGCACTTCGACAGCGCATTCATTGCCTGAAAGAGTGTTTCTCCTCCTAAAAAGAGTTTATTTCCTCTAAAAGAGTTTGGGTTTCCATTCATAAAACAGCAATACACAGCAGGCGTTGAACGTCCTTTTCAGGGCGCGTCTTTTTAAAGATGTCTTTCCACCTCTGTGTAGTTCCTGGATGTGGTTGATTTCTCTCCACTTCTGACGGTCATAAAAGCTGCCTCGCGTGCCTGGGCTGCGATTACACGTAGGCAGTGTTTTGTGAATGGTTCATGTTCTCAGTGCGAGAACATAGCCATGGCAACATTGCGGTCATGGCTTTCTTTTCTCATGGCAAAAGAGAAAAGTCCGAGCTCGGGATCAGTGCAGCTCGCCTCGCGGCCAGCCGGCATTCTCCCTTGAGCCCCCGGAATTGGGACACTCTTCTGCCTCCTGACGCGCTATTAACTGCAACCTCGCCGCCGTGAAGCCCCGCCCGGTACGTCAAAAGCGATCGTCCTATTAGTGCCCCTCATGCGGAGTTTGGACGCCCAGCTTTCGCTGCCCAACCCATCGTGCTGGTTGGCCAGGACCATCTGACTAGGCTACGCGTCTCCCACTTCCGTACGCGGCGAAAAAGCCAGCGCTTTATGGGCAGAGATCACGACTCTGTTCTCAAGGACGCAATAGAGCCTGTCCCTCCAGCCGAGATGAAGAAGGGTCTCTACCGCCCTTACTTCATTGTAACCAAAAAGGTGGCGTGTTGCGACCAATCTTGCCCCCCCTAATTAGGCTGGACCTACAACCACGCTATTTCCCACGTACGGCTTCACAACAACATGTTAACTCCCCCTAGACTGGGCAGGTTATGGCCTCCGCAGGGTCTTTTCCCCCTGAAAGAATAGGACCGGGAAAAAGACCGCCTTCCCTGACGCATTTTATAGCGTTAAGATTCTTCACGTCCTATGTGAGAGACATAGTGAGAGAGAAGGCCGCGGCTGCCGGGCTTGCTCCCATGCTAGTCATGTAGCACCTGTTCCCCCCCTCAGGGGTGCGGGGAACCTAAGATGTGTATGTAGCATCTCTTTCGGGGCGTTGGGGAGGGCTACGTGCAGCCGACACAGTTGTCTCTAGCATGCAGTAGCCTGCTTGCACCTGTCTCGACAGTTCACGTAACATGGTCAGTGCGTGGCGTTTTTAGACGGGACCCCTTGTGTCACTTAATTCGACAAAACGTCGAGTGAGTGACAGAAGGGGAACGTCATGGTTACTGTTGTAACCTCCGTTCCCCGTGGGAAGCAATGACACGTTGTGTCCCTCCTGCCAAAGCACTAGACCTACCACTGTAAACGTCCGTACCTTATTTTCGGCTCCTCAGTGCAAAATCCTGACTGGCACTCACTACTCATTCCCTTTAAACCTGTATGTCCGGGGTGGGGTATGCAAATTCTGTTTGCCAATTTGACATTGGCCTTTTCTCAGGTTCAGAGGTACGTTTGGCTTCCCAGGAAGAGCCCTTGTGTCACTTCATTCGACACAACGTCTCGTTCCTTCCCTCGAATTCCCTTTAAATGTAGTTTATTTTTCTTAACCCACTGGCAAATAGATTAAAATACAAGGCCAACATAAAGTACTATAAAATGACAATAAGATATCAAGGCTTGTTAGGTCAAAAATAACAAAATAAATTACCATGGAAGAGATGTGATTGTTGCATTATCAATTTGCATCTGCTTAGGACATAGTTCCGAAGATTGTTCTAAGAAAAAGTAATTTCTAAGAGAGAGTCAGACAAAGACAAACTGCATTGTAATGTATTTTAAGAAACCAGCCTTAGATTTCTATCAAAAAGTATTAGGCTACAAAACTTATAAAAATTAATCATGTAAAAAAAGTCACTGCAAACCTCCCATATATTGAAGGAGAGAGATATCACCTTGAAATGCAGCCAACGAAAATCAATTACAAACGTTTCTAGTAATTTCATGCCACTGAGAGCCTTATGTAAGGATTAATAGTTTGACTCACAATAGGTGACATGGTTTGACATAGCAGCCACACAGACAAAATCTGTAATTACTAAAGATGTTTCTTTTAATCCTAATCTGATCAGGACACCTGGACCAGCGTTGTGGATTTTGATGGCTAGGTATATGTGGAAATGCGAGGTTTCTCAGCTTTCTGTGAATTGGTGCTAATGACAGTGTGAGTCTCCAAACCATGTAAGGTAAATCCCTTCAACATAGAGCTTGATGAGGTCTGATGAACAAGAAAAAGGGCCAGAGATTTAGAGAAAGAGCGAGAGAGAGAGAGAGAGAGAGAGAGAAAGAGAGAGAGAGAGAAAGAAAGAAAGAAAAATAGAAAAAGAGATATGCTGTGCATGCAGTCCGCTACTTGGTTCTAATCCGAGCTTGTTGTCCCCATTAAATGTGTTCTGGGTAATTTCACACCAACAAACACACACACACACACACACACACACACACACACACACACACACACACACACACACACACACACACACACAAACACACATAGTCGTTATGAATCACCTCTCACCTGCTTCCAAAACGCAGCCTCACCAACCATCTGTCCTAAAAAAATTCTGTTTGTTTGCTCAGCTCCAGTCTGAGCGTTTTTCTCACGGCTGATTGCACACAGCTTTGGAATAAAGATATATTATCAATGCAATAATTTGTCTTGATCTGAAGAGAGCAAATAAATGTTATGCTATGAGTTCTTCACAGCTAGAATATAGTATATTTACTTACACTATGTAATGACTATTATTTTCTAGCCGATAATCTCTAACAATCTGCAAAATCTGTAATCAAACAAACAAAAGGGAATCTGCCCTTGGATCACAAAAATCAAATGTCAAGGGAATATTATGACTTTCAGGGAAAAAGGAGATACATTGCTGAAGGTCACATATTACCTTTTTCTTTGTTCCTAGTTTGAATTTAATATTTACACTTCCCGATTTATTGCCTTCTAGCAAGAAATCTAGCGTAGAAATCTCCCTTCTGTGACTCTGTACACGTGAAACACTTTTCCTGTCAAAGACAAAGTGTTGCATGATGATTGGGTAGAGAGGTGTGCTGAAGCCCTGGCACATGTAAAAGGGCCTTAAAAGCAGAAAAGATACACTATATAAAATATAAAAGAGACCCAACCTGACCAAGCCACATCAAAACGTATTACGCAGGTGGGAATTTCATGTCGAGGGCAGACGTGAATGAGATATGACTGTCCCACTGGCAGGCAAGGCTTCAGATTACCAGATCCCCAATGTGACAGAGAACAAATTTACTGTCTGAGATACTACAGACTGAGATATATAGGACCAACAAATCAAACAAATCCTTTTTGTGTGACAGATGTTTGTGACACGTAACCCAGATCACAGATTGCTCTCTCTCTCTCTTTCTGTCTCTCTCTCTCTCTCAATTCTTCAATTTAAAATTTTAAAGTAATTGGTTTCTGAGGGGCCCTGCGATGGACTGGCGACCTGTCCAGGGTGTCCCCCGCCTTTCGCCCAATGTTAGCTGGGATAGGCTCCAGCCCCCCGCGACCCTGTACACAGGATAAGCAGTTGACGATGGATGGATGGATGGATGGATGGTTTCTGAGGGTGTGCACTTCAAAAATGAATTTTGCTGCAACTGATGCATGATTGTCCTCCCCCAGTAACACCTGCATTTGATCTGTTTCTGCTGAACTGGAAAACTGTGGCATGAGATTTGAGAGTTTGTCAAAGTATTTCTCTTTCACCTCTGTAAATTTCTCACAGTGAAGGAGAAAGTGTGTCTCTGTCTCGATCTCACCAGTGTCGCAGTGAGCACAGACTCGTTCTTCCTTTGGAAGACATGTTTGTCTGTGTCTGCCTTTTTCTATGGACAGACTGTGATTGCTGAGCCTGTATTTGGTGAGGATCCATCTCTGTTTTGGATCTCTTACAGAGTGGAGATAATCTGCCATATTATACTTTCTGTTTAGGATCCGATTATATTCCAATTTGCTTTGGTCCAAATGTGAATTTTTGCTTTCTTTTATGAGTTCATGAGTTTGTTAGTTGTTAGTGGGTTTGTGAGTTTCAGAACCAGCTGACAAAGGGGACTGGTTTTAAGGCCTTCATGTTGCATCTCTCTCTCTCTATCATATGTGCACACACAAACACACTCACACTCTCAAACATTCCCACACAGACATATACATCATAACTTAGCTAGTTTATTGTCTATTCCATCACTCTCTTGCAATGCGCTTCACATATTCAATTGTGGCTGTTTTGAGCACTTCAGAAATGACAAATAGATCAATATCTATTCATTGAAAATGAAAATACTATGCACAGGCAACACTGAGATTAGTGCTCACATTGTAAAATCTACTGTATAATTGTCTCAGCTAAAGGAGAGCAGTGTGAATTGTGAAGAGTGATTTCTCCTCGATCATTTCAAATGTTAATTTTGTTCAGTTTTGCCAGATCACGTGCAACTTTAGGTCAAGCTAATTGCATCTGTCTTTTCCTGGTGCATACATACAATTTTAATCAAACATGTTCGTAAGACACAAGATTAGCCATTAAATTACAAAGGAGCAAATTTGATTTTGCAAGCGATTGTAGTAGGTGTTACAAACAAACATAAGAATTTGGGCATATAATTTCCCACTCTCTCTCACCCTCTTTCTGTTTATCTCTCCCTCTCTTTCTCCAGACTGCAAATAAATCATCACTTGTGCATAAATGAGACCTTGGTGGAGGGATAGATTTCTCCAAGGCCCTTGGCTTGATTGAAGCTCCCACTCCTTTTCAATCTGCCTTTTTTGCTCTCACAAGCCCCTTTGAGCTTGCCTGCTGAACACACGCAAAAATACTTGGGTTCACCTCCACGCTGCTTGAATACAGGAAGAGCAGATTACTATGTGTAATAGACCCAGGGATAAATCCCGGCAAGAATTACAGTCGCATTTTCAAACCAGAGGTCAATGGGACGAGATAGCAGACAAAAATGGGAAGCCAGCCTGATCCCCACCTGCCAAATTCATTGGATTCCCTAGACACCATCAGCACACTTATGCACATACATTGTACCCATACTGCCATACCCCAGGGCTTAAGAACAGACAGTAACACTTTAAAATAACTACACGGTATAAAGTATTTGTAAAGCATTAGTTTGTAGTTAATTGATCATATATAAATTATTATTTCTACATTATTAATACAATAATATGCTATATATAAATAGTATGTTATTTGTTTCTATTCACTTTAGCAAATTATTTATTATTGTTTAATAAGTTAATATATAGGCAGATTGATAATGTTTTTTTATCCTTAGTAAACAACTTGTTAATCATACCTAACTGGTGCATTATAGCTGTTGCAACATTAAGAAAGCATGAATTCATAGTTAGTAAATATATTAAAAATGTAATGACTTTGACACTCATTTTGGCTTAATTCATTTGTATATTAATGTTTTAGGATCACTTACTATTAAAACAATTAATGCTAAATAAAGGTTGTAATAAAGCACTTACTAATGGCTAGCTAAGCATTTTGCATGACATAATCTAAAGTGAGAACTATATATGCCTAAATAAACATTTATTAATATGGTTCAACAGTATGTATGGCCAGCTGGCCCCAGGCCAGTGTGAGAGTTTCACCCTTTCGGGCCAGTACTGCATTGTCACATGCATCCGAGTCTAATTTCTAAACCTCAGCAACCTTCGATTTCATTTAATATCCAGTTCTCTTGTGTTGCATGCTTCAAAGTGAAGGCGTTGAAAAACATCACATTATGACTTCTGTAATCTGTGTATTAGATTACAAAAAGCGAGATGCTAATTTAATGCGAAGCGTGCAGCACATTCCAGACTAATAATAATAATTATTATTACTATTACATCAGGAATAATTTTATTTTAGAAAATGTATGTTTCAATAGATTTCAATAGATAGAAAACAGAATTTGGGAAAACAAAGCAAAATGTGAAAAACAAACAAACATATATTTCATCGGGTCCTATTTTTTTATGCCTTGCAAACTTAATCATTTGCACTTTCTTTAAAGTAATAAACATTGTTTATGTGTTGAATATCTCATTTTGCTCATTGAAACTTGTCATCAAAGCGGTGATTTGGCTGAATATTGCTTTCTGTTGCTGGGTTTCCATCCATAATGTTTAGAATTTTTAAGCACATGAAAATACGAATAGTTGTACATTTCCATCCACTATAATGCGCATTATCATGAGGGAGCTGCCTCGTCATGATGGAGCAGCTGAATGACCTCTCCCTGCTTTAGGGAAAGTTTTATTTGAAAGATTGGAGAAAGTATCTCATTTTATTAAATGCATTCACGAGACACCGCAGAATAAACGTAATATCTGATATAATGGCGGCTAAAATAGCTGCAATGCATACACAACGACAGTCTCAGAATACCTGGGAGCACCCGCTCTCAAATCTGTTCTGGCAGATTGTGAGGACACACTTTATCGACCAGCTGTGGGTTAAACACTTCCGAATGACAAGCTCTATGTTCAAAGAATGGTGTGCCAAGGTCAGACCTTTCGGTCACATCAAGCTTTTCGCACACTCATAACACATGCACGGATGATCAAAACTTGTCATCATTTTGCGAATAAACCATTTCCATCACCTAACGCGAAAATCTAGAAAATCCACCTCCTCCTAGCGCATTCAATTTTAAATGAATTTAGAAAGTTTATTCGCATATCAAGCATTTCCATTAAGGATTTCTTATGCGCAATTTCAAAATTTCAAATGCCCTATTCAGTAACCACAAAATAATGTTATTGTTCCATCCGGCCCAGTGCTGAGAAAAGTAACATGTATTGCATGACAACGTCGCTTGTACACTTCAGAAGCATAAAGGAAGCTTTAAGTCATAAGGACATTTTCACTAATGAAGTTTAATATAATAAATGAAATAATGAAAATTAAATATAATAAAGTCAATAATATAATGATACATGCTCTTTCCTATTTCAATTTTGTTTTTGTTTTCACATGTGACCGTGATGACGTGCTGGCTGTTTCCAGTGCAGGCACACAGAATGTAGCTTTCCTTCTGGAATCGGACAAAATTTTATGAAATATTTATAGTAGGTCCACTGGTGAAACTGAATTAAACAGTCATTTTAATTGGCAATAATGAGACCAATTCTGCTCATAAAGCTTAATAGGATGGAAAATGCTAAAGTGCCTTTTGAGTAATTAGAGGATCTCTTTTAATAAACTGTGGAATTTCCTCTCTCACAATAATTTCTGCACTTTTGTGTTGTATCTGTTTTTTGTTTTTAAAGCTTTAGTGTCTATTTTGAGCCTTTTTGATTAAGATGCTGTGGAGATGGTTATTTCAGGGCCAAGTTTTCAGAGTAATGGATAATTAACAAATGTATAATTAGGCATAAACTGTTCTCACAGATTAGGTCACGCAAAATGCTTAGTTAGCAATTAGTCAATGCTTTATTATGACCTATATATTAAGTAATAATTGCTTTAATAGTATCTGTTACTAAACAGTAACAAATGCATTAATTATGTTTAAATGTAAATCCAATGAATTACATATAGAATTTCTTTATTTACTATGAACTAATGTATTGTTTATGTTAAAAAAAATTATCAAACTGCCTATACATGAACTACTGTAATTAAACAACAATAAATCATTTGCCAATTGACTATAAACTAATGCTTTACAAATTAACATATCTGTTACTTTGTATGTTACCATAGTAACTGTATGCCAAATAGTATATACAATGGTGACCATTGCTCTAACTCAAGAGGTGAATGAAAATGAAATGAGTTTCATCAATAGACTAAAACATCTGTTGCAAATATGTTATAGCCGTCTGTGTTTTGTAAAAAAAGTCACAACAACATAATTTCATTTTAGGTGCCCTGGACAACTTCCCAATGGACACATGGTGAGAATGGGACAAAAGGTCACAATTCAAAAACACCACTTAAAAGGCTGTATTCACAGATGCAGATCACACCCATTAACTTCCAATGTGTCAAGGTGAATACTTAAGGGATGAGGAGCGAATGGACTGCTTGTACCTTTACACAATGGACTTGAAGAATGACTCCAGTTATGAGAGTGGAGCTTTGAAGATGAATCCTCATTTTTACATCAGCTGTTTATCAAAGGCTAAACACAGCTGTATTTATCGATAGCTTTCTGCTAATATTTAGCGTGTAGAGAGATTACATATCAGATCTTAAGCTGATGAGTTGTGAAATGAGAACTCTCCCCAGTCTTCAGATGTGTCTGTTTGTTGTGACGGGTCAGCATTATGAGGGCCAGAGCTTCAGACCTGCTTTGATTGCTTGAAACATAGAAATGAAGTTAGGACAAAATTAGACACTCCACCCCTAATCTTCTGAGTGAAGATACAGAGAAATTCAAGTGGTGGTAATTATTTCCTTTTTCAATGACATAGAGAGTCTCCCTTTCTTTTCATCATAAAATGAAGCAGCCATTACATGCAGGGAAGCACTCTTAGCTGATCTCATTAGAAATGACAAAAGATCAGAAAATAACCACACAAAGTAGTCTGATGACCCGCCTCACACAGTTATTGCTTCTTTTGATCTGCCTGAACTAATCAGTGATATTACCACAGAACACAGCGACTTACCACACATGCACACACTTTCCCCTTCTACAGTCCAAAAAAAATCAAAAATACCTAACACTAAACTTTGGCACACACACAAAAAAAAGAAAAAAGAAATAAGAAAAAAAAAAAAGCTATAAAAATTGGTCATATAATGGAAAATGGATTTTTTTAAACATACTCTAATGGCCATAATACAGGGTACTCTCATCAGTCCTCCCAGACCATTTATGTAACTAAGCTGCAAAAATTGTTTGTTTAGAAAATATCAGGGTATTGACTTCACAATCATGAGCATATTAACATTTGACCATCCACGTTTAACAAAGCAACGTTATGACGCACAATTAATCTGCACTATGTCTAGGTCACGAATCAAATAAGCAAATTTGTGACATTGACCATGTTAGCAATGTCCATGAACCTGTTCCTTTTACAAAAGGTCAGATTTTCTTGCTTCCATTGAAAGCACACAAGATGCTCTTTTGTATATTCTCAAATCACAATGTGAATATCATGGATCATCAGGTTTTGCACAAACTTGTGGAGTTCATGTCAGCTTCAGAGCAAGCACACTGTCATTAAAGCAATGGGGACACATACCAAATAGTCAATTACATTAATAATAATAACAATCTGCAATTTATTAAAAATGTTAAATAAATCTTTTCACTCAAATTGTTTTGGGAAAAATGAAAATGAAATAAAGCGAAATATATTGTCACTAGTAGTCTCAGAATTCTCAAGTAAGCATTGTTACTAATTTCACATGCAAGTGTAAGGGAATTAGGTTACATTTTATATTTCTTTAATATTTCATATAATTATATAGTTTATCTACAGTACATCTAACATTTGTTGTTACCCGAATTATGTTTGCTGCATTATTTTCATGAATATCTTTCAAATAAAATATGAATGGTTATACCTTGCATGCTGTTTTTGCACAATAGAATATGTTTATTTTTTAATGGCAAATAAGATGATTGTGGCTTTTAAGCTAAAGCTTGAGAGATAGTTTATGTGTTTTGAAGATTGCAATGTAATGTGATGAGACTAAAGTTTAAAGTGAAAATTATACCTTAAACCAGATGAATGAATGTATATTCCCAAGCTCAGTCGAAGTTATTGTAAATATTCTCGATGGTAGTCATAATGATAATAATACTTGATTGTGTGATTTCGCTGGAATTTGCTTTGTGTCTTATTACACGAAGTGTCGTTGAATTAAAACAGACTTTATATCCTCAACACAACTAACTTTTGTGTAACACAGGAGGTTAGCAAATAATTGTTTACATTACATATAGAACTCTTAAAGGTACAGTAGCAAAAAGGTGGAAAAATTGGCATATAAAATTAATCAAATTCATCCTATTATATAGTCTAAGAAACTTGACTAATATTGTTAATGGACGTAAAAAGATTTTTACAAACATACTTTTTTTATATTATATGATATATAATATTTAATAAACATTTAATAGAAAAGGTAACAGGACTGGAATAGTTGAGAAGGGAAATTAAGTGAATTTACTTGAATTTATATAATTATTTACACACTCTCTCATCTAACCACCCACTGGGATTATCCACATCATGAGTCTCTCGGCTCTTAACGAAGCATCAGTCACACATTTTTTGACCAGGCCCACTGTGCGGGTTACTATGGCAGCAAAAGTTATGGAGGCTGAGGCTATCCTCAGTGCCTTAGCCCTGATAATCCAGCCTTTGTCTCATTCTTTTACCCTCTTTATCTTCCACCTACAGTCAGAAATATATTCTGTACATATGCTTTAGAGCAAAAGCTGTACAGCTGAATGAACAAGCATCTCAGTACTGACCACACCCTCTGAAAAATAATTCCCTCAGATTTCTATAGCAAAGTGTTCAATTTTGCTGCATTTAAAAAGAATAAAAAAATCGATCTATCTATCCATCCATCCATCCATCCATCCATAACAATGTAATGACAAGATTCAGCTTTAAGATCTGCACATCACATTGATGCAATTCATAATGCCTTGTAAAATTCAGAGATGTGGTCCTGTTTTGTCCCTGCCAGCTATAACTTTTGAAATCGCTTTGAAAATAGCATTTTCAAAGTCATTTCTCAGCCATGTTGTTGGTAAATCTCTGTAAATAGCAGCCTGAGGGTTTAATTCAGAATAATTTCATAACAACATTGTGGTGTTTGTATCTATCTGACAGGGAAGTTGTTCCCTGGCACAAGAAAACTTCCCGTGAAATCTCATGCCGTCCAACTAGGCTGCATGATGTAGTTTAAATGTTTTGTGTCATTTCCATTCCACTTAATTAGGATTCACTGTGCAGACATTGAATCTTATATTAATTACTGTTGGCTGTGCAAGTTCTCCCTTTGTGTTCAATTTGTATTACATTTAGCAAGTCTGACAATCTTAGGAATGCAATAGAGGTTTGACTGTTGAGGATGTCAAAATAATTCAGTTTAATGTTCCTGTTTGTCACCCTCTCCATTCTTGGATGTAACAAGTTTTTGTGCCTGTATTTTGCACATTTGTCTGAGGGCTGAATTAAACTCAATATGACTGTGAATGTATTTTGTGTGAGGAAGGCTGCTTTAGTGGTCTTTATATTCTGCTCCTACCACCCCTGCATATCACTGAAGCCTCTTTGGCCTATCCACCAGGGATTATTTCTCTTTTTACCGGTGAATATGAAATATGATTGACAGATGACTTTAGAGACCAGATCGCAATTCTCTGTACTCTAAGAGACTTATTCATGTGTGCACACATACACACACAAACATCCATTGTGTTTGCAAAGAGAAAAAGACAGAAGGTGAGACACAAAGTTAGTGGAGAAAGAGCACAGCCTTGTTACTCTGTTACAATTGTAAATGCTGATTAGACCAATGTGTAATTAGACCAGCAGGTCATTCAGTCAAGACTGACTCCTTTGCCTCCAAACAAACTGCTAATAACACTTTTAAAGTGACTAATTAAGTCTAGAGGCTAATCCAATGAGACAATCCAGAAAATAGCAGGAAAAGCCCTAAAACTCATTCCACACATATCAGGTCTCAGCATGGGATATGTAGGGGTAAAATCAAGTATGTGGGGGGTTCAAAGTGTTAGACAGATAGGATAGACTCCTAATCATATGATTTCACAGAGATAATGACATACAATTTAGAACACTAAGAACCACATGTGTAATTCCAATAATATTCATTTTGGAGGTTGTTTTTTCACAGTTCAGTACAAAGAACTACAGTATGAAGAAATAGTTATTTTTATAGTTATTTTCTTCTAAAGGATGCAGTTAGATACTTTTTAAGACTGTTGTTTTTCTCAGTGATTTTGTTTGAAGAGCACCACCCACTGAATGAGTTTCTGTGAAAGTTCTTTTTGGAAAATAAGACGGTCTAGAATTTCTCAATCTGAATAAACATATACACCGATCAGCCACAACATCAAAACCACCTGCCTAATGTTTTGTAGCATTCTAAGATGCTTTTCTTCTCACCACAATTATAGAGAGCGGTCATCTGAGATACCGTAGACATTATCATTTTGAACCAGTCTGGCCATTCTCTGTTGAGCTCTCTCATCAATAAGGAAGGTATGATAGTCCCTAAATTATTTGGATGCACATAGTAAGATTTGTGAAAGCGTAAATCAAAATTGCAAGCATAAAAATGAATCGCGTACGTATGCACAGAACTATTTGTAAAAGTGTAAATCAAGATGCAATCGTAAGAAACACATTTTAGCAATACTTTCATGCTTTGCATAAGTATAATTAATGTGTTGTGAATCTGTAATTGCGTATTAACACGAAGTAAATTTGTTGTGTATTCTTCTGACATCCTTTTCTTTTTTGCGCTTTCACTTTTGGCACTGTTTTTCACCTAAACATGGCAAAAACATTGCAAATCTGCAATCAGCGATATGCGAGCAAAGAAAGGGTGTCATGAACAGCTAAAATGATTGGTAAAATAAACTACGGCAAACGCGTAAATGACTTGTGTTTGTGGTATAAATATTTTCAAGAAATAATTAGATATACACTGTTCTGTGTTCCCTTTATTGCGCTCACACTTTTGGCCTGAATTTATCACTGAATAGAGTTTTGCAAAAGCAAGGGGGAAGGCGGGTCTACCTGCTTCTAGTAACCAATCAAATTAGGTTTTCCTTGAGCAGTTTACTCTGACCTAGTGATGTAATGGTATGAAAATTTTATATCACGATTATTGTGACCAAAACTATCTTGGTTATCAGTATTATCACGGTATTGTTAAAATGTGATGAAAATGTACTACAGGTACTGATACACACACTGAAATCATTTAAACAGGTTTTATATGTGAAAATCAACAAACAACAAATAAACTTAGTAAACAAGGGAATAGCAAATGCAATTAAATTATTATTATTATTATTATTGTAGGTGTAGTTACATTATTATTATCATTATTAACTTACACACACATTTTAAAATATGTTGGTTGGGTGACTAAACTACACAACATGTTATTACATAGCTCTCTGAATTTCTTGATTCTGTTCGCTCATCCTGAAACTCCTGCTTCTTTCTCACTCTCTCTTTTACTTACAAACACAACTAGTGCCATCATGCGTCTTATCGATTGTATTGAAAATGAAATCAGAGGACTTCAGTATTTCTATTGGACGATTGTTTTGTAGACTGCAACGGATTATAAAATCAAGTATAGGTAACATTTTAAAACATTCATCTCAAATCACTATTTCATGTTTCCATAATTATTTGGAAACCCATGTATTAGTGGTATGAATTGTATTACTGTCTTGTTTTCTTGTTGTTTGTCTTGGCTCAAAGCGATGCACTTGCTAGGAACTTTTTCTTTGCGGAAGCTTGCATTTATTACAAGTGAGATAAGAAATGATTTCAACCCAATTAATTATTATGTCCAACTATTTACTTTTCCTCATACTTTTCCCAAAGTCATGCACTGAGCTAAAAGTGAACTTACTTGCATGCACTATAAAGTGATGCATGGTTGTCATGATGATGACTCGCCAGATTGGACGCGTTGCCCCGTTTTGCAGCGAATTTCCTCTGGCAAACTCTGCAGACAGAGTTACCATCTTCTACTAATTTCCCCTCAGCATTCTTATAAAATCCAAAATATGACCACACTTCTGATTTGGTCTTCTTGGAAGGTTGGAAATTCTCCTGAGCGCTGTCATTGCCTTCCATGTTTTCACGCTAAAAAAAACAACAATAACACCTGCTGTGCCCATGCGTCAGACTCATGCTGGGTGTATGTGGACAGCATTTACCGTGAGTTTTACAAATCACAATATTCGTGCGTGGTTTTAATGATAATTAAATGTGACACGGTAATACTAACCATCTGGGAATTTTATTGTGGTTTACAGTGAAATCAGTAACCGTTTCATCCCTACTCTGACCTGTTTAATAACGTGACAGACAGCTTCTTCTTCATATGGCTATTTCCATTCCTCTGGGTATCTCTCCACTCTTAAATATTAAACTGAAATATTAATACATTCACAACTTAACAAGGCATTTTGGTCAATAGATTGTATTAGCTGGTATCACAGAACTTATTAAACCAATCAGGTCAGAGTAAACTGGTCAAGGAAAACCTCATTTGATTGGTTACTAGAAGCAGGTAGACCCACCTTCCCTCTCCCACTTGCAAAACTCTATTCAGTGAGAAATTTGTGTCAAAAGTGTGAACGCAATAAATGGAAAATGGAACAGTGTATATTGGATTGTTTCTAGAAAATATTTATGCCACAAACACAAGTCATTTACATGTTTGGAGTAGTTTATTGAACACGTATAGACTGATTCTATGCGGTCAATCCATTTAGCTGTTCATGACTCCCTTTCTTTGCTTGCATATCGCTAATTGCATATTTTTTTATGTTTTTGGCCATGTTTAGGTGCAAAAACAGTGCCAAAAGTGTAAGTCCGAAGAATGCACACCAAATTTACTTTGTGTTAATACCCAATTATAGTTTATTTAATTATATTAAACACATAAATTACACTTATGCAAAGCATTAAAGTATTGCAAATTTTTGTTTCTTATGCTTGCAACTTGATTTACACCTTTACAAGACGTTCTGTGCAATTTATTTGAAAATCTCAGGAGATCAGCAGTTACAGAAATACTCAAACCAGCCCATCTGGTATCAACGATTATGCCATGGTCCAAATCACTTAGACCAAATTTTTTACTCATCCAGATAGTTGATGTGAACATTAACGGAAGCTCCTGACAAGTATCTGAATGATTTTATACACTACACTGCTGCCACACAATTGGCTGATTAGACAATTGCATGGATGTTTGTTGGTGCGAGACGGGAAGGTTTGAGTATTTCTGTAAATGCTGATTTCCTGGCACTTTCACACACAACAGTCTACAGAATTTAATTAAAATGGTGCCAAAAACAAAAACATCCAGTGAGCAGCAGTTCTGTGGATGGAAACGCCTTGTTGATGAGAGAAGTCAACAGAGAATGGCCAGACTGGATTGAACTGACAAAGTCTACGGAAACTCAGGCCTTGTTCAGACTGCCAATAAAAATCAGATTTTTTGCATATCCAGATTGTATCCAGATGATAAAGAAAAAACACATGATATCAGATTTTTACGAAATTGATTCAAAGCACATTGGGAGCTGGTTTCAAATGTGATTTAAATCAGATTTATTCAGATGCTCTGGTCAATTCGGATTTCAAATGGACTTTTGCATCACTCCTAAAGCAAAACACAGCGATGACGTCAAAAATTGGTGACTGCAGCATGGAACATCACAATATTTACCAGTCTCCTCCATCACTGAGTTTTTCTTGTGCGACGAATGAGTTCTGCACCTCGACTGGACACGGTGCTTATTTGGAGAGCGAGATGATGGACCTCCATTTTTCCCGTATCTGTTTTGAAAGCATCATCATGTGGGTACGCCTACGTCGTTACCAAAGCAACTCATGCAGATAGGTTAGTTATATCTGTGTGGTGTGGTGATGGTGTAGTGGTCTAAAGCACATTACTGGTAATCTGGTAATCAGAAAGTCACTGGTTCGATCCCCACAGCCACCACCATTGTGTCCTTGAGCAAGGCACTTAACTCCAGGTTGCTCCGGGGGGTTTGTCCCTGTAATAAGTGCACTGTAAGTCCCTTTGGATAAAAGCGTCTGCCAAATGCATAAATGTAAATGTAAATATCTGAACATGCAAATTTGATTTGATCACTTGCAATTAATAGTCCAGACAGTCTTTCTGAAAAAGATTTGAGAAAAAAATCAGATTTGCCTGCAGTCTGAACATAGCCTCAGATAACCGCTCTGTACAATTGTGGTGAGAAGAATATAAACTCAGAATGCTATTCTGAGATCCGGGTTGGTGCTGTTTTGGCAGAACGAGGGGGACCTACACAATATTAGGCAGGTGGTTTTAATGTTGTGGCTGATTGGTGTAAATTATTATATTTATATATATAATTAGATATATTGCTTAAATAGGTAGCTCTACATAGAATGCTTCCCAAATAAACTAGAATTTTGATTAAAAAAAGAAAGAACTGGAACCGTAACTTAAGTTTTGTATCTGTGATAAATGAATTACTTTATAAACCCATGATAAATATTATATGCACTCCCAGTCCATGTGTATTTTACTTTTTACTTTCTAAATCTCTGTTACAGACTTAAAGTTACACCTTATCCTCCTTCTTGTGTCTCAGCCCCTCTCTTTCTCTGATGTTTATTGTCAAACTTTTTTTCATTATTGATGTTTATTGTCAAACTATTTCTATCTGCTTTTCTGCTATTCCATCTGTTTCTGCAGCAGGCCCCTTAGCACCGACTCTCAGCCACTTCTCTCAGCTCTGTCTGACACATCTCTCCCTGAGTTCGATGCAGCTGACAGCACCTACTTAAAATCAGCGCGGGGGCTTGTGATTTTTAGATGTGAAACGGCACAAAAAAAACAACAACAAAAAAACCTCCCTATCCTCCATTGAAAGATCTTTCTCTTTTATTTCTTTCCCTCTCACTCTCTCTTTATGTTACTTTTTCTAAGAGAGTGAGAGAGAGTGAGAGAGAGAGAGAGAGAGAGAGAGAGAGAGAGAGAGAGCGAGATTGAGAAAGAGAGTAAAAAGATAAAATGTGTTTCCTTTGGTTTGTATGTGAATTATTTCATTAGAGATGACTCAGAGCTGGAGGCCAGAAATGGAAGGGATGCACATGTGTCTTGTGTAATAGCCTGGCAAAGAGTGAGCTAGACCAGCTTCTTATGCATCTATTCACAAACATGCATGCAAACACATGCATAAATACAATGGAGTGATCTTTCCTTCATCACCTGTCTGTGCTATCAGCCACAGTATATTTCATGTCTATGCCCCAGATTCTAAAGAAGACTTTTGGAACACGCAACTGAAAACTTGAAACAAACTGGGAGAAATAAAATAAACTTCAAATTCTTTTGGCCACACTTATTTTATTTGGCATGCATATCAGATATCCACCCTGCTAAAGATGTCCTGCATAGCTGATCTCCAGCATACTGTATGTTTGGATGGGCCAGCAAGCATGCAGGATGACCTCACAGTGAAATCGGAAACAGTAGGTTGACATTTTATTAGCTAAAATCTGTCTGTGATTACCAAAATTCGAAACACTGCCCTCAGTGGCCAAAGCCATAAGTGTTGTTCGGCATATGGGCACACGTGAGCTCCGGTTGTAATGTCCACAGAGGGGTGCCAAAAGCGAGTTGGTTTTTTGCAGTACAGGCTGTAATAAAGTGAAGAGGAATATCATTGTACCCTTCAACCCAAACCCCAAACCTAAACCTAACCCTCAAGTAAAAATTTAAAAATGTAATGTTAGAAGGGAAAAGTCAACCTCCAAATCACACTCTTCACTAATTATGCGAACGCAATTATATCCTGGTTTTAACATGTGATCTGAACTGGTGTCAAGAAAAAATGTCAGACAGGAGATGGCACTTGTCAGTGAGTCGATCCTAGGGTACTGGAACTCTCGGAAACATGATCACAACTTTCTGTGTGATAATTTTGAAGCTTGGGAAGCTGGTTTGTTTGTGTCCCCACCAGGCAAGTATCCTATACTGGTCAATCAGCAAGAATAACATGAAAATAATTCATGCTGGTCTAAGCTGATCTTTTCAACTGGGAAATCAAGGTAGTACCAAAAAATCCTTATCAGTGATCATCTAAATTTATTATTATTTTTTTAAGTAAATTAACTAGATTGTGACAAGAGACATATCTGCTGTTCTCGATAGTGATCATATGGCAAATGCATTTACTTGAAATGATATCATCTAGATCAAAACTGTATAGCATTTCTGTCAGGAAACTCAACACATGTGTTGTCAATAAGCAAGTCAAGGAATAGAAGAATCTTGAAAATTGCTCATGGCAAGCCTTGACATTATATCTCTGAGGTAAAAGGTCAGACTCAGCAGCATCTTACATGACTCAAGGTGAGGTCTAAATGGGTCTTTACACAACACACAACATCCTTTGAGTGGAAACATCATCAACCATTATTTTTAGGGGTGTTCTAAACAACATCTCACTCTACAATGACATGTTCAGACAGGTACAGCCACAAAAAATATACCCAAAATCCTGAAAACAATCCAATGATTTTCTGTAAAGACACTGAGCTTGAAATAATGTTTTGTAAAATGTTTTGTGTGTGTGTGTGTGTGTGTGTGTGTGTGTGTGTGTGTGTGTGTGTGTGTGTGTGTATGTGATTTATATAGCTTTATACGATCACATAACATATATGTGAGTAGAAATCTCTGAAGGCATTAAAATTACTGTTATTAACACTTCTCTCCAGCAGAGCATCTGTGTGGGACCAGCCAGTGGCAGAGGGAGGTATATTCTTGCCAATTCACCTCTCTAACTCCGTCCTCTGATGGGAATATTTAGCTTGCTAAAAGTAATTAAATCAGATGACATTCAGCTGCATAACTGCCCAAATTACAAGAATGACAGTGTAAAGGTATGATCAGAAGATTCACATTTAGCTGTTTTCCCACAAAATGGTGCTAGTTCTCATGCTAGAGCCTGTGGTTGGCTGGTTCTTGGCCTGGGGAATCTGAAGCCAATCACAAACCGGCTCGCTTTTCCACTGATTTGAGATCCAAACGGTTATGTAACAGGTCACATCGCTACATGGTGGTTTTATGTGACTACCTAACCTACCCACAAAAAAAAGGTGCATCACAGTGTTTGTATATAACTTTTACTCCTGTTTTTGAGGATATAAAAGTATTTAAACATTCAGAGAAATGTAATCCAAAGTTATTACATTAATTAACAGATTGCCAGAGACAACACATTATTTTGAAAATGCTTTTTAATGTGGCTTGACTAGCTAAGTACCACAAACTGTAACAGTAACATTGTTATTTACATTGGTCTTGCAGGTTCTATTTGGATTTTTCCCATAGCCTAAAATATAGGTTTACATCTTGATTGAGAATTCTACAGTTTACTTAACAGATAGCTGCAAACGTCCTTACAAAGTAGCTGGACAAAAATCCACTTACTGAACTAAAAAACATTGCACAAAATAAGACGAGTGTAAGGAAAGCTAGAAAAGTTGGCAAATGTAATAATTTAGCAAGATCAGCTGCAGAGGACGCAGAGATTTTGTGTTTGTCTTGATCGTGACTGGTCCATGACAGAGCTCAGAGTCCAAGACATCACAGTGAATGGTTGTATTTCTCTGACCATTGCCACTTTTGCTTAGGTTTTTCTTCTGGTCTTGTAAAGTAAAAAAAAAAAAAAATTGCATTTATGGCTCATGAAACAGAAATTATTGGCCTTATCATGCATTGGGTTCTCTACTTAAATTGTGTTTAGCTGACACACAGTGAAAGTGATACTTCATTTAATGCTGGCAGACAAGAGGAAAGGAAGTGAGAATGCTTGACCTGTATGTAGACTGCAGGGTGGTTTTAACTGTCCACTGTCAGACAACACTACAGAACACATTTATCAAGAAGCAAAAACAGGTCCAGGGGAAGAAAGGATGCAGATAGCGTGCACACACATAGCCCATTTCAAGTAAAATGTTTCTGGTGCTGGTGGGAGAGCCGAAGCTCAGCCGGAGGATCTGCAGATCTATGTCAGAACCGGCAAATGTTTCCACTGACTTGAGACACGAATGATGCCTTAATTGACTTCTTTAGTGTCTTTTGATTTAATAGTCAGAAGTTATTATAATAAATAATTAAGAAGTGGCTGGAGCAGCTTTTTTTAATAAAATTGGTGCGATCCAGTTTTGTTTTGTAGTCAGACTGACTTGTTTTGAGTGAAATGTTTACATTATAGGACACTAACTTTTCCTGGCTACTGACTGTGGTGATGTGGCCGAGTCTGTGGAGAGCGAGGCCAAGAGATGAAGAATGGTAAGGATTGACACCTGTGGGAAATTATCTCTAATAGCTGTTTGTAGTGAGAGCTGAGAAGGATAAGAGGCCTGTCCAAACCACCGGAGGAGAGCGAGAGAGAGTCTGGGGTGTGTGTTGCTGAAAAGCAAACAGTGAGTGATACTGCAAAGTATTGTGAAAATAAAGAGAATTCCTTAGATTTTTTTTCCGGCTCCTGCTTCTTCATTCAGAGAGAGTTACAGAAATGTATCACAGTGGTGCAGAAACCTGGGAATTAGGAGGAAGAATCGCCATCATGGAGTCCTTGCCACTGGCTGAAGTAATCAAGACCTTTGCCAGCATCCACCAAGCCCGACATCAGGCTTGAGGACCAGCAGGTGCTATGGAGTTTCGTACACCAGGAGGGGTCTTCAGCCGTGACCCTGGACACACCCATAGCCATGCCCATCACGCTGACAAAGATGGAACCGCAGGACTACCTGGGGGCTTTTATCTAGCTCTTCAAGCAAATGGCTGAAGTGTGGAAGTGGCTGAGAACCCAGTGGGCAGTCCGCCCACTGCCGCTGTTGTTTGAGGAAGCTCGTGGCTCAACAACTTCCTGCGGCCAACCTCCTGGTGTACAAGGACTTCAACTTCAGCCTGACTGCAACAGGTCAGCCGCAGGTCAGTACAACACTTCCTTTCATGGACACTTGGCGAGCATGGCCACCCATTTGCTTTCATCCAACAGTGCCATGACACCTGCCAAAGGTGGCTGCTGGCTGAAGAATGTGGCGCTGAGGAAATACTCGATCTGGTGAAACTGGAACAGTTCGTTGCCTGGCTACTGAAAGGAATGGTGGAGTGGGTCCAGTGCAACTGCCCAGCGTCACTGAATGAGGTTGTCCAGCTGGCTGAGGACAATATAGTGGCATAATCAGGGGCCAGTGAGACCTCTTCTTCTCTCGATCTCTCTCTCTTGCCCTCTCTTCACCTCGTCCTGTTCCTGTTTCTGGGGAAACACGTTCTCCGGCATGTTCTCGCCTTTTACTGGTTGTACGAATCTCATAGTGTCATATCGAAACAACCCCAGAGGTAGTGGTATGCAGTCCTCCCTGCTAACTACCCGAACACAAAAAAAGTGGTTCGGTAAGAATTAAAGGCCATGCTGGATATGGGCTAATAGAAAAACCCACAGTGACTAGGCCAGCTTGGTGGTGTTGGTTCCAAAGAGTGACGGCTCAGTCCAGTTCTGTGTGGATTATAGAAAAGTCAATGCACTGTCTAAATTTGATACATATCTGATACTTTGAATTGATGAACTGCTCGATCGGTTAGAGGCGGCTCGCCCTTAACTTCCATCTCCCATGAAAAGATGCCATTTTCCACACCGTTCAGATTACACCAATCTCTGACGCTTCTGTTCGGTTTGTTCAGGGCCCCAGCTACATATCAGTGGTTCATGGACAAACTCATCAGACCACACGCTGCTTACACCACTGCCTATCTGGATGATATAATTATTTACAGTAATGTTTGGCAGCGGCACCTGCAGCATCGAGGGCTGACCTGAGGTCAATGAGACAAGAGGGACTCAAGGCAAACCCAAAGTAATGCACAATTGGGCTTGTGGAAGTACGATATCTGGGCTTTCACTTTGTTCATGGTCTAACAGCTGTTTGTGTTTGTAGTAAGACCTGGGAGGGATTAAAGGGCTGTCCGAACCACCAGAGGAGAGAGAGAGAGATGCATGCAGCATAGTCTGGGTGTGTGTTGCTGAAAAGAAAACACTATTGGATTTTTGTCCGATTGTAACTTTGTTACAATGTTATTAGAGACCATTAGAAAAGTTTAAGGGACTAGTTTCTTCAACCCAGACATTTTTTTTGGGTGGAAATGCACAGAACTAGACTTATCTCACTGTGAATTCAGCGACAGAAGGTCAAAAGTTCTTTAGCTGAAGTCGGTCTGTGCTTACTGAAATTCAAAGCACTGCCCCAATGGTCGAAACTGGAAATGTTGTTAAACATAAGGGCAAGTGTGAGCCCCATTTTCCAGGTGAAATGCCTAAAGAGTGGCACCAAAAGTTGAGTTGTTTTTGGTTGTAAGTTAACAATAGAGTCAACAGGAATGCATATGTTATTAACCCAAACCCCAATTCTAAACCTAACCATCAGTGGAGTAAAAAATTATCTTAAAAGGAAAATGTAACCTCTGAATCACACTCATTATTGTTTATTTGAATGTGTTTACTACCTGGTTTCCACAGAAACAGAGCCAGTGTCTTTGAAATGTTGAGTAGCACCACAGGAAACGGTAACCACTTTTGAATTGATGCAAAGATATCCAAGTAAAGATGGTGCTTGTCAGTAACTCAGCAGAATGGGGTCGATATCAGGGTACTGAAACATTTGATAGCAACATGCTGAGTTTGTGTGTGATCATGTTGAATGAACAGGGCCAGATTGGGCAATAACACCAACACCCTTTTGGACTCACCTCATTTATCAGGACTGTACAATCACCAATAACCCTTTGTCCATTAACTATCCAAAAAATATACTGCACATATTTAAATAATAAATAAACCACCACAATAGAATGGAAAAAAATATATCTGTTGAAATAAAGCCTCACCAAGTACAATTTCCATTCTTAATAACAGCAAGAATATGTAGTATAATAAACTACATAATAAGTACATTTTCATAAGTAAATGAAATATCCCCTTGGGGAAGTTAAAAGGCTCTATTGTCTTTTATCAAGCTAACAAACAACAACACACTAAAATAAAACGCAATGTGGCCACTGTGATAGTCAAATGAAAGGATGATTGTTTGCTTATACATTTTTTATTACTTGCTGATCTGATTGATTTCACAAGATAATGCATCACTGTGCTACGTTTAATTTGTCTCCTGAGTGTCTGCTAGTAAGTAAGAGATAAATAATTCCAACAAATGTAACTCAAGGCTCCTTGGCTCGCCAGGTTTTTATTTTCTCTAAAGCAAAATCTTTCTTCACTTTGTGGAAAAGGTTATTCTTTGAATGGAGATTGTACTTGTTTCCTAATTTCTGCTGATAGCCTCTACCTGAAACATGCTTCATGTTTCTCCCAAGTGACTGAGCACACAAAACTATTCTGCACATTATACAAAAAAAAAAAAGAAAAGTGCTTGCTAAGGCTTTGTGATCATCTAAGGGGGCTTTCACACTTGGTTCGATTGCCTGTTCCGAACCCGAGTTCGATTGCTCCCCCCCCCTGCCCCCGATGGACTGTGTTCGCATTATATATTTGTATCCGAACCGCGGTACGCTTGCGTCATCAAGCTGCAGCTGGTGCGTAATCGTGTTGCTTGATAACCGCGAAATGAAAAGGCGTCAAAATTAAATGACTAGACTTGCTCGGTTCACATTTGTTCTTCTTTTTTTTAACCTTTGGTTTTGTTTTCAACATTAAGATACAGAAACACACTTGCGTCTGTCTGCCGCAAAAATACTGAAATCGTTCAAAAGACAGCGGGCTGTCCGCCGAAGACAATTTTTGCGAAGGCAAGCAGAAATCATCTCTCTGCTTGCAGTGCGTGTGCATGTGCGTCAATCCCGCTTTTCGTCAAGGTAAGTGTATACACACACACACGCACACACGCACGAAAGTAAACTCTTTCCGCTCATTTTGAAAGTGACGCGTGTGAGACTGACGACCACATTATACGTCATCAATAGCGGTTCACTTCCGCAGTTTGGTTCGATTGTGTTCATATCAGCAGCGAACCGTACTGGAGTTCACATGAACCGTACCCCAGACCACCTTTTTAAGCGGACCCGAGTACGGTTCGCGGGTGCACACCCGAGTTCGGAAGACAGCGTTCACATCATCCAAACGAACCGAACTCTGACGTCATTCGAACCGGGGTGCGCACCAAAAGTGCTAGTGTGAAAGCCCCCTAAATTGATCTACAGAAATCAATAGTCCTAATGTACCAATGTGAAAAACATCAAATGGAATAGAATGAGATTTGAATCAGAGCTCACTTTATTGGCTGCATTTTAAATCTGTTTTTACATATGAGTCTCAGAGAAAAGAGATAGACAGATAGAGGCTAGAGGATGGGAAGTAAGTACAAGGAAGGGAATCCCTACATTTTGATAGTGACAATTGATTAGTCTCATTAGGAATGTTTAATGAAAAATTACATTTCGTTATCATGCACTCACACTCAAGTAGTTCCAAACCGACCTTTCTTCCTTTTTTTTTTTCTTTATGTATTTCTCACAAAAGGAGATTTTAAGGAGAATGACAGCATCAGTCCACTTTCAAAAGTATGACATAATACTGCAATGAAAGTTAATGATGACTGAAGATGTCAGTCCCCTACATCAGGTTTTCTCAACCATTGGGTCATGACACAAATATGGTTTGCGGGTCATTGTCTGCTGGGTCACGAGATCTTTTCTGTCATGAGTACAAATTACCAATTAGAAGGACAGAACTTTACAATTGCGATGTTTGGGGCAACAGTGATCTTTATTGTCGAATCATGTTAATTTCTCCAGGTTTGCGTATACAAACTTAAATGCTGAGGCTGCATTTCTCTGATGTTAATTATTAGCGGTCCAGTCACAATAATCCATAAATTCTATGAATCATTCTTTTTGGACAAGGTCTCTTTATATAGTGTTGTATGCGTTACTCAATGCCATCTTTTGAGGCCCGTGTAATGATTTCAGCATAAAAAAAGATTTATCAATAGCCTATCAAATGTGCATAAATTCAATTGAGGTGTTCCTTTATCAGAGGGTTTATGGTAGCTCTCTGAATGGCTGAAGCACAGCTCAGTTAGAGAGGGAAATAAACTGCAAAAGGATGTAACGAATGAAATAAACAACAACGATTATTTGAACACAGCTGATGTTAAATTAGAGTGGTGGTCCGTCAGAGGGCGCGTTCATAGAAACAGTATGTGCGCAAACACGTGGCCTGTCAATCAAGAATGCTCAATCTCAGTCTCACCTGAGAATCTGTCAAACTCATTTGAATAGCTTAAAATAGATTTTTGTTTGTCATGAAAACAGTAATAACAGGAAAAAATAATAGTTTATCCTGCAATAACGGAGTTGAGATGCCTTCACGCAAACGCTAATTAGTGATATACGTTAATTCACCGCATAACACTAAAGAGGGTGAACAAATCTTTATGACTACTCACTGGAGCAGTTTTTGACATAAAAGTGGATATATCTCTCTTATTTTGGAATGTAATATCTCAGGTGAGTGTGATGTTGAACACTGATGGACTTACAATTTGACAGTGTCTTTGACAGTGACAACAGAACTGATCATATCTGTTCGCCTTCTGTCACTCACTCGACGGTGTGTCAAATTCTGTTCGTCAATTGTCATTGGCCTTTTCTCAAAGAGAAGGTAACTGAGGCTCACTGCGAGAATATGATCATGACAACGTTGTAGTCACAGCTTTCCTTTTTCCGGGGGAAAGCCACTCTAGCTGCCCCCCACGTTGCACCTTCTACCCACTGGTATAGGGCCGACGTGGCTGGCGCTGGAGGCGATTTGGATCTTGACCTATTTGGATCACACGCAAAGCTTAAGACACTCTGTGCAGCTCTTTTCTGCTTTGGTGGACAGCGGAAAGGGAACGCTGTCTCCAAACAGAGACTTGCCCACTGGATCGTGGATGCCATTGCGTTGGCCTACCAGACCCAGGCTGTGCCCGCCCCCTTGCGGGTTCGAGCACACCCTACATGGAGTGTGGCATCCTCGTGGGATCTGGCCAATAGCACCTCTCTAGCAGACATCTGCAGAGTGGCAGGCTGGGCAACACCCAATACCTTCACGAGATTTTAACAATTTCCGGGTTGAGCCGGTCTCGTTCCGTGTTTTGACAGGTCCGAACATGTAGAATTCTGTGATACAGTACAGCTGGCTGGGTGTATTGCTTGCGCATAGTGCCTTTCCCCTCCCCTGAGGCGAAGACATGCGCTCTACTCCCCCAGTCAAGTCCACAAGTCATGGACCCTGGGTGTCCATCCTCCCTAGCCCTCTGGCTCAGAATTCAGCGGAGGAAGTTCACAGCCAGACCCAACTCAGGCACCGACTTGCTTGTACTTGAACAGGTGCTCCACAGGTTCCCTCTGGGTGGGAAGGATGTGGTCTCCGCGGGGTCTTTTCCCACTGAATGAATAGGATTGGAAAAGAACACCTTCCAGGATGCATGATATATCGCTATATGGCCCCAGCCGCATCTAACACTCTATGGAGAGAAAACATAGAGAGAGAAAAGGCCGCAGCTGGGCTGCCTGCTCCCATGCTAGTTACATCTCTTCCCTCCCTCAGGGATGTGGGGAACTATATGACGTGTTTTGGGTTGTTGGGGAAGGTTCCGTGTAGTCTGATGCACCTGAAATTTTTGCATGCAGCTGCTTGTTTGCAGTTCAGTATTGTGGCATTATTAGATAGGGACCCCTAGTGTCACTACATTGACACAATGTCGAGTGAGTGAGAGAAGGTGAATGTCTCGGTTACTATCGTGACCTCCGTTCCCTGATGGACGGAATGAGATGTTGTTTCCCTATTGCCACAACACTGTACTAAGCCGCTGAAATGGCCGGGACCTTACTCTCTGCTCCTCAGCTCAAAACCTGTCTGAACAGATGCACGCTTCCCTCCTTTTATACCTGTATGTCCGGGAGAGGGGCATGCAAATTCTGTTCGCCAATTGCTATTGGCCTTTTCTCAAAGATGGTAAATGGTAAATGGACATTGACACACTGTCTCAGTCCCTCCATCAGGGAATGTAGGCTACGACAGTAACCAAGATGTATTCTTTATTGCAATGAACGTGGGAAAAAGTGGCTCTTTGAAAAATTTACTTAACTAAATTAACTAATTATATATATATATATATATATATATATATATATATATATATATATATATATATATATATATATACTGCCCACCCAGGTTCAGGTGTGCCACATGTCTTTCTGTAGCTATTGCCTGTAAATAATCCTCCACTGTAGATCAGCTGTTTGCTTGTCTATGGGAGGCTTAGACAAGGTCCTCCACCTGTCCCACACAAGCAAGTCTTGTTCCAATAGCTCAGGACACTTTGAGGCTCTCTGTCTGCTAATTGAGTTCATATAAATTACTTTCATTGCAATACAGTACAACGCCTTCTTTGATGTTGAGTCTTGAAGGATAAGATAGAGCCAAAAAATTAATCTTCTTGTTCTACACCTATGGCAGGATGAATTTTTAATTTACGGAATTGCTGTTCATCCCTCTGATCTTGTGCTTTTTCTGTAACAGCTCGGTAGAACAGCTAAAATCACATCTAGTCATTTTTAAACAAGTCTTTCTGACCGCAAACCACACATGTCTTTGAGGATATCAACAAATCTCAATCTAACCTCATCTAAAAGATTGCCCAATTTATTGACACCATGCCTCAATGAATTGAACAGAAGAGGTTCCTCAGGAGCCCAGGGCCCAAGTTCATTCTCATCCCTGTCCACTCTTAAAACACTCCTCCAGGTCTGTATTGTTGACTGATAAAAGGGGTGAGTGCAGACAGATTCACCTCTTTCTGTCTAAGTAAAAAGGTTAGGGTTAGGGATGACAACATGCTTGTCTTGTCCAAGACTGTCTGTCATCTGCAGAATCGCACATACAGTCTGTGTCCATACCAAATTATGATGATAAAGGAATTTCTATGCTATATCATCTGCTTCTGCACAGACACGACTCCTTATGTCCACCAGACATTGACCTCCTTCATGCACTGATAGATAAAGTCCTGCAGCCAGAGTCTAATGCTACCCACTCCAGAAAAAAACAAAATAACTTTTGTTTATTACAAATCAATACTGGGTGGTTCCATAACAATTATTTTATGCCACAATGTAGAGGCTGCAATATTATTCACTACCAGAACTCTCAATCTATAGGACACATGTGGTAATAGCCATTTCCATTTATACAATCGGGCTGATAACTTCTTAAGTATTTCCTCACAATATTTCTTTTGAATCTGTTCAGTTCCCAAGAATAAACCTAGCACATTTATGCCCTCCTTTGTCCATTTCAACATTATTGTATGTTTTAGAGGTCCAGTGTTTCCCCACTGCCCAATAATAAGTCCCTCATATTTCTCTAATTTCACTTTGGCTGTGGAAGATCTCTCACATAAATGTATACTTGAATTAAGAGTTGCAATGTCTTTCTACCCAGAAATTAAAATAGTTATATCATCAGTATAAGCTGATAGATATACTTTTATATGTTTTGAATTGTTTTAAATGTCTTTATTTTGAATTGTAAATCTATTAAGATCTCTCTTGAGCTACACAAAAACAAGACAATACAATTATCCAGAAATAGGACAACCCTGTCTAATGCCTCTTAGAACAGGTACTGGAACACTTAATTCCCCCACCAACCTTAATCTTATCAGATGCATCATGGTATAACAATCTAATATAAGATATACATTGGTCCCCAGTTCCAAAATTCTTTATGACTTTAAAAAGATATGCATGGTCTACTCTGTCAAATGCTTTTTCTTACAGCTATATTGGATTCAGTTAGACAACTAAAATCAATTTATACCTAAATAAAAATGTACTATCCTTGATTAAGGGAACACAATAGGCTATATATAGGATCCTTCTGCATCAATAAACCCAAACAGCATTTAAGCCTATTTGACAAACATTTTGAGAATATCTTGTAGTCCACACAAAGTAAAGAAATTGGTCTCCAGTTTTTTAAGAGTCCTAAATCCCCCTTTTTTGGTAACAGGGAGAGAACAGCACATCGACAACTAATAGGAAGTGATTTCATCTTAAAAAAAATTCTGATAAAACTTCATAGAAACCTTCTCCCACTATTCCCCAAAAGTTCTGATAGAACTCAGATGTTAGTCCATCTATTCCTGGAGAACATCCAGTCAACAACTGGTGGACTTCATCTGTTAACCTGTTGATACGCAATTTCACTCTGCTTACATTGACAATATAATTTACAGTCTATAAATGTAATTAATGTTAACAAATTATACATCTTTTCAAAGGTCTAAGGGTTTCATGGTAGCAATGCTCCAGAAACACCAATTTAGTTATTTGTGCCAGGAGTACAAATGAAAACATGCAATATCAAAACGGGACTTCATACCTTTGTTATGAAATCGTGATCGCCAGGTGAATCCAGTTCGCCACAATTGGGTCAATTTTCCATGACAAGCGTTCTTTGAAAAACATCCAATAGCACTTTTTGTCCATAAAAGTGATCAATATGGGAAATATTTATATATTCTCCATTGTTTACATGCGATCTTGCCTGAAAGAATTTCCCTTTGTCATCGTTCTTCAACAAACTATGCAATCTGAGCAGCATTCATGTTGTAAAACTTAAGAGTCCTGTAAACAAAATGAGCCTGTCTCCAAAGTCTATTTTTAAAAATGTGGCATAGTTTTATTCATAATAGCCAAGCAGTGCAGTCCGATTTTGTGTCATCTTGAAAGGTGGAGCCTTAATTTTACTCTGTATTCCGGAAGCGATTTTCAGAGAAAAAAGCTTGCAGGAACCTAATTTTTTATTAGATCATCTTCAAATTTGAAACGTAATTTCTTTAGACTTGTGGCTTTGAGAACATTGTATTTCTGGGTTGTCTTGACACTTTTATTATTGTTTTTTTAGATTATAAAAACATGTTCAGCACCAAATATTTCCATTAATATAAACTTCAGCTTCTCTAACTTTATAAAATAACAATAAATATTAATTCTGAATGCCCAAAGTGTCTTCTTTCAAAAGATACTACAAATGAATCCATACTCCAAAGGGTTCAGACAATACAACCGTTTAAGTTCAGGTATGTCATTTTCATTGTTTGTGCTCAAAAAGGGGGTGCGTATCAACAGGTTAACTCTTGGAATATAAATTCTTTGTCGAGGGTTTTTTGCTGCACGGACCCCAACTTTGCTAAATCATGAAGCAAGTATTTAGCACTCTCAGAATCACAGTTCTCAGCACTTTATAATTTAGAATAAAAATCCACTGTCAGCTCCTGCATTTCAACAGGATCAGCAGTTACTTTTCCATTTGGAAGGTGAAGGTGATGCATCTGCTTTTGCTGAACAGTGTTTTTTTTTTTAAATAAAAAAAAAATACGATGTTGGGGCATACATGTCTTGTACAAATGTAAAAATCCTAGCCCTTATTAGTGCCCTTTTCACTTTCTCTTGTAAAAAGATCCAAGGTCTTTTTTTTCTTATTCAAAAGATCACTGTTTTCCCTCTTCTTATTTAAAATATCTCTTTCCAAACACTCAGTGTCTTTTAGCTTTGTTCAATTGCCTTTGCTGTATTTTGAGAGGTATAATTTTGACAGAAAAACTTGATCTGTGCTAAAGTAATATTGTAGTATCCGTTTTCTTTTTTTTTTTTGGGCTCAACCCACTTGTTTACTAAAGTAATATTTTAGTAGTAACCATGATTAATTGTGTGGTAACTATAGTTTAACTAAATTCCATTGTTAAACTTTAGTTACTGTAGTGAAATGGTTAATTTTTGAAAGGGTAAACAAAACAGAAGTCTAATAATTTTCTGTAATGACAAAATATTATTTTTAGTTACCCATTTAATCCCAAGTAATCGCAAAAAAAAAAAAATTAACTGGAGAATCGGTGTCGGTATTGGTATTGGCGATATTGGACTTGAAATTATTGGTATCGGATCGAAAAGAAAATAAGTGGTATCACCCATCCCTACAATATGAGGAACAGTGAGTGAAATGACTTTAGTCTGTGTCTCCATTTTTTACTATGGCTTTTTCTTATTCTTATTAGTTTTTTGTTTTTTTTCTTCCTCCTTTATATATACAGTACTGTGCAAAAGTTGTAGGCACTTGTGAAAACTGTTGCATAGTGTGGATGTCTTCAAAAATAATGCCATAAATAATTGTAATTTAACAATTAATGTCATACAAAGTACAGTAAACTTAACAAGACTGACTCGATGTTCAGTGGGGGGCTCCGTTTGGGTCATGCCATCTGTTGCAGTGTTCCCAGTTCTTCTTTTCTGTTCTTCTATATTTGTAAAATGAAGGTTTTGGAGTCTGTATGTATAAATGTATATTTCCTATTTACACACTAAAGCTGAAATATAAATCATAAACATAAACCATCCTAAGACAAAAGTTTTTGTGAAACACTTTTGCACAGTACTGTATATTGTTTTTATTCATTAAAATTGTCATTTTACCTTATTGTCAAGTATACATTGGATATTTCTTTTTTCTTTTATCTTATAATTATTATATAATGTACATTGTTTTGCACTGTCTTTCTTTTGCAGTCTTATTTGTATATGCAGCTCAGCCGTAAATGCTTTGGCAATACAAATTTACAAATATTTGTCATGCCAATAAAGCACCTTGAAACTGAGAGAGAGCGGGAGAGAGAGAAAAACGAAAATATTCTGTTGCATTATAAATTACAGATAAACCCAATATTTCCAAGAAAACAAAACTTTACACAACTGTCAAATTGGATTCATGCCGGACACACGTATACACAAACAAGTCCACCAAAAAAAAACAATTAAAAAAATATTTGGCCGCTTTATTGATTTCAAAAACGCCTTTGATTCAGTTTGGTATGATGGATTGCTCCTAAAACTGATTCAGAGTGGAATAGGATGAAAGGTTTTTGATTTAATTAAGGACATGTGCAAAGACAACAAATGCTGCATTAAAATACTCAACAAAAGAACTGAATATTTCACCAAAAATAAGGGAGTTTGTCAAGGCTGCAGCCTAAGCCCAACTTTATTTAATATTTATATCAATTAATTGGCCAAAATGCTTAAAAAATCTTCTAGCCCTGGACTCATTCTAGAGGACAGAGAACTCAAATGTCTTCTAAACGCAGATGACCTGCTTTTGCTCTCACCTACTTAAGAGATCAATTTTGTGAAAACCTCTAAATTAAAAAAAAAACAAATGCTGTAGTAACTGGGTATTACCAATCAACATGGACAAGTCAAAAGTGATACTTTTTCTAAATACAAATATTCTTCAAAAATACTTTGAGACTTCATCAATTGAATTAACTTCTTTCTTGATTGCATGTGTGGCTTGACATGATTTTTGTCTATGCCATTTTCAGTACAATTAAAAACCCCTCCCACAAATAAAAACTCATCAGCAGTGCAATCATTTAAAACATTATCCAAAGTATTCCAAAAAAGTATTCTTTCTAATGTCATAGTTGGAGCATATACACAGACAAACACAAAATAGCTATTTTCAAATGAAGCTTTTATCTTCAATACCCTTCCTTTAATTACTTCTTCTATATTTTAGGAGAATGGAATACAATTCTTAGAAAATAAACTCCAACTCCACCACTTAATGAAGTATGATGACTTAAAATTACTAAACCATCAATTTCTTTAGCCCATTCTGTAGCATTTGATATTTCACTAAGGGTCTCCTACACAAACAACACATCAAATTTACGTACACTTTATTGTCTGAAATACTTGAGCTCTCTTCTTATAATCCCTCGCTCCATTAACATTTAAAGAAGCATGATTTATTTCCCCCAATAAAAACAAAATTAAAGAGCACCAGAGGCAATAAAGCCAAAAAGGATATACTATGTTATACATTCTTGTTGATATCGCAGAAAACTCTTGACTAATTACTTAACTTCGTAAGAATTTTCTTAAGACGGTAATCCTCCTGATCAGTGAAACAGTTTTCATTTCTGAAAACCTTTACCTTTTCAATAAACTGCATTATGTCAGGGAAATATTCCTCTACTTTTACCTTCCTCATATTGTTTGTCACTAAGAAGGATTGTATTTCTTCAACAGTATATGTTCAGCTAGAGAAACCACTTTGGGGTGAACTAGCATTAATGCTGCATCCTGACATATCATTTTCACTCTCTATGTCAATCTGGTTCTAACAATTACCATCCATTCTTTTTGCTTGTTTGTCAGCGTGACATCCCATCAATTTCTTTTTTGGGGGAGTTTTAAGAAAACATTCTTTATCTCCCAACTCAGAACCCTCAACTTCTGGTTTCGTCATCTCATTTTTCACAGCCTCATCTTCACTGTTACTACTCTCTGACTCATCTGACTCACCTGACTCACCTGACTCACATGCTTCTTTTTCTGTTCTCAAAGCACTTCTGAATTCTTCCACTCCAACCGCAACTTTTCCTTCTTTTTCAACCATTTTTCCTGTTGGAAGCTCAGAACTAATCTTCAAATTTTTTTTAAACAACCAGCACCCTGCTTGGGCCTGGCATCTCTTCATCATTTGCGGCAATGTTGTTTCGCACTTCAGCCACATTTTCAGAATTAACATTTAATGCAGTTTTATTTTGACTATTTGCACTCCTTGGACAAGCACAAACAAGATGTCCATTTTCACCACATCCAAAACATTTCATTGTTTGTTGTAGCATAGATCACTTAATTGAAACCTTCATGAATGAAATTAAGGGTCAGATCAAGTTTGTCCACATTTTCTTTCAAGACCATACATACATATCGTCTGAAAGACACCACATGTTTTAATAAAGATGACCTGCTTCCAATTGGAATAATCTTTATTGAAGAGACCATTTTTCCATACCTAGAAAGCATTCTGACAAGAACCTCATTCTTAATATATGGAAGCACATTAGACAATGTTACTCTTTTGAAAGAGTAGAAAGAGGGAGTACTGATGTAAAAATAACACCACTCTCAACTAGCACGTTCGTTAAATCCGCGATACTGACAGAACATTTTCATGTTCAAAAACTATACTTACCGCTAAAACACACTCCTCTACGTTTGCAGTAGTATACATTTTCACCCCATGGCGTCTTGTCAAAAATACTAAACTCTCCGCACCTGGAGCGGCCATAATCCCAGTACACAGTCTGGGAGTTAAAAAAACCACCCTTAAACAACTACTTTTCTCTTACTGATACTACCAAAAAAACAACAAAGAAAACACCACTAAACACAATAAACAGAGATAGAAAAAGGAAGAAAAAAGATTTCAAACACTCTTCATCCACGCTCCACACTCACTCAACGCATGTGCACGCACAGAGAGAGAGAGAGAGAGAGAGAGTACCCCATGCCACAGTTTCTAAAAAACTTTATTTATTATTTGGACTGGATTCTATTTAGACACATCTTAACTTCCTGTTACTGCCACTACCACATCTAAATTAACCCCCACACATTTGCCTTCTCTCTCTTTCCCTCTTGTCTCCAGGGCTGATTACTTCCCAGGTTGAATGTCATTTATCCCCTTAGCTGTCTGGTGTGAGCCAGACTTCTCTCAGCTCTTTGTCAGCACTGAGAGACCAATGTTCTAAGGTTGTGACCATGGTTAACTGGCTGTCCTTTGCACCTACCATGGGACAGCATGTGTTGACACTATGAGTCGGCCTCCTGTCTGCCCCTACACACCTCCTGGGATCCACTTGACTGGCTAAGGATATTAAAACACATTTTTCAGATTTTCTCAGATTAGAGCATAGTGCTGTCAATGACATGGACAAGTAGCACATTAGTCTCTAAACCGTGTGCAATGTCATAATGTAGATGTTAGGTAATGAAATGAGCATGCTGAGATAATGAGTTCTAATGTATTTGTTTATTCAACGTGGTGCTAAAAAATGATTACTGTCAACCGGTTATGAATAATGGGCAAAGTGTTTTCATAGTGATGGCAAAGATGGACAGTTTTGAATCCAGTGGAGCCAAAACAATCTGCTCATGAAACTGTAAACAAGACACTCTGATGAGTCACGCAATCCCAAAAGACACACTGAGAAAAATAAACGCATGAAATAAAATTCAGATGCACTTATCGAAAAAAAGGAAAGTACAAAGTAAATAAATTAAAGGTGTCTGAGTTTGTGACAGCTGTCAGTGGTATTATTGAGTGAGTTTGTAATTGTCATGCAACGGGCGGTTCACGGCTGAAAGGAAGCAATTGAAGATGTTTTGGCACTGACATTCAGAGAAATATCTGCCTTCCAAAATGATCCACTGAATATTCATTAGCTTTAGCTCACTGGAAACAAAAGTCTGCCAAGGGTTGCTTCATAATAAAAGCTGCAGAAACATTAGCTGTGTATAAGTTAATGAGCATTGCTGTTCTTTTCTGACCTCCTTTGATAGTAGTAGCCTGTCTATGCATTTTGATTAGAGCTCAGTAATTTGAATGTGATGTAACATGAGAGAGACAGAAGGCTTTCTGAATTATGCATTATGACATTGATAAATTCTGATGTTCTGTGCTATCACACAGAAATGTTTGAAAATCATCAGGTGAACATAAACTAAAAATAGCAGAAAACATATTGATAAGCACTTCTCAAAGTGATAGCTCTCACAAAAATGATATATCTCTCATCATGTACTGACTCTCATGCCATATCAAACTCACGACGTTCTTTCTTCTGCGTGACAAAAATGAAGATATTTTTAAGGAAGAATATGTTTTTGTCTGTACAATCTACATCAATGCGGTCCAAAATTTCCAAGCTCCAAAAAGAACATTAAGGAAGCATAAAAGTTATCCATATGACTTGAGTGGTTTAATCCATGTCTTCTGAAGTGATACTATAACTTTGGGTGATACACATTGAAACATTTCTTTTTTGTTGTAAATTATGGAAAAAAGTCCAAAAAGTTCTTTTCACTATTAATTTTGACATCCGCCATCTCTTCTGTTCACACTTCTGTCACGCTTGATAAACAGTTGTGGATGTCAAGATTAATAGTGAATAAGGATTAAAATTTTGGTCTGTTTCTCACCCAAGCAATCATATCGCTTATGAAGATATAGATTACATCAATTGAGTCGTATGGATTATTTTTATGCTTCAACTTTTTAATTTGAGATCGCATGATGGTGAGTAAATGATGAGAGAATTATAATTCTTGGATGAACTATCCCTTTAAACATGTCTTCTTTCAAGCTAAAATTTTAAAATTCAACACAGAACCTCTGGGAGCACATTGGAGTGACGACTTTATAAAATTTAAAAAATTATAATAATAGTAATTCGGATAGAAAGAACAAATTTATTAGAATGATTCAAACTTAAAACAAGTTTGTTCTTAAATTATTTGAAATGTTTATTGTTCTAAAAGCTCTTTATTTAAAATGTGTGTAAAATCAGTTTAAATTTATAATTATTGCATGTATTATTATTAATAAAAAATAAAGGAGGTACCCCTTTACCCCTGTAAAGACAGTTGTTATCAGTGTGGTTTATTTTACAATATTTTTAAGGGTTAAAACAACCTGAAAATACTAACCCACTTTTGAGACAAAATAGCCCAGCATTCCTGTAAAAATGAACCAGCATTAAGGTTAAATAAATAACCTATTTTGCCAGGTTAAAATGAACAACCCATCGTTTTGGACTAGATTAGCCCAAAGTGTGTTCTGTCCCATATTTAAACAGTGCCTGGGCAAAAAAACACTCAATCTGGGTTGGTTTAAACCCAGCATTTGTATAGTGTATTTATACAGTATAATACATATGGTTTAGTGTTCATGATACAAAGCGATTGCTCAAAACACATTACAAAGCTGTATCTATTACTTTTTTCTTTCAAGAGCTTCATGGAAATATAATACATATAAACAGCCCTCTTCTCTGAAACACAGGATGGATGGAGGTCGGGGAACATAGCTAATATCACTACCATGAAAAATTCAAGAGAGAACAGCGTTCAAAAGTAGAATGGAATGGGTTTGTAGGCACAGAAAGGGTCTTTGGTGTGCATTATCCAGTGGTTAAATTAAGCCGGTACTGTCTGGAATGGCGTTCCAGCACCTTCGATTGAAAAAAATGAAATAAAAATGCTTGTTTGTCAATTCATCCCATGTATTGTATTCTCCGATGCGGTTTTTGTTTGATCTCCTTGACACAATCCGTCTCTTTTTAGCAAGTGTACTTTTAAAGTTCATTATGCTTCACCTTAGTCAATTGTGGACACTGATACAGGCAGCATATTCAAGATAGGCACCAGAACACGCGCCCATGCATAGACGTGCATTCCGCTTCTGAAATGCACCATGGTCCGATCTCTGATTCATAGAAATTGCATAATATGGAATCATTATGGAATTCACATTTCTTAGATCCACTGATATGCAGTAGTGATTTGCTTAGTTTTGTTAAAAAGCTGAATTCCCAAAGGGTCATCAGATCAAAATATCATAGGCCTACAACTTGAGAACAAAAGACCACTCTACCAACACACGGCAAATTATTTCACTGTTTTGCATATTGAGAGATCGTTTACGGACGTCCGTCATGAGTGTGTTTGTGTCTTTTAAGTTTCTCATTAAAATATTATTTCTATCGTCAAGCCGGTTCTCACCTCCTCCTTTACATTGACCTAAATTAGATATAAATTTAGAAGGTAACTTGTCCTAGCAGTCATCTGATTTTTAGAAAAAAAATTATATACTGTACATATGATATCATTCTTAATTTTTGTTGTCAATACTAAACCAAATTTTCCTTGTAATTATGTAGGGATGTGCTGGAAGCCGAATACCTTATTCGGAAATGCATGAATAATGACTTCACAATTAATAACGGATTCATCCGAATAATATAAAACATATTTGCATGACTGATTATCCAAAAAGCAAGAGGATAAAGCGACATTTTAAATAAACATATCCAAAATGACAACATATGAGTCTGTAAAGCCAATATTTTTAAAGTGTAAACCTTATGAATGAAAAGGCGCACTCCTGTGAGAGATGTTATAAACTAGAGATGGGCATTCATCAATAATTTGGTATTTGAATATTTAAGATCATAAAAAAAGAATATTTGAATATTCTATTATTTAAATGAAGGTAATTAATGAGAAAGAGACTTTGTAAACTATATTTTTTAGTCATAAAGTTCGTGTAACCATTAAAAAAACAAGCTATTAATTATATCTAAAACAAGCTTATATCAAGTCCTGTGTTTATTTATTTTTTGTGTAGTTGTAGTTGAAAATATTTAAACAAGCATTGCATGAAAACAAAAAAGTATAGAATGAAATCATTAATGCTCATGCAAAGCGAAGAAAAATAAACAGCTAATGAAGTAGACTGACGCAGTTAACATACAGGATGAGTATAAACACTTGACATAGATATCATGTTTATATTGTATCTCGTGTCATGTTTTTTTTTGTTGAGAAAAACAAGCATATCCACATGCTCAGTAAACTATACTCATTTATACACACCAGTTTAAATGATGGAATGTCCCTTACCTCAGCTAGCAAAGTCTTTCTCGGATGCCATGTTTATTGTTTACAGAAGTGTCACTGGGATTAGGTTGTTACAGGGCCGCTGCTTTCTGAAGAGCTGCACATATACGAGAGTAAAGAGTACACTGCTTATCCAGTACATTTAAACAGGAACCCAGCTTTCTCGCAGTAAGCCACATTCTCACTATAACCCGTTTTTTTAGGCATCCATCTGAACATACTGACAGAACAGTTTGCTTATCAAATGTGATCAACTTGTGTCCACACTTAACAGAGCCACCCAGTGCATTCTGTTATAACTGCCAGTTTTAGTTTGTGTCGTCAAGATTTAACATGCATCTCACTGTATATATATATGGCCAGCAAAGCAAAACTTTGCAAAATTAGAATATATTATTTTTACTATTAAAATAATTATTGCAGAACGAATACTCGAGTATTCAGTGAAACGTGACACAGTTGTCAAAACACATACTGTACATCTAGTGAATGTTTGCATAGAAAACAATTGAAAAACAATGCAAGCAGACGCAAAAATATGTTCAGCTTGAACAGCTCTTTGTTAACATGAAACAGCACTTGCTGAAGTTCCTCAAAGTTACCTCTCAAAAGACAGCAGTTGATTGTAGGCAAGTTTCCACTGTATTCAGCTCTGTTTGTTATACATGCACAGTCAAACTAAAATTCTGTTTCATGCAGATGTTAAAATCAGAAATGCCAGGAGAAACCACAACAACAACATATTCCACAGTTCATGTAGCCCTCAAAATCAGCTTCATCTGGTAAGAAAAAAAACAAATTAAAGAATATTCTTTAAAATAATAATTGTATAATAATAATTATTATTATTCTTATTATTATGTTATTATTATGAAAAGGCAAATACAAGGCATATGTAACACTTAAAAATGGGCGTTTTATTTAGTTTTGACACACTTCTGGTTTAAGCCCCGCCCACACCTGGTTCTAACCAAATAGACAGATAATTTTGTCATAATTTTGCGACATAACCCGATTTTAGAGTTCCCCCACCTCCAAAAATCCCTTTGTTTGTGAAATCACTTCATACCCAGTTCAAACAGCCATGCTGTTCCTGTTCCAGTTTAAGCCTGGATTTGCAAAGCAACACAACCAAACTGATGGTTGAAGACTGAAACAAAATCTACATTTAATTTCTACTAAACCAACCCTATCCCTGATCCCAAAAACACAAGCATTAAAACTAAAACAACAACTTAGATTGCTTTTATTGCAAACAAAGCATTCAATGTATCACATTTCTATGCACTATCAATTCTAAAAAGTGTCAAATTAAGTTAAAATGAACCTTAATAAATCCTTTTTTTTATTTATGTAATATAAAAAAATAACAATTGCCTATGCTGTGCAAAACATAGGAGCCATTTCTGTTTTGAAAATAGTTTATACAAAATGATTATGTCAGACAACATGCCCAGACTTCCAAATTGCCAGATTAAAAATAGACAGCAGAAACAACTTTGGACAGAGATAATTCTGTGGAAAGGCCTGTCAACTGGGGAGAAGAGCGGCTTATGCTGTGTTCTTATCTACGAGCAGAATAAACCCAGACGCCATGACACATGGCATGCTGACACACACCTTTGCTTTCATCTATTCTCTGAAAGCAGAACAAAGTTCTGCGCAATTCACTGCCAGTATAAATCACTGCTAGAGATCTTTAGGGCTCACATACGATGGCATTCTAAATATATCTGATTATACTGACACCCAAGATATGGTGCTATTAATTGGTAGAAGGCTCTTATAAAAGTGTCTAGGCTAAAGAATTCATAGTGAATCATTTAAATAACCATGTTTGCCTATTGCAAGACTCTGTAGCGTAACGTTTATAATTTAGCTGGTTGTAAGCTCCTTTCCCACCTAGAGTTCTGGTACTCCCCAAGAGGGAATTGCAGGATGGACAAATTTTTAGAGGAACTACATTCCGGAAGAGACTATTCCCTCTTGCATTCGCAGCTACAAAATACCCCTGTGATGACAATATGTAGTGTGGACTGATTTTCTTTTGACGTTGTTTTCACGTTAGATACAATAGCAACAACAAGAAAAACAACACCAGCGATACAGGACGCCAGGACAGGGGATATGCTTTTGTTAGGACAGTTTTACACAAATTGTGTGAGCAGGTTATAATGGGCACATGAGCTGATCCTATGAATAACAAACTAACAGCTACAAATCGGTTTACACATGGCAGCTTTTGAATTTTTGCGTTTCTTGTACATCATACGTTTTTGACCATCACAGGCTGCAGCACCTCCCACAGTTCCTCTTCTCTCAAAATGTACATACCCCAGATTGAGCTAAAAAAAGAGGTATTGTAGCTCCTTTCGTAAAAGCAATGAAAATTGAGTAGTTCCTCAAAAAGACTTTAATACAGGAGTTAGTTCCTGCAGTGGGAAAGGGCCTTCAGTTAAGTGTAAACTACACTGACAGCTTTAGGCAGCCATAATGGTTCCTGCTCTCAAGACTCACTCTTGAGGAAATGTTTGCAGGGAAATACATTAGGAGGACTAATTAGGATTATTAGCAGGATGTAATTTGCTCAAGAGGGAATAAAACAAATTGCTGAGGCGTTTCTAAGCTAAACTGAAAATTTATAAAAAAATTAATGGCACAATGAATAGAGACATTTTTAATGAAGAGGGTATGGTGTCGCCACCAAAGCTCTTAATGAGCGCAGAATGCTGCAGGTTCCAGACATATTGTGTCAGATACTGTAAACGCTGACCTGTGATTTTTATGGAGCCATCTTTACTTTTCTACTGGATCCCATCTGAATTATCAAATAAAAATAAAACGTCCATAATCATCAAATGGAGATCTGATTTGGGGGGGGGGGGGAGAAAATGAGAAAAAGGCACAAAACTTTGAGGACTGTGAAAATGTCTGAAAGAGAACCAGAATAAAAAAAAAATGCTAATTTGTAATCATCTTTTCTGGATGAGAGAAGACTATTCTGACTGCAGTTTTCCCTAAGCATTTTAGTCCTAAATACGGATTAACATTCTCAGAGGTTCTTCTTCATGCATGCAAGGTTTTGTTCTTTTCTATTTCTTAGTCTGCTTTCACCGTGAAAGAGAGAAGTTTGAAACAATGGGAGCTATGAGAACAGGCCCTAATGAGATTTCAACAAATTCCGGCATACATCAGAGAAAATAGCACGGTAGTATGGCGGCTGTCGTTTTGAGCTATGAAGTTTGGTGAGGAGGGAGAGAACGAACACATTAAACACCATTAAAGAGCCTCTTAACACGCCCCAAGATGAGCCGTTACTCCCAGAGCAACATCTGAAGCTCAATGTGTGTCACTAAATCACTTCATTTCTACTCTCTAATGTGCAGTGAGAGGATACGTGATACATTTTAAGCCAAGGCTTTTGAAAAAACGACCCCCAGAAGTTATGAGAGTCTCACCTTACATTGTCTTCTCTCACTATAGAAAAAGACACATCTCCCTGTAGAATATAAGTGAATAGCCACTGAAAACACTGAACAATCCACTCAGTTTCCTCTGTAAAACAATTAACAAGAAAGAAAAGCATATAATAAAAGGTGATGCCACTGTAGAAAAGCTGAGTAGTTTGCGGTTAAGGCAATTGAGGAGAGACAGAGATGAGAAAGAGGAGGAAAAGAAGGAAAGGAGCTCAGCTCCCATCACAGTCCATAGAGAATATTTATGAAAACTAAGCTGCAAAAATGGCTTGTTAAAAACAAAAACAAAAAAACAACAACAACAAAAAAATACTGTGGTTTTGAGAATGTTCATATCAACACCTATTCAGTTTTCAGAAAATTGGCCTGTCCTCATAACATCATTGTGAACTACACCAAGGTTTGTCAACCTTAAATGAAGTCGATTACATATTTTTTAACACTTTCACTCATTGATAAAGAAATTATGGCTGACTGTGTATACAAAATTTCTACAATGGCATCTGAAACTGGAAACAAGTGATTTTAAATGATGCAGTAGCCAAGCAGCTAAGTGTCAGTGTAAGTCCAAGATGACACAAAGACAAAAGTTACAGAATGCCCCTTTAAGAAAAAGCAAAGAGTGGGCAGATGGGAGGGGTTTAGGTGAGACGAGATGTCAATCTGAGAAAAGAGTGGAGAGGGAGAGGTTTAAATGCCAGACATGTGCTGGCTGCCTGCGGGAAACAGACTTGCAGACACTGCAGTCCATCCACCAACAGACTCAATTTACAGATTGGAGAGCAGCAATAAAGAGCTAACAATCTCACTACCTAGACAGCACTTCTGTAACTGCTCACTGGCACGTCCATTTCTCTTCCTATCCTCTCCCTTCCATGAAACTGTAATTTAACACTGTTATTTATTTATTTCTGATCAGGGTCTCACTAATTAAATGAAAGCTCTTGGGCCTCTCCTAAATTGAACCTAGGACAATCTCATTGTGCAGCAAATATTGATTTATATCAAATATAGTTTGTGAGAATTGCATGTTTTGTCTCCTTAATTAAAAAAACACATCTTTTCTTGCTGATGTTGTCTTAAATGGATTGTTATTCATGATTGGGTTGAGTTCTGAGCTTATGAAATGTCAAAGGTCCATTTCCACCTGGTATTAAGATGCATTTGTGGTGATCCGACCACATGTGCTGAGCTTTAATACAGAGGACTAAAACGTTTTGTGATCGAGTCAGAGAAACCACATACAAATGTGTTAAAAGTGCATGTGTCCACATCACATTTGAGGTGTAAACAGTAATTCGATCTGTATGCATCTCGGCAGCAGTGAAGCACCACCCCTCACCTGCCAATCAACTGCTGTGCTAAAACAACAGTTTCAACTTTGCTGTTTACGAGTGGCTTTAAAAGGAAATAACTGTCTGACTGGAAAATTTTAAAAAGTGGATACATACAGTGCACAATCACTGAGAGAAACAGCGCTCCGGTTTTGTTTTCACGCTTTCTTTTTCTTTTCTGACTTTGTTGTGCTTTAATATCATGCAGTAACACACTGACATGTATGTCATCATGAAACAGAGACCCTCCCCTTCAAATACGAGCACAAGTGGTCACAGGAGATGCATTTATGTGACCAGGTGTAAACAGCGATGTGTCTCATCTGATCACATGTGATCAGATCACCCGAGACGCATCTTAATACCAGGTGGAAACAGGACAAAAAGTTTTAAAAGATCTAATGGTGTAACTTATGAAACAATAAGCCACATTTACACCCTTTAATCATGTAAAAGTCCTGCAATGCCCAGTCTATATAATAAGCAATATAATAAAATACACTGATTAAATAATAAATATTTAAATACTTAATACATTTTTCAATTGACTACTTATAATACAGGGCTCAACATTAGGGCTGAAATGATTATTATCGACAACGTCGACAATTAAAAATTGTAGACAAAATTCTTCATTGTCGAATAGTCGTTTGATCTCATTTCACGTAACATGAGATCATATGAAACTCTAATGATGATGCGAGAGAGGAGCACAGCGGCTCATGCCTTCTGTATTGAATCTTAATATATTGTAGCCTATGTGTCACGTGTGTAACTTAATGTGAAATAAATCGGCGATATGCAGCTCTATTAAGAATATAGCGTTTGTTTCTGTGAGTTAAAGATGGATTGAAGTGAAAATATAGGTGAGAGAGTGTAGTCTTAGCCCATTATACACTGCAACAAAGTTTTTAATCAGTATTTTTTTGGCTTTTTTTCCAAAAATAATATCTAAAACTCCATTAAAACAACATACATTTAAACTAGTAGCTATACTGCAGAAAAGAAAAAAAATATTGGAGAACGTTTAATACAATATTTAATATTTAAATAGTTTAAAATATCTAAAAACAGCCAACTTAAAACAAGATACATTTACCTGAAAGCAGCATATAAGATATTTACACTTTTAGAGAATATGTGGAAAACAATGGAAAACAAGACAAAAACTCTTGATTTTTCTTTTGCAGATATTTTTTACTGAATTGAACTTAATGAAAAAAATGTTTTCCTTGGAATTCAGTAAATGTCATTTAGACATATTTTTAAAAGATGATTTTGTGTAAGCACGTTTAACAACCTTTTAAGTTTAGACATAAGCTGAATAGTCTGTTAAGAGCTAATGATTAATCGTTGCAGTAATCGCCAAATAATTGTTCTAATAATCGTTAGATTAGTCGATTATCAAAATAATCATTAGTTGCAGCCCTACTCAGCATTAACACTTGTCCAGAACAAGTGGATTTTTGAAGGGGCAAGTAAATTTTACTTGCCCGACTGGACAAGTAGCTTGATTAAAATGTCAATAATAATAACATTTTTGAATATAGCCGGTTATATTTCACTTTTTTACGAAGTTCATAATCTGCCGTTGAAAAATAATCCAGCTAGCGATCTAGTAATAGCTGTGCTCTTTTTGACTGACAGGCAGCTTATATGTGTGCGCTGAGCATGCGCTTGTTGTCCGAGAACGCTACTGGTGAAGGTACATGCCTAAACTTTTAAATACATTTTAAAATTCCATCAAAATGCCCGTCTTGGTGAGGTATTCCTGAAAACACAGTAAGTTATGTCTAAAGTGAACATAAACAGTGGAGAAAAAGGAGATTTGTATTAAAAAACTTCAGACTTGTTAGTGTAAATGTAACCTAACCTAATAATGTTAATGTCGTTAAAGGGTAACTAAACCCTAAACCAACTTTTTTTAGTTAATGATCTGTAAGCATGGGGCTTTATTAGTACTGGTCATTGATTCAAGTAATTTTTTTGACATTTGTGTATAAAGTGTTTTAATTCTACAATATATGGTGTAAAAACGTCTGAGTGCTGCCCTCTTCAGGTTGAACGGTGGCTACTGCAGTTGAATTTTCCTATTGGCTGTTGCGGTACTTCGTGACGTAAGCGGTGACAGCTGACGTAAGCAGGTTCCAGCTCACCACGCCAGATTCATGTACATGTCGTCTTGCGACCGTGTGAGGAATAATAATAATATAGAGTCTGACAGCAGCTGTCAATTAATCCGTCACTACGAGTCTCAGGTGCCCCCTCCGCTCAGCCCCGCACTCGGTTCGTTCCCTCTATCCCCGCCGGGGTCTGCCCACTTTTCTTGCATTTTCAAATATTTCTAGTGGGTGGAGTCAGACTCTGAGCAGGTGTTTAGTTACCCTTTAATATTAATCAAACAAACATAACAAGAAAATGAGAACAAAATCACTGCTCTTGGCTGGATAACTTTAGAGATTTTAAAGTATTAATGATTTACAATTATACAGTGAAGACCAGCAGTAGTTTTATGTCACATTTCATTCTGAATGTTTTCTTGAATACTTGACTCTGATGTTGAAAACTTTTAAAGCTGTTAAAAAGCAATGTTTTTGACTTTTTCATTTATTTCTATTCATTGCTGTTTTATTGTTATTTTGTTACTAACTGTTTACTAGTCTTGAATAATTACTTGAGTACTTGAAACAATTATTACATAAATAACAAATCAGTTTGTTTTATTATTTGTTGTGGTACAGGAGCTGGTAACGAGAATCCATGAATTTCACAACTGACTACTGAAATTTTGGTATTGTGACATTGTATACATTTTTCTTGGTAAATCTAGCTGCAACAGCATGATAAAAAAGTAGCTCTCATTCCATAGTTGCTGTGAGCACCCCTGATGTGAATGATGGCGAAGGAGTCTGTTCTTTATTTAACTACCGTACTTAACATAATATAATTACCATATGACAATAGCCTCCTCTTCTTATCAGTGCAGTTTAAATGTATGCTGCAGAGAATTGAGTTAATGTACATAGATATACTATTAGGTTGGGAATCTTAAATCATTTTTAGAAAACATACAACAGAAACATTGTCTTACTTGAGCACTTAACTATTACCAAAATATCCTTTTTTCTCTCTGGACAAGTAACTTTTTGACTTGGCCAAGTTAATGTCTGGCCTAACTGTAACCTAATTATGGTTGCCATGCAACATAGCAACTTGCTGCATTATATTTATATTTATATTTATGCATTTGGTAGACGCTTTTATCCAAAGCGACTTACAGAGCACTTATTACAGGGACAATCCCCCCGGAGCAATCTGGAGTTAAGTGCCTTGCTCAAGGACACAATGGTGGTGGCTGTGGGGCTCGAACCAGCATCCTTCTGATTACCAGATTACCAGTTATGTGCTTAGACCACTACACCACCACCACTCCTGCACTGATATACAATTATTGAACTAGTGTGTGGTCATAGGTGTTTTTATAACAGCTCTTGTACAATGGCTTCAAAAATGACCCAGATTTAGAATTTGGAGCTTAGACTGAATTTAGAATTAGTTTTACAATCAGTATTTTACAGCCAGAAAATATCCATTACATATGATTAAAATAAAGTGCAAATGACACAATATGCAATAATGTACCCTTCCAGAGTGGTAGTGTCACACTTGAATGTAAACCGAAGGCTACTAGCAATAAGCTCAGAAGCACATTAGCAGTTTATCAAAAAAAGCAAATGTCATTTTGCACAGAATCTCTAGGGAAATATTAAGCATTTGATTTCCAGTTCTGATTTCATTGTTATTGATTTAGAATTTTCTTGGCACTGCCTGGGACAGACATAACAGATCATTGCATTTTTGATCTGTCAATCACTGAAATGAGGAGGCTTGTCTGGGGGCCAGAGCCTCTCTCTCATTCTTTCTGTCTTAAAACAGCCCTCAGTAAGAGAGATCCAGCCCTCAAGGCCTGCAAAAAGCCTCCTCAGCCCTTTCCTCATCACCCACTATCCCTTGAAAAGACAGCTTTTTCCTTTTCTTTCCTCTTCTTGAAAATGAATAGCCCTATTAATCCATCCTGCACAACCCTTATGAAAGAGAGTGAAAATGAGAGCGATTACTTAAATTGTGCTTTCTCTTTTTATTTTTTAATAAATCCCTTTCACCTCTGTCAGAAAGTGTAACCGTATGAAATAAAATAAAAATTATCAATAAGGTCCTTAATTTACTCAGCTTTTTCTGTCTTTCTCCAATAAGTAAATGGCTTTGACATCTAGAAACTGCACATACTCATTAATCTCTCTATGCCTTCACACTCACACACAAACACATACAGTACAAAGGGCCGTTAATGTGGCTGGAATTGGTGGCCCGTGTGCTAGAGAGGTGGAGTAGCGTATCAGGTTCTGTAAACCCCAGTGTACCAGTGCAAAATCACTAATGATACCGGCCTTCATGGATCTAATTCTGCAATGCCATAAGCCCTCCTACTCCACACAGGATGATTCATACTGTTGGTAAATCATCAGTGGTATCTTTGCTGCTGTGTATGTTTGTGTTTGTGTCTGTTTTATCCATGTGTCTTTATTTAACGTGTCTTTAGATGTTATTGGCTGGCTCTTACTAAATAATTTCCTTTTTGCAACGTTTTCAGTTTTCTGATGCTCTACAAATTGCGTAAGTCACCATGTCCATGCAGCCAATGAGAGCATACTGGTGCTATTAACACAGAGAGTGAGATTGACAATAAATACAGAAAGATAGAAAGGGTGTACGAGAGGGATGAATAAAAAGGGAGGGGAAGGATCTGTAACCTAAAGGCAGAGGCAGCAATTAAAAAGAAATGGATCCAGAACCCCGTTTCAGATAGGTTACTACAGAATTCTGCCTAATCTTAGAAGGCGTCTACAGAGAAGGTTTAGAGTTTTCCATGCGTGAACTGTGGAAACCAACAAAAGCCCCTGTGGAGAGCGGGGCGGGCCGAGCGGCCAACCCTGCTCTCCACAGTCCCATTACCAGGAGAGTGATTTAGTCTGGTCTTGCTTTAGAGAGGCAGAGAGAAAAGAAGCTATTAGAAGAAGCTGTTAGTTCTTAGTCAAGAAGCCCTTAGTCAAATGGAATACATTAGTGCCCTACCGATTTTTAGTTGGCCGATATTAGCCTACATGCATATATATTAGCCTTCACACATATCGGTATCGGCGTATATGTTTTACGATATGCGCAGCTCATCAGAAAAACGGTGCGGTGGTGGATTGTGTCTGCTGAGTGTTGATTTCAAACTTCGTTGTTACCTAGTTGGTGAGACGCAATGCTGAAATGTAAATAAACAACGTCCATCTTTTACTCTCCATGACAACGAGCTTATAGCTAACTAGCTAATCACATAGCTACTTTCATTGCTTGTCAGCTGAGTGGAAGCAAATGTGTAAACATGTATTCGCCAAACTGTTTTATTCAGGATTTGCAGTTTGGTACCCCCATCAACTGAACTGTCGTTGAATTTACAAAATGATATATTTAAAAGTCTGGTTTTCAACAGCCTTCTGAGAAGTTTAGCATAGTCATATTGGTGCAAAATCCACATAGAAAAGTCTGTTTTCATTCCAGCTCAAAAATGAACTATATCGGCCACGATATCGGTATCTGTAAATGCCCCCCTCTAAAATCGGTATTGTATCGGCCTCAAAAATCCCATATCAGTCAGGCTCTAGAATACATTAAAGAAAATTATCTGTGTAATAGAAATATAAACTGGAATCCAAATGACTGTGCTCTCATTATTTGCAAACCAAGAGCTCTAGTGGGATGTATTCACAGAGTAAATTACAGACCAGACAATATGATTTTCCAATATTCTAATTCTGCATTAGAATATTGGAAAATGACATCCTCCGAAATGTTGCCATTATTTAAGGTAATGTATTTTTTTTTAATCCCCTTTTCTCCCAATTTGGAATGCCCAATTCCCACTAATTTAGTAGGTCCTTGTGGTGGCACATTAACTCACCTCATTCTCAGTGGTGGTGAATAAGTCTCTGTTGCCTCCACTTCTGAGACCACCAATCTTATCATGTGACTCGTTGTGCATGACACCACGGAGACTCCACATGTTCAGGCTCATGCTACTCTCCGCGATAAATACACAACTTAACATGCACCCCACTGAGAGTGAGAAATACTAATCACGACCACGAGAGTTTACCTCATGTGACTCTGCCCTCCCTAGCAACTGGGCCAATTTGGTTGCTTAGGAGACCTTGCTGGAGTCACTCAGCACACCCAGACTCCAGGGGTTGTAGTCAGCATCAATACTCGCTGAGCTACGGTTAAGGTTATGCTTTTTGAGTAGAACAGCTTTTGCTAGTCATCTTTTCTCTGTGCCGTTCTGTGATGGTAAACATCAGGATAAACGTTAAAATCATTGAGGTGCCAGCGTACACACCCTGAACATCCTCCAACATTCACAGGACAAAAAGAGAATGATCCAATATCTGTGTGTGTTGGTGTGACATTGGCTTTAGTTTTAATGTATAATATAATGTGACATTTACACTGACTTGTTCTGTTATACTCTTCATTCTAGTCCTTTTTTTGGCAGGTATAAAAAAAACTGTTGAAAAGTTGTCAGAATACATCATGGGATGGCATCATTGGGAAATACTTCCTTTATCATGGTGTAACAGCATGTGGGCACTTAATCCATGTCCTGATGGAGTTTAGATAGAACAGGAAGAATCTACTGAAGGAAATATTAATTCCTGTAACAGCAGATGTAGACCTGGAGAGATATCACCGACTGACCGTCGGAGGTGAATATGAAAAAAAAAAAAATTGTTTCACCATATTTTAAAGTCATGGGTAAAGTGATCTTGTGTGTTCTGTAACAAGGACAAATGCCTGGGCATTTCCATGTGAAAGACTTTAGACTGACAGATTATTTTACATAATAAATATTAATAAGGTGACTAATGTGCATGCAACCCACATACTAAACATAAAGTGTGATAAGTCATAGCAATATCACATGTAATCGTCACCTGCACTGCATGCCACGTGTTTTGCATAGCTTTAACTGTCAGCTGTAAAAGAATTCACATTTGATAAATGTAAGGAATTAGTTAGGGTGACGGAGATGATTGCTGAGTTAGAAACAAGCATCCGAACACTAATGGAGGTCAGAGTGAAAGAGAAGCCATTAGATACTGTTTCAGTTGTGGCCAATGCAGCGAGCCATGTGCACTCCATGGTTCTGTCAATAGAGACCCCGCAGCACACAAAAAGGTTACCAATTCAGTAGTATAGCCGCTGAGCACCTAACATCAGAGCAAATTTAAAAGTGCTGGATAATGCTTAATGTAGAATAGATAGTTGATGATTTTCTGAGTCTGAGTGATGTCCGGAGAATAGCATAGGATTTAAAGACAATTGGATAAGTTTTTGTGGTAGACCTGAGCTGTATATATGATATTTTTCTTATTTGGCTCCTCAACTATTGAATAGCCTTCCTAACATTGTTCAGGACACAGACACACTCTCTCAGTTTAGACTCACCTCTTCAGCCAGTCATACACCTAATTTATCCCCTTAATCCATAGTTATGCTGTTTAGTCAGGTATGTCGGATCCAGAAACACTTCACATATTCTGTAACTCTGCTTTAAAGTGAATTGCATATATGCTAATATTATTCTAGTAACATATCTAGTCTCATCCTCGGGATACATATCCTTAGGTTATCAGAGCTTGCCAGATCCAGCTCCGGACCAGCAGAGGTTTGACTGAGAGCGGTGAAAAACTATAATGCTTTAATCTTCTGCCTATTTTATCATGTTATTCTGCCAAGAACCACTCATTCAAATATGAAATGTCTGATCATCACCAATCATCCTTAACAAATGATGTTTTGGTGTGTGTATAACACTGGATGCATCATTAGTTTGTAAAACATGTGGGAATATCTAGTTTTTATATATATATATATATATATATATATATATATATATATATATATATATATATATATAATTTGTGTAATATTTAAAGATAACTATGTATAATTATTTCATCATTATGTATTGAATTATTGTTATATGTGGGGCTTTCTCAGCAAATATTTGTATATGAGATTAAATGCAATTAATCGTGATTAATTAATCGGGACACCATGTAATTAATTTTATATTTTTCAATATTTTAATCGATTGACAGCCCTAATGTATATAATGTATATATCAACCATGCAGCAGAACACCTCAGATGTTTAACAGCTCTACTGAAAAAGTAATTATATTTCAATAGTGTTAAAATGAATATATTTGCCACTGTCCATTCATGAAAGTCAGCACTTTTGAAAAAGCTGCTTTTTCCTGGTTTTGTTCACTCTCTCAGCATGAATTTGGCATTAATAAACTATTTGATTAAAGTCGAATGTCACCATTTGTCTGAGTCTACACTGTATTGGCAGGAGTCTTTTCCCCTTGGGTTTCATTGAGACGCACATTTAAATATGAGAGGAGGCATATTGTAGCTGACAGCACACTCAAATCTCACTGAAATGTCAATGCAAAGCCACTTGAGGAATGGCACCACTCTGAGAGAAGGCTGATGAACCAAAATGTCTTCCATCACTCCCTGAGCTCTGCAATATCATGCAGAAATATGCAGGAAAAGGTCAGAATTATATATCAAAATACAAATAAAGCTTCACCACTTTATAGAATAATGAACGTTTGAGTAATGCCACAGTGGGACAATATTTAGCTTAAAGCCATTATCATGTTTAAAACACAATCTAGTTTTCATTTATCAAATGTGTAATTGCTGAATTCTCCTTGTAAGAAAGTGTAACCGGTCCTGCCTGGCCCACTCCAAGCAGGATTTGAACCGATATCTCCAGCATGGGTGGCAGTTGCGCTAACAAGGAGGCTAAAGGCTACAGTCTCTAGCATCAGTCACTAGCCTACCTTGTGAGGTTAGGGGAGTGATGATTACACACAGCACAGCCCGTTACACTCACCCCCCTAAACCTCACTCTCATCAGGGTCATGGCACCACTGTAACTGGTCCTGCCCGACCTGCTCCAAGCGGAATTTGAACCGGGATCTTCTGCATGGGAGGCGGGCATGCTAACAAGAAGGCTAAACTCTACAGCTTCTTGCACCAGTCGCTAGTGCGCCTCTTTACACACTGCACAGCTACCAGATGGTTACACAGTTGGTCTCTCATTCTATTATTTTATTCCTGGCCAAATTACATTACATGGTGAAAGGAGATGTCTTGAAAGGATATTATATTTCTGAAGAGCTTCTCTCTGAACTGTCTATGATGCCACATGACTGATGAATATGCAAATATGCCGTTTCAATTATATACATTTTAAGCTATTAAAACCACTACTACTTTTGTGTATCTTTAAAAAAAATTTAGTTCGAAACTGCCTGTTCTAGTAGCTATTGGTAGAGTTCATTCCACCAATGAGGAACAAGTGTGAAAAAAAATTCCAGACTTTGATTAGTGTGAACCTACAAGGAAAGATGGGGGTGCAAGGTGACAGAAATGGCTGAAAGCAGTGGCAAAGCTAGTATATACGATTTGATTAAAGACTGAAGGTGGTGGCGGCCAATACCACTGCAGAATTGTATGCCTGAAAGTGTCTTAAATTAATTTGAGCAATTACTGACAGTCAGTGTAGAGACCTGAGGTATAACATGAGAGAATTTCAAGAGGTTAAATACAAGGCCAACTTTTTTGATATGCTCAAGGAGATGGCAGATGCTGGTAAGATGGTAAAGTGTTTTTGCAAGATGATTTTTACGTGGCTCGTTGTACGTATCGTGACAGTTTCATTGTGGAAAAAACACTAGAGGTACTACAACAACGATTTATAATCCCTTTCACTCAAATCACAGGTAAAATGGCAGATTATCGGTTCATAAACCGATAATTACTTTTCGCTTCGTTCCTTACACAATGCTATCTTGTGACATCAAAAAAACGTTACTATAGCGCAACTACATCTACAAGCTTATTTCAGTGCGATCAAGTAGCCCAACTTGCACTTGCGATGCAATAGACCAAGGTACGAGTACAGACGAACATGCAAATTGACATGTGAGCCAAAAGCATGGATGGACCGCCATAGGGAGCACTGCAATATTTCCCGTTGGGCTGGTCGTAGGGATGGGAGGATTGATACTAAAGTATCGATACTTCCGATACTGATGTGGTAACAAGAATATTGACAAGAATATTTCATTCACTTAAAAATATTGATTCTGAAGTTTTTTTTTTAACTAGTGATCTTATTATTTATCTCATAAGCTTCAAAGTGAAAAAAAAGAATTATAAGAGCAAATAGTTGCATAGCACCGGAAATAATTTTTTCTTGCAGTCACAGTGATCGTTCAAAGAGGGAGCCAGGGCTGGACTGGTAAACTGGCATACTGGGCATTTTTCCGGTTGGTCGACGCACTTTGGGGCTGATCAGGGGCCGACTGGCCATCGGGAGAACCGAGCGGGCCGGTGAGTCTGCCGCAAAACGGGCCGAAAGTGCCGCGATAAAAGAATGAGCTGCTGCGTTATGCCAAAGTGACCACAAAACGGCACCGCGATTTGCAGAAAAGGACAGTGAAGATGCTATGTAAAATCCAGGGCCGATTTCTCTTCCCAGTCCAGCCATGCATTCCACTCCACAGACACAGATGCATGCCAGGGCAATCTTTCCCCCACTAAGAAATGTACTCAAAGCCCAGAACAACAGACTTTTCTTCATTAAATTATAGACAAACTGTCTATAAATTCACATGTGTATCCCCAGGACATTCGATCATTACTGTCTTTTAAAGTAGAGTCGAGTTTTTGTACTGTATACTGTTTTATGCATGACTTATGACAGGACTACCAGCTAATGTAAAATTATATAGTATCATGTTTCCTACCAAATTAATCCTTGTGTGACATCCTGCACAATGGTATATATATAATTCTGACAGCAGGCATCAAATGCTTGCTATATTAATCAGAGCATAAAGGGGCTTGAACTAACCCCAATCATGCAAATGAGTCAGCTTCCAAACAAAGGAACATTTCCCGCCTGGAAATTGCACCTTACTCATTGGTCAAGCCAGACTCGAGAGGAGGAACATCCAGCAGAAGACATGTCCCGCCTCTTAATCTCTCTCTTTCCCCTGGCTCTTTCCCCTGACCCTCTGCTGCTGTTCGTGTGTGACTGGGACCATCCGGTCCGAGGCCGGCAGGCCTCAACACCTCAAGCCATGTGCAACTACCTCGACCATAGAGTCAGTGAACACCCCAGTTCATTCTAATTTCTTCATTCAACATGGAAGAAATTGATTGCAACTTGAAAACCATCAACTCGAGGAACCATCAAGCCTGCATCCTGCACAACCTCCTGAGGTGATCTGATTCACTTTTGGGTCCTTTTAGGGGGGTCTGAGACCACTTGGGTTGTACACATATACACATTATACTGCTCTGAGAGTGCTTGGAGTGCTCAAACGAACTAGGTGTGAAAATGGCATAAGACATATCTGGCTTGTTTTTTAGGTTTAGGGTAGGGAGTACAGCTGAACGATTAACCAAAATAAAATAGAAATCACGATATGACCCAGTGCGATTCTCAATCTGTGATGGCTGAGATTTAATTAAATAAATAGATAGTTTCACCTATGTGCATGGCTGTTTTGTCTCTTTAGTGCTTTCTTAAATACATATAAATGGGATCATTGTATTACACATGTGGTCTTAGAGTGGTTCTGTGCTCCATACACACAAACTCTATCTATCTGGTACCCTGAGTGACAGATGTGCTCTGAGTTCAGTTAGGTGTGCTAAAGTGCACTGAGCACATTATTTTAAGTTCCCAAGACTTACATTAATTGCACATTTGCATAATTTCCCATACCTCTATGTTTGGCTGCTACAATTTACTATATACATAAAAAAATAACCCAATGAGAGCTGGTTTACATTGACAACAAGGCAGATGAGAGTATTTCACTGCATTAAAAGGCTGTTGTCAACTCAACTTTAAACAACATAAACGTCCCTTCAGTTTTCTAAATAAAAGCTTCCACCAAAATAAAGGCTTGAGGGTTTACCAGAACTGCATAGTAAGTTAAGAAATTATTAAATAAATTCATTAATATTAAATCATAATAATAATAATACATTATTATAGTGATAATGATCATTATTATTATACAATAATACATTTCTATAACAATTTCTTAACTTAATATTATTCTAAAAAAAAATATTTCACTGTTTTATTTATTTATTTTTTTAATTATTTTTTTAAGAGGACTCAAGTGTGAACACCCTTAATTAAGGCAATAAAGCATGGCAAAATATGGTTTAATATTGGTTAAAAGGAATCACACATGTTTTTTGTTTTATGTTTATCATATCGCAATTGCACATTTTTTCAAAATAATCGCAATTAGATGTTTTTGTCTAAATCGTTCAGTCTTAGTAGGGAGGTAAGTTATGTTGATTTAAAACTAGATAGAGCATTAACCTTAAAAACCTCATATGTTTGGGAGATAATTTATCTCGCTTTTGGGGTCACAAAGTGGACATTTCACCTCTGAACTGCCATGACACGTGTAACAAATCATGCATTTTCATTTTGCAAATATTATGCCACAGTCACAAAATTTTCATGAAATCAGGCTGCAATTGTAGCATTCAATGCAGGTAAGCATAATAGTTTTATTGTGCCCTGCAGATAAAGTATGCTAATGACATGATTGGAGGGTAATTTAGAACGATCAGTGGCATTTATTGGCCAACATCAATACTGACACCGAAGTCACAAAACATTAATCGACAAAAAACATTGTCTGCGGTACAAGCTTCAGTCAGCCAGGCTGAGGGGGCATTATTACAGTATGTGTTGTAGGCTTCTGAGGGTCAAGCTTTCGCCATAGAGATGGTCATCCCCCATGGCAGAATAAACGCTTTTCACAAATGGATCTGTCCAGCGCCCTGCAATTAAGATTGCATGGTAAAGCATTTCGAGAGGGATAGGCCTCTCAGGTGCTTGGCTCTCTCCAGCCTGAAGCAGGATCTCTGTCTGCCTCTGTTACAGGTCTATTCAGAGGAAACAGCCCAGCAGTCTCAGCAAGTGAGAGGAGAAGAGAAGGAAAGAGAGAAGCCCATGGCCAGCCTGAGTAGAAATCAATTACCAAAGATTGAGCTTTTGCATAAAGCACTCTAATGGCAATAGCCAGAAATAAAAGAATGATTACAGACATCATAAAAACTGTTATTGGCATTGTCTCTGTAATGCCTACTGCCAATTCATGGCTAACAGCTCAGAAATTGATCTGCCTCGATGCACTGGATGAAAACCGAGCCAGTTTCAAGGCTGGACAGGCAATTTCTGGGGCTAAACAATGTGGAGGCCAGATGACATAATGATAAGAGAAGTATTTTTACAATAAATATTTGATGTAAACATGGCCTAAGAGTGTACTCAACTGTAAAATCGAGTTTGTCGCAACTGCAAACTGTATTTCTCTCATGACCACCGCAGCCAGATTTTACAACCACAGGCCAATTACGAAGCCTGGAATGAAGGCAGGCATGAATACGGTGAAGGCTCGAATGCTGTTGGTCAGTCTGCAGTACTGCAATAATAATGGGACTGATGGGCTGGGGTGAAATTATGTGTAGATGTTTGCACTCAGGGCCCTTGGGAAACCAGAATGCAGAGCCGTATTGTGACAGTGACCCTCTAAAATGGATAACAGCCCTTGCTCTAACCTTGGGAATCTATCAAAGGGAGTCAGCATTTTCAAAAGTGCCTCCCAGATATGGCTCTGAATAATGTATCCTATGAATAAAACACATTAGCGACAAAACACACTGAATAATTCACTTTTTACTCCCCGCACGCCAGATATTAGGTCCTCTGTCACTCAACAGACTCTTATTGGCCTGCCACCCTCCCCTTGTTATTTTTACCCCTTAAATACTATAAGCAGGCCTGCTCTCTCTCTCTCTCTCTCTCTCTCTCTCTCTCTCTCTCTCTCTCTCTGAACCTGTACTAAAAGAGGAAGCATGGATGAGTCTTTAACAACACACATCTCTAAATCCAGTGACATGGATAACCATAAACTAATCTGTGAGTTTCAAAGGAACAGTACATAAATGCCGTTTTTTTTTTTTAATTATTATTATTAAACACTTAGAATTGCTCTTAAAGATGCACAGCTCTCCTCTTCAAAGAAAGCCTAATTTTTGAGTGCTCCTTTCATCAATATCTTTCTCTATGGCTCCTCCTATCTCCCCCTTTCCCTCTATCTCTTACACTTTATTCACTTCTATTTTCACCGCTAATGACAGACAGCATTTTGTTCATCTAATGAAGGCTTCCACCAAAGCTGAAATAAGATAATTAATAACCATATAAATTGAAACCATCAGTGACCCAGCACAGGAAGTAGACACAATTTAGGTTAAATTTGACGTTAACAGAGATTTCAGCTTTAATATTCCTTATTAATTTTTCTAATGGCATAAATGCTGAAGACAGGTCAGAAGTGATGTGTGGAAAATAACTGAATTAAATTGACTTTGTCAGGTGCTTGTGAGCATCTCTGTCCTTCTTGGTTTTTGATTGAACACAGATCCATCCCACAAACTCAAAACTATTAAACCTCAGTAAAAATGTGCATGTGGGATTATAAATATATTTGCACATCAAATGTAAATCCACACTGAGCTAGTGTTTGTACAAAAAGGAAGCATATGTACACAAGCAGGTGATACAACTCCATTGTGAGAAGCTGGAGAAATTAAATTAGAGGACAAACAACTAGTTAATTTGATGAAATGGCCCCTGAAAGGCCAAAATGCAGTCTGACACAGCTTTCTGAACCTGAGCACAGTTGAGCCAAAGCCATATGTCACAGGACAGAATGTAGAATCAGCCCTAATTCTGCATTTTGCCTTTGCAGGGAAGTATAGATGAAATAATTGATATTATTGATTCACTCACCAGGGTGCAGTAGGTCTCAGGTGGGTCTCCACAGGTGATATTAGGTGGGTCAAGGGTCACTTTTAGATACTTGGTCATGTCAGCAGCTTCGGGCTGGCAGGCCATGTAATACCAGGTCAGGCCCTCGTCTGTGTATCCCTGTGATTTGCACAAGTCGTAGTGTCCCCAAGTTGTGGGATAGTGTTGCGTGGTCTGACACACAGTCAGCCATGATGCCTGCAGTGTCAACAGCAACGGGAAACGCATGGCTTCCTCCTTTATGTGGGCCGCCCCTCTAATAGACTATTCACTATGATGTAAAGGATCTGTCTGCTCTCTTCCTCTCAAAGATGCTAGAGATAGCACACAACAGGGAGCGATAGAGATAGAGGGAGAAGGAGTGCAAGATCTGGGCTATTTTACAAAATAATCCAACTTTTACTGAGTGTGGGCCAAAAGAGGTACATCAGCATGCCAGCTTCCTGTTGGTGAGTTTAAAGATGGCAGGGCTGAGAGTGAGACTTGATGCTTCTATCTCAGCCCTCTGGTCTTTATTGTGTCCGTTGGGAAGGGGCAGGGCTGCTGGCAGAGTTGATGGTGCCGGCAGAGATAAGGAAAGCAGTGGCAGAGAAGACAAAGTGAACGGTCAGACTGAAGAGAGAGCAAGGCTTCTAACACACTGAAGAATCGCCTCTCTGGCTGGATGTTGACTGACAGCCGTCTCAGCTTTGCCTTCTGTCAGTCATCCTCTGTTGCAGCTTGGCATTTGCACTCTGCAAAGAAAAATGAGAGAGGTGATGGTGAATATCAGCTAGGGGGTAGATTTTGACAGCACAGGGAAATTAGCAGACGCTATGTGATAAGTCCAACTCCTCTGAGGTGGTGCCAGTCAGGTGTCTGGTTTGTGTCACAGAGAAAGATCAGATATCTAAAAGGCCATAAAAGAAAATGTGATCTTAAATGATTTTATGCATTCATCTCCTAACATTATCCATACTCCCCTGCGGCTCCATTTTCTTCCGCCACACCTTCCTCTAAAAACACTCTTTTGATACTGAATATTCTGACGGCTATGTATGACACTAAATTAAATTACAGGAGATATAGAGTTCAGGTTAGAATTCAGAGCATGAGTGCAAAGCTGATGATTGAAAAGGAAGCAAACTCACGAGGTTACTCTCACAAAAGTTACTATAGAAACAAATGTTATCTGCTGCTCAGCAGCAAGCTAAAGTAACTCTGGAGCCCTTAAAAGAGGCTAGTGTACTGGTTGTGTAAGGAGATTAAACATAATGTCATATACCTCTTTTGCACAATATAATGCTTATCCCCTGTTATCATGAACAAGAGGCTCACCATCTAAATATTTCACAGCATGCATTGTGCATAGATATCACAAACACCTCATGAATTCATACAGTTTTGACAGACATTACTAATTTCACTTATAGTCAAGGAAGCAGAAATTAACTGCCAGGAAAATACTTTTTACAACAGCAAGTAAGTGATACTTTTCTCTGACTTCAGACTGATAGAATATTTCACTTTTAGTTGACCTGGTCTGGAGATAAAATTATTGATGGATCCCTAAAGTGACAAGCACACTTGAGGAAAATTCATCCCCTCAAGGTCTTCATTTGAGTTATTTTCATTTTTGTAATCCTATTGTAATGACTACATATATAAATTCTCTATTCATTGACAATTGTCCTGCAATTCATTATCTCAGGGATTTGTAGGTGTATTGACAGATAAATCTGAAAATACAAAGCTTCAACAAGTAAAGAAATTTGTAGAAAACTTTCATTTGTTCAAATCGTCATATTTACAGTAATTATAGAGTTTGTTGACATTACATCGTCATGGCAATAAAGTTGTAAAATTGGCTATAACTTTACACAGAAATGGTTACTGAGCAATTTTATCACACTCATGTTGACACACATATAGTTTACATCTTGTGACTATACTTTTGAAACAGTGAGTATTTTAACGTCTACAAATAGGCCTCATTCACTTCCATTGTAAGTACCACACTGTAATCCTGATTTAGCTTTTTTTTTTATTAAGAATAGGGATGAATTGAAATAAATCTTTGTGGCAATAAATATTATCCCACAAATGCTGTTGATTGAGCTTAACCTGTATTAAACACAGAATATTCCTTTAAGCCAAACCCGATTGGCAGACCTAGATGTCTATGGGCTGAAATATGTGCCACCAGAAACTGAATTTGAACCATTTATATTTGAATTTGAATGGCTAAACTTGAATAATTGCATTGAAAAACTGAATTTGAATCACATAATTTGAATTTATTCAAAAACTGAATCTGAATTGTATCATTTGAAATTGAATTTATTCGTTTGGAACTGAAGTCCAATAAAATTTGATCCTCACTGAAAATTAAACTCTCTATATATCTTCACATTCACTTCTCACAATTCAGATTCAGTTCTCAAATTCAATTTCAAGTTACTGAGACAGACATCCGGGTAGTTGGAGGATGAAGGAAGAGCAATCGAGCGCAGATCGATAGATAGCGTTCATTGGCGCACAGGACTCCTCTTGGGCCAATCAGCACCAATGTTTTGGAGCACAGTACGTTACCCGCCATGAAACTATGGAATTACGATTGTGTCAATAATAATGAATGTAACTTTATAAAACTGAACGTGACTTTATAAAACTGAACGTAACTTTTTCAGAAACTATCAAAAATATTCCATTACAAAAGAAGAAAAACACAATTAAAATGAAAAAAATGAACTCAGTTGCACGAATTTAACAGGCTCTTCAAATATGCTTCATTTTTTGTTAATGTTTTTCAAAGATTCGTTTTCGCAAATCGTGGATTCTGAATACATTGCCACAGATTTCGCTTACGCTTCGCAGTTTTTCGTTTGCTGTTTTGAGACAAACCTCTCGTGGGGGTGGGCTTAACAGTGATCTACTCTGATTGGATAGTGAGCTTTTGATGGACAGGTGCTCTCTGACCCGGATGGACAGACGTCACTCAGTGGCGCGCATATTGGAAAGCTCTTGCGGTGATTTGTAGTTATGCAATACGTTGCGCTTTGTTGTATTACTTAATAACAATATGTTAATAATATTTGACCTATAATGATATAATTTAATATTATATGAGACCTTCGATCGTCTAATAATTGTCTTCGATCAGTCTGTAAAGATGAGCTCTCAGGAGAGACACGGAGAGGCATCATCTTCCTCCTCCTCTTGTCCTTCAAGGCAGCTTGAAGTAAGTTCGTGTTACTGAAGTAACCAATAACATTGATAAAAGTTTTATTCATGTAACGTTACAGTGTGCAACAGTTCTGGCTTTATTTTGCAAATTTATTGTTGTATTGTAAATGCATGCTAAATAAAATGTTGCTGTTTTGTCATTGTCATGACTGCAAAACTGAAACCTGGCCATATCTTGGTCCACTGTGTGACTCTGCCCCGACTGCTGAACGGACTGCTGCTGACCCTGCCTTGTGCTGGTATTCCCGAGTGACTGGTTAAGAATTTCAAGGTTGTTATGTACAGCAGCAGATGCAGCATCTGCACCAAGATTTCTGCCTTGCTGTAGAATAAAGACCAGTTTGATATCTGCTCTGTCTACATTGACACGTCCTTGAATATAATAACTGTGCAAAAGAGCAAACAATCAAACTACATAACATCATGACATGACATCAGTGCATTGCAAACTTGTGAATGACAATAAAATAATTATTAAAAAATATATAAAAATATGATATTTTATATGTGTTTATCAAAACATTGTGAATAAATATAATAAAATATATGCAATATTCCACCACTGTGTTGAAATTTAGAGTGTTTTCTGTAAAATTAGACAATTTCTATCCATTTACTCCAATGTATGTGGGCAGGATGCTCTTTTAAATTCAGATATGCCTAATTCTCTAAAAAATTCAAAATATCCTGCAGAGCTGAAGTGGTTAAACAATAAATGTGCAAAATAAAGCCAGAACTGTTGCACACTGTAACGTTAAATGAATAAAACTTTTATCGATGTTATTGGTTACTTCAGTAACACGAACTTACTTCAAGCTGCCTTGAAGGACAAGAGGAGGAGTGGAGCATTTGTTTAATAAGCAAGGTCTTTTATTCCGATATTCAGAATTTCTTTCTGAATACCAAATACCAGTAACCCCAAAAGAATTTGCTACAGTAATGGGTGCTATTCCCTCTGGTTTATGTATGCTTTTTAAAAACCGTAATTACTTCACACCAGTATCTACTGCATCCTTTCCTAAACCTTGTGATACTTCTGTTGGTCAAATCTGTTTTTCAGAGTCGAAAGCTAAAAACTATAAGATCTTTATTTCTTTAGGATTTGATTTCTGTTCCACCTGTTATTTCCTTTTGGAATAATTTGTTTGGTAACCTTAATTGGAAAAAAATGTGGTCTTTACATCAGAAATTCATTCTCACAAATAAAGTGAAAGAAATTTCCTTTAAGTTGATACACAGGTTCTATCCTGTTAAGAAATTTATACAAAGATTTAAATCTGACATTGAGCTAACATGCTCTTTTTGTGTGAATTCTGATGAAACAGTGGTTCATTTATTTTGGTCGTGTCATTACACTCAGAAGCTCTGGAATGATATTGATGTTTTTATCAAGTGTAAGATTTTGCCAGGCTTCTCAATACATATGAGAAACATTATATTTGGGTATTTTGATTCAGACCCCACAAACGAAAATGTCTGTTTTGTTATTAATTTAATTATTTTCCTAAGCAAATTCTATATTCACAAATGCACATTTTTAAACTGTAAACCTATCTTCTCTGTCTTCTTAAAAGAAATAGAAAATTATCTAAATTTGATTTCAGTATCTATTAATAAGAAAGCCATAAGGACTGTTAGAATCTGCACTGCATTTGATCTCTTCATGTGAACATTTTTGTGTGATGTAATGGCCCTACCTCTTCTTTTATTGTTATATACATTATTATTATTATTATCTTTTTTTTTTTAATTATTATTATTTTTTTCTATTTATTTTTGTCTTCTTTATTGTTTTGGTTGATATTATGTGATGTACGTATGCTTTCTCTTTTGTATGTTCCTGTTCTTTGCATTAAAAAAAATAATACAAAAAAAAAATTACAAAAAATAAAAAACAAGAGGAGGAAGATGATGCCTCTCCGTGTCTCTCCTGAGAGCTCATCTTTACAGACTGATCGAAGACGATTATTAGATGATCGAAGGTCTCATATAATATTAAATTATATAATTATAGGTCAAATATTATTTACATATTGTTAGTAAGTAATACAACAAAGCACGACGTATTGCATAACTACAAATCACCGCAAGAGCTTTCCAATATGCGCGCCACTGAGTGACGTCTGTACATCCGGGTCAGAGAGCACCTGTCCATCAAAAGCTCACTATCCAATCAGAGTAGATCACTGTTAAGCCCACCCCCACGAGAGGTTTGTCTCAAAACAGCAAACGAAAAACTGCGAAGCGTAAGCGAAATCTGTGGCAATGTATTCAGAATCCACGATTTGCGAAAACGAATCTTTGAAAAACATTAACAAAAAATGAAGCATATTTGAAGAGCCTGTTAAATTCGTGCAACTGAGTTCATTTTTTTTTTCATTTTAATTGTGTTTTTCTTCTTTTGTAATGGAATATTTTTGATAGTTTCTGAAAAAGTTACGTTCAGTTTTATAAAGTCACGTTCAGTTTTATAAAGTTACATTCATTATTATTGACACAATCGTAATTCCATAGTTTCATGGCGGGTAACGTACTGTGCTCCAAAACATTGGTGCTGATTGGCCCAAGAGGAGTCCTGTGCGCCAATGAACGCTATCTATCGATCTGCGCTCGATTGCTCTTCCTTCATCCTCCAACTACCCGGATGTCTGTCTCAGTAACTTGAAATTGAATTTGAGAACTGAATCTGAATTGTGAGAAGTGAATGTGAAGCTATATAGAGAGTTTAATTTTCAGTGAGGATCAAATTTTATTGGACTTCAGTTCCAAACGAATAAATTCAACTTCAAATGATACAATTCAGATTCAGATTTTGAATAAATTCAATTTTAATTAAACTATGTGAAAATTATGTCAAATTATGTGATTCAAATTCAGTTTTTCAATGCAATTATTCAAGTTTAGCCATTCAAATTCAAATATAAATGGTTCAAATTCAGTGGCACATATTTCAGCCCATAGATGTCATACCAATTTCAATTTGTATGTAATTTCAATGTAAAAATGTTATTGCCGTTCTGTCAGCTTATTCAGTGTGAGCTTGTATGTAAATGTTTTATAATGAGCTGATTTTTGAGTTATCAGTGTTTTGCTGTACATGTAAAAGCAGTCAGTGTTATGCTATCAGAAGATTTAGCTTTCCAGACAATCAATATACCTGTCACACAATGTGTGATCATTTCTCTACTATGAAATGTTTGTTCTTTTTACTCGCTTCATAACCCTTTGGCTGTCCACCAAGAGAAATCAATACAGAGCAGTTAGATTCGTCCATGTGCGTTTGGCAAAAGCACGTTTTCCGCACAGCACAGCTACAAAATGAGGAGAGCAAAGGTTGCCAGTTTTTCCTGATAGAGGCTGGCAGGGAGATAATTGACGACGACTTACCAAATGTTCTGAAAGTGGGGGTGTGGAGCATTTTAGTGCTTGTTAATCAGTCTTTCTAGTCAATACAACCGCTGACCCCACACTCATCCAGTCACAAGCACCACAGTGATCAATTAACCTTGTGTGGCCTAAAAGGAGCAGGGTGGTGAGTCAGATCACAGCAGTGTCTCTCAGTGACTGGCCTCCTTTTACCTGGACTTGTAAAACTCACACAATATTTTGTGGATATGGAATAATTTGCACAATTGCTGTGAAATAACCAATAAGGTAATTGAATGGGGTCGTGTATAAATAGAGCATAATTTCCATTAAAAAAAGAGCTTCTGAATGTGGTGAGTTGACCAAAACTGCCAATTTAAAAGAATAATAAAAGAGTTTTTTGTGCAAATATTACAAAAAGCGTTCTTTGTAATTGAATCTGTCCAAATATTGTGGGATAACAGAGATGTATTTAAACATTGAAAGTGCAGATTAGCTGGAATTAAACCCTGAATTCTACCTTTAAAAAAGCAATAAGGAATGCCAAAAAATAAATGGAAAAACATAATTTATCATGCAGCCTTTTTTTTTGCACTGCTTGGCTTACAAATTTAACATATAGCTTAATCAAAATGAATACAGGAAGAATTAGAAAAGGTCCGTTTTTTATGAATCATAAAGTGTGACCATTACCTATTAAAACTCATCACATCCATCACAATGACCATTATCCAGTGCTATGGATGGAGGGCCTGATTAGATCCTCCAGATGTAATAAGGACTGAGTGAGGAGACAGTGAGGGAGAAAAGAAGACATAAGGCGAGAGTAGTAAGACAGGAAGAGTGAGCGTGGGGTTATGGTGGGTGTGCCCTTTTTACCGGCTGTAATGTCAAGGGTGGAGGGAATCAGAAATGGTAAAAATTGGGTAACTTTTATCATGCAGACTTCAGCTCCTGACAGACACACAGTAAACTACAGGGCTTCACCAGGCAGGTCCAGTAAAAGAGCAACTGAGGATGGCATGAAAAACAGATAGCGAATAGAAAAGTAACAGACAGGGGAAAGAAGGAGGAAAAGAGGACAGTGTAATGAGCCATTAAAGATACAGTGAGGATATGTGTCTAGGGCACATTAAAGATCACACAAGCTTGCTTGTTATCACTTTCCATGATCCATATACGAGTCCTCTAATTATTCTGCTGCCTCCGGTGAGTGGGGGGTGGCTGGCACAGCGTGCAGGATACATTTAACAGAGCTGGGCAAGAGTCTGATTACCTTATCTAGCATATGTTATATTTAAAGGAATATTGCAGGTTCAATACCAGTTAACATCAGGGGTGTAGATCCCCCACAATAATCAAAACAAGCATGTACAACCCCTTCAATATTTATACCATGATCAATGGAAACATATACATTCTTCATACTATAACCCCCCTCCCAAAAAAAAAAGTTCAAACCAAATTTGTGCATTGGTTCACATGATTTCAGTGTGATAAAATCACGAACTAAACTTTTAAATGTAAAGTTAATCTCACTGAGCAGTTTATTAGGTGCACCTGTACACCTGTGTCAGCAGTGCAATGCATAAAATCATGTCACGAGTTTCAGTTAATGTTAACATCAACCATCAGAATGGGGAAAAAAATCTGATCTCAGTGATTTCGACCATGGCATGATAGTTGTTGCCAGGCTGGCTGGTTTGAGTATTTTTGTAACTGCTGATCTCCTGGGATTTTCACACAAAACTAGAGTCTCTAGAGTTTACTGCCAAAAACAAAAAAAAACATCCAGTGAGCTGCAGTTCTGCGGATGGAAACACCTTGTTGATGAGAGAGTTCAACAAAGATTGGTTAGACTGGTTCAAGCTGACAGAAACTGTGTTGCTCGGAACTGCACACAAGACTTTCACCTACTGTTGCACTTGTGTATATGGTCCTGTGACAATAAAGTGATTTGATTTGATTTTTAACATATCATTACAAAAACTGTTAGACAAATCGACAAAAATGGCTGCCAGCAGCCAATAAATTTCAGCAGCTAATAACTTCAATTGCAAATGCTTGATTGTAACAAAATATGGTGCAATTACAGGTCACCAAAATTAAGCTGTATACCAAATTTTGTGAAAATCGTCCACAAGGTGGCGCTATAATTATTTAATTTACATTTTTGTTAATAACTTCTTATCTTTAAGGGCTAGAATCAAAATCAATCTTATTTCCACTGATTCCTTGAGTTAAGACAAACAAAACGTATATGTTCGATTTTATTTCTGCCCCGAAAAATATTACGGCAATTAGAATTTTCTGAAAACCCATTCGGGCCGTTTGCCCGAATGGCTCGAACATTTATACGTTTCATATAGAGACTGTCCAGACAACATTTTTTTTGTATATATGTCAAATCGTTTAGAAGATATAAGCCAATGATTCATTTGGTTTGAACTGTTACTACTATGCCTTTATTTGTGTGCACAAGCATGACAAAATTAAAAAAATACACAAACCAGGATAGTCAGAGGACATGTGCTAAATTTGATCAATTTCCTCTTGTCAACAGCAAATAAAAATATTACTTCTTTTAATTGTACTTTTTTTTTTCCACTAGATGGAGCAGCAAGTTAAGAAATTCCATTAAATCCTCTGAATTGAAACTCTTGCAATTTAATATATGTGCAGTAACAAATAGCAACAACAATCCAACAAATGAATAGCCCAATGAAATCTGTTTAAGTTTTCCTCAAGTTTTTCCTGATTTAATTGTCCTGCAATCCAAAATCTAATTATGCATGGTAAATCATGGATGTTTTGCCGATTTTTTCCACTAGATGGAGGGCCAAGTCTAAAAATCCTTAAAAATCCTCTTTGACTTAGCTTTTTGCTCTTGTAATGTGCTGTTGTCTAGCAATCCAAAATCTATTCTTTTATCTTTTAATTCTTCTTCATCTTCTATTGTCATTATGTTGTCACTCTAATAAAATACATGCTCCTGTTCACAGCTTCCACAGGATCTATTGTGTCATATTACATTATTTTGGCCATGTCCAGGCCATTCATGCTTGGACCCTAATGATTGCTGCTAGCACTATATTTTATTATTTAAACGGAAAAATATTTAACTGTTTCCAAATGACCTTGAGGGGACCAGGGAGTGCTTGGATTTTATTGTCCCTCGTTTGCTGTGAAGCACACCCATCCTTTCCTTAAGTGTCCACTTCGATCTCGTCCCCTGGGCCACTGAAGCATGTCTGCGTATCTAAAGCTCTGGCATAAAACTAGACTTGCTAGAGCAGATACTGTATATGTCTACTTTTTTCTCTTTTTTTGCTCATCATCTCCTGTCTATTCCTAGTCTCATTGCCACATTTTAATCTCTGTCATTCATGTCTCAGTCTGTGATAGAGAGAGAGGTGCAAAGCTCGATGAGATATGTGCTCTTGCAGCATCTCAAGATTTCTGCGACTGCCTGCACGGGATCAGTGATTCTAACATAAACAGCCTGCCAATATGACAGGTCTCATAAATAAACATTCAGTGCAGCAGGGAGTGAGCACGTTTTCCCTAAACATGACAGCCAAACACATAAACCCACAGAGTCTGATGATCTCTGCTCTAATCCAGACTTATCCATGGCAGAACCATCCACTTCAAGTTGTTGCCTCTTCTAATAGTGTGTGAGATTTTCTTTTGTCGATATGTTGGGCAATAGCGTGCCTGCTTATAATTAAGCCTGTCAGTAGACCGCAAAATCAAAGCCCAGGTTTGTCTACACTCCATGAGTGCAACTCAACCCGGCAGACCCATGATGCAATCTGATTGTTGTCAGCAGACAGGTCCCTGGCCTCAGAAAGAAAGAATCTCCCTAAGCGCAGATTCAAAGACAAGTCTGACTTCTCCCTCCATTGCTCTATATTCTCTCTCTACCTCACTCTCTCTTTCACTTCCTTTCTCTCTCCTCTGCATGTTCTATCACTTTCTGTTCATGTGTGAAAGCACAGGCTGCTTGACAGGGTAACTCTTGACCAGTGATGGGTGTAATGCATTACTAAGTAATGAATGACTGTATTTAAATTATTTTTTATTTAAAAAGTAAGGTAAGGCATTACTCTTATTTTTTTTGTAATTTAATTATAGTTACATCTCATGTAATTGCATTATATAAAACAATAGTGAATTTAAAATCGAAATTTAGCGTCTAATGTTAAAATATATATTTTCTAATTTAAAGCTGCCCCCTTAAATTCTTTAGCCATTTCATTAATAATTTAATTGATTTTATATGATTTATTTGAAAGAATTAAAAGAACAGTTTAATGTCTATCCTTGTATTTTTCATCTGGTCCAAGTTGATAAGGGTTTTAGAAAGTAGTAATAAGTAATGCAATTAGTTTTCAGATAGAGTAATTAGTACATTAATCAAATTAAACTGTAGAAGATGTTATTAGTAGTTAGTAATTAATAACTTTTTTAGAGAAACTTACCCAACACTACTCTTGACTCTAGCAATGCCATTTGTGTTATGCAGCTTAGTTTCAGGGGTTCTTTTGTCAATCTCCACACACAAAAGCCCCTATAAAAACAGTGTTGTCAAAGACCTTCTCTCCCTCCACTCAAAGCACACACTTTGCTGCGACATCGGAACATGTTATGCATTATTAAATATACTTTTCCTAAAAGACTGCTGTCGCATTCAGTTTTCATCGCAATATGTCAGACTGCTCAAAATATACCACAGGAGAACGAAGCTTGAAATCATTATCTTGGGATCTTGAGAAATATTTTGCACTGAACTACAGCCCACAGCTCAACCGCATGTTATTTTTCTTTTACTAGACTGAAATGAATGCTGAGGCTTAATTTGAGACATTATGTCTATGATAAAATCCTGATTATGATTGATACCTCACAATTTCCCCACTGACAATATGAACAGTTCTCCACTGACCAAAAGTACATTTCGAGACATAACATGATTCAAATGAAGATTCTACCTATTGAATGTCTTTAGATGTTCTTTTTAAGTTAAATTAATGCATTATAAACATAGTTTTTTTTTTTTTATTAAAACAAATTAGCTTGCACATCCTGCAAAGATGTTTCTACAAAATAATTTACTGTATGTTTCATTACAGAATCTAATTACCTGGTATCAGAATCAGTTAATATCTATATGTGGTTTAAAAAATGTATTTGGTTATTCTGGTTTATTTGGTTTACGCTGGCAGCCAAAAGTTTTGAATAATTTACAGATTTTGCTATTTCGAAAGGGAATTGGTACTTTAATTCACCAAAGTGACATTAAACTGATCACAAAGTACAGTCAGGACATTACTGATGTTACAAAAAACGTAGCACCATCACTATTTGATATATATATATATATATATATATATATATATATATATATATATATATATGGCCAGCAGCCATCACTCCAACACCTTATCCTTGAGTAATCATGCTAAATAGCTAATTTGGTACTAGAAAATCAATTTCCATAATATCAAACACTGCTGAAAGTTATTTGGGTTGTTAAATGATGCATTGTCTTTGTGTTTGTTTTTTAGTTGCCACAGTATGCAATAGACTGGCATGTCTTAAGGTCAATATTAGGTCAAAAATGGCAAAAAAAGAAACTTGTCAGTCAATCATTGTTTTGAGGAACAAAGGCCATACAATGAAGATTTCATACAAAGGTGTATACTAAAGTCTTCAAAGACAAAGGACAACTGGCTCTAACAATAACAGAAAGAGATGTGGAAGACAAGATGTACAACTAAACAAGAGTATAAGTACATCATAGTCTCTAGTTTGAGAAATAGACGCCTGACATGTCCTCAGCTGACAGCTACATTGAATTCTACCCGCTCAACAATAGTTTCATGTACAACAGTAAAGAGAAGACTCAGGGGTGCAGGCCTTATGGGAAGAATTGCAAAGAAAATGGCACTTTTGAAACACAAAAACAAAAAGAAAATGTTAGAGTGGGCAATGAAAAAACATTGGACAACAGATAATTGGAAAAGACTGTTATGGATCTTAACCCCATTGAGCTTTTGTGAGATCATCTAGACTATAAGGTGCGTGAGAAGTGCCCGACAAGACAGCCACATCTTTGGCAAGTGCTACAGGAAGTGTGGGGTGAAATATCACTTGAGTATCTGGACAAACTGACAGCTAGAATGCCAAGGATCTGCAAAACTTTCATTGCTACATGTGGAGGATATTTGATGAGAACCCTTTGAAGTATTTAAAAAAATATTTTTTTTATTGTAATAGTAATTTTTCACGTATTAATGTCCTGACTATACATTGTGATCATTTGAATGCACCTTTGGTGAATAAAAGTACCAATTTCTTTCCATAAGAGTACATTATACATTATATTATTTTAAGATTGTACATTATTATAATATTGTACATTATTCCAAACTTTTGGCCGCCAGTGTAAATCTGAATGGAAACTTAAATAAGCCTAAACATTTTAATTGCGCAAACAGAGTCAAGATTATAATTATTAATTAGTAATTAATCAACAAATTATATAATTTTAAAATCAGCTGTGTTTACAGTAACAGATGGAATTAAAAAAAAATAGACATCGGATTCCAGCAGAATTTGGTAGCCACAACTAAAACAACAATTGGTTAATTCAGTCTTAGAGAGTGTATTCAACCATTCAGAGTTTTTCCTATTCGATAAAGTGGCCTACTTTGACAGATTAAAACAAATTAGTAGAGGGGGTAAAATCTTACAGTGGCAGAGACCTGCCACTGCCACTGGCAGCTCTTACTTGACCTGGCACTGCCAACGGCAGCTCTCACTCGGCTATCACTCATTCTGCCACTGCTGCAGCCAGATTTCACTGGCTCTGTCACTGTTTTAGGTGTCTTCCTCTTCTATCCATTAATGTTACCTGCTCTTCCCTCTCCATCCATCAGCGTCACAGACAGCTCCAACTCTTACCTTCACCGTTACTTGCGCCTCTCTTGCGATCCACCACCATATACACATATGTGTATGTACTGTTTCCATACACTAGGATATTTTAAACATTAATATGCATATTCTGTTGCCTCTACAATCCTGCCTTTTTCTTTTGCACAAGAAAACTGTATCCAACCTCACAATGTACAGCTTACATCGCTTCAATATATGCAGATGTGCAACTTACACAACAGTAAATAGTAAATAGTAAAATATATGTAGTTTACATTTAGCATAGATCTTGCTCACTGTGAATTGAAAATCGTCTGTATGTATTGTCTGTACTGTTTTTCTGTGGAGTGTTCTCTTGTTATTTGTACTAATACATCCTTCTACTGGTCATGTATGTCATATGTTAGGCCTAATTGTGTTTCAAAAGACACTGTGCTTCGTTTCATCCCCTGCCACACAGGAGAGAAAAGATCATAAATGCACTTCAGGGGAGACAGTACAGCCTAACTTTTTTACAGTATAATAAAACTCTATCATCCAGCGAAAATGATATGCGTCCACGATGTCTGTGTCTGTTAATTTTTTATTAAAAAGATAGACTATTTCAGAATTACAATATATATATATATATATATATATATATATATATATATATATATATATATATATATATTAATCTTTATTTACTGTTGTTCTGTCCTATTTTATTATTATTACCATTTTATCATGGCCATTATTTATTATATTTAATTTTCTTGTCTGTAATTATTTTGTGCATTAACACTTTGGTAATATTGTATGCAAACACAATGATGCCAACAAAGTATTTTTATCGAAATTGAATTGAACTAAGAGAGAGTGTGTGTCTGTGAGCGTGTATTTATCACTTTGTGGGGACCAAATGTCCCCATAAGGATAGTAAAACCCGAAATTTTTGACCTTGTGGGGACATTTTGTCAGTCCCCATGAGGAAAACAGCTTATAAATCATACTAAATTATGTTTTTTGAAAATGTAAAAATGCAGAACGTTTTCTGTGAGGGTTAGGTTTAGGGGTAGGGTTAGGTTTAGGGGATAGAATATAAAGTTTGTACAGTATAAAAAAACATTATGTCTATGGAAAGTCCCCATAAAACATGGAAACACAACATGTGTGTGTGTGCGTGTGTGTGTGTGTGTGTGTGTGTGTGTGTGTGTGTGTGTGTGTGTGTGTGTGAGAGAGGGAGAGAGAGTGAGAGAGAGACTGTTCACACACACACACACACACACACAAAAAACACACACAAATAAGCAGCATTGACATTAGTTCAATATTTCAATCAAATATGACATCAAATAAGATAGGGTCTTGTGTAAAAAAAAAAAAAAAAAGCTCCACATTCCATAAATATGTGTTATACAAACCGAATTTTAAAATATTAATGTATTCAATGTTGTTAACTGCTTTTAGCAAAATAGCCCTAACTTTACAGGAGGAAAAAATATAACTATTGTCATGTAATGTATGCTACTGTTCATGTTTTAAATTAGTGTAACTTTACAATCAAGTGTCAATCAAGGCAATCACTGCAAACAAAAGTGCTACCTACAATACTAAATAGGACTCAGACTCTGCACTCAAAAATATATATTCTAAACATTATATTATAAAATCTAAATTAAAATGTATATCAAAATGAATTCATAATCTTAAAAACATTAATGAACAAAATAAGGTATATATTTAAATATACTAAATTTGTTTTCCCTAATTTGGGTCATTGTCCCTCAGAATGTTTGTTCTGTCAGAGATTATTTAGCAGAGATGGGCCACTTCTTTTTAAATGAATGGGAGGAATTGGAATGCTCAACCAAGCTCTGAGCACTCAACAGACAAACCTACAAACCCCTCCTCTATCAGTGACTTAATACTGAAGTCCAATTCTTCATCTTGCCAACTTGATCCTGCTCCCACATCCCTCCTCAAACTGTCATTCTGTCATCTCTGCACCTGTCTCATATTTCATAAACAGTTCTCTAGCTTCAGCTTCTCTCCCTTTACCACTTAAAACTGCAACAGTATCTCAGTACTTAAAACCCCTAACTTGGACCCTACTGTTCTTTCTAATTTTCACCCTATCTCTAACTTACCATTAATTTCCAAAATACTGGAAAGAGTTGTTGCCTCCCAATTACAATCTTTCCTTGTTCAAAATGATATATTTGACCCCTTTCAGTCTGGCTTTTGCCCACTTCAGTGTACTGAAACTGCCCTTGTCAATGACCTACTACTCACTGGTGACTCTTGATTATCTCTCCATTCTTCTATTACATGATCTTAGTTCTGCTTTTGATACTGTTTGCCATGAATTACTTCTCTCCTGCCTCTCTGATGTTGGTGTCACTTGTGCTGCTCTCTCCTGGCTTTCTTCAGACATCACGGAAAGACAGTTTTACATTTCAATGCAAAATTATCAGTCACCTACTGTTTCCCTGAAATTAGGTGTCACTCAGGGATTGGTTCTATTCAATATATATATATATATATATATATATATATATATATATATATATATATATATATATATTGACTTTGGGTCAACTCATTCACTGCCACAGTTTCAGTTACCACTGTGACATTAACATATGTACAGGTTGTTGATCTGCTCCCTCTCTCCAGACCGGCCCACTATCAACACGGGTTAATGAAATAAAAAAAATGGCTTAACTCCAACTTCCTAAAATTGAACATGAATAAAACTGAGATCATTATAATTGGAACACCAACACTTATGAAGTCAAGTCAGTCCATTTTAATTGTATAGCGCCTTTCACAACACACATCATTTCAAAGCAGCTTTACAGAAGATCAGGCATTAACAGAAGATAAAACTGTAATGTCTATAATGTCGATAAATCATCATTGTGTAATTAGATAAAATACGATTGTTATTGTTAAAATTAAGTAATTAAATAATAATTGTATTAATAACCCCAGTGAGCAAGCTGAAGGCGACTGTGGCAAGGAACACAAAACTCCAGAAGATGTTGATTAATGGAGAAAAATAACCTTGGGAGAAACCAGACTCACTGTGGGGGCCAGTTCCCCTCTGGCTAACATCATGAATATAATGTAAACAATTCCTTGTGACTTTGGTTGTGATATTGATGGCACTTTCATTAAACCATCCAACACTGTAAAAACTGTAGTTATCATCTTTGATCCCTCCCTCACTTTTGAAGCTCATATTAAATCTATATCTAAAATTGCCTTCTTTCACCTTTGAAGCATTGCTCGCCTTCCTCCCTTTATCAGTCTCAAAGATGCAGAAACACTGGTTCATGCATTTATATAATCTCGTCTTGACTATAGCAATGCCCTCTTCATTGGTTTACCTGCTAACTCCATTGCTAGGTTGCAATATATTCAAAATTCTAAATATAAACCAATCCTGCTTACTTTTAAATCATTTTATGGTCTGGCACCTCACTAACTTGGTGGTTTGCTTCTCCCATACAACCCGATCTGCTCGCTTTCTGTCCCTAGATCTCGCCTCTCTTATATGGGTTGCAGATCATTCAGTTTAATAGCACACAATATATGGAATATACTCCGCCTGACTATTGGCAGCATCTCTTCTATCTCTGAGTTTAAATCTCAAATTAAAACGTTGTTTTCTCAGTGTTATTTATCTTAATGTGTTATGTATTCACTCTCAATGACTGTACTATCTAAACTGTGTTTTTGTGACTGTTCTTTGTTTGTGTATTATTGTGTTATTATTGTAGTGTTCTTGAGCTCTGGAAAGGCAATACATAAATTAAATGTATTATCATTATAACAGTCAACGGATGTAAAAAGAAAGTCCTGCCTGACAGTTAAACCAGCCAATCTCCTTTTAGATACAGAAATTACCTGTCAGTCAACTCTAGAATGCGCATGCGCATTAGTTATACAAAGGGTAGGGAGGGTTACTTTTGAATACATGCTGTAAAATGTAATTCGTAACATATTCCATTAGATTACTCAAGGTCAGTAACATATTCTAAATACTTTGGATTACTTCTTCAGTGCTGGTAGATTGTTTTGACTATAAAACTCTGCCAGTACAGTAAGACAAAACACACATGTTAAAAATACATTCCATGAAAAACCTAAATATCTTATGCAAGTGTTGTTTCTAAAACAAGCTAAATCAAAGTGATGTTGTTTTAAGGATTTTCAGATATTTTTACAGGAATACAATACAAAGATTATTAAGAAGAACATGATTTTTGTCCTAATATCAAAGGCCTTACTAGAAAAATAGAAATTATGATCAACGTGAATTTTCCTGATTAAAAATATATAATCGTGCCTGATAACGTGTATGTAAAATGGCTAGAAATAGCATTTTAGCTTAGCGTAAAGCTAACAATTTACACAAGGATTATTTATATTTCTTCTGCTCCAAACTTACTTCAAACTTACTTCTCTGTCTGCTCGTATGAATGTAACACATCATAAGAAAATGTTTCACCACTATTCAAATGCACTTCAGATAGCATCATATATATGTATAAATGTTTTCCATCTGAAAGGACTAAATATTTTATGAAACAAATGACAATAAAATGCAAAGTAGTGTCTTCAGAAATCAAAATACTATTTTAATGTAACTGTATTCTAATTACCAATTATTTAAATTGTAACTGTAGTGGAATACTGTTACTTGTATTTTGTATTTTAAATACGTAATCCTGTTACATGTTTTTCGTTACTCCTGTTATGTGTTACAATCTTAATCAGTATATATGTGTGTGACAAATTTTAAACAATGTATGCCTGCTAACAAATGATGAATGATGTGTGTAACTAACTTGAAAAATATGTTAAAACCAGAAACGCTAAAAGGATAAGTGAATGTGAAGATGTGATAAACTGCAGCTGCATTTCTGACACAGGAAATCTTTTAAAGGCAGGGGAACCTGGAAACAGTTTCTACATTGGAAATTCTTTAGGCAGGGGGAGCCTAGAAACAGTTTACACGTTGTAAACTCTTTAAGCAAGGATCTGATAAGAGAGAACCAATAGGAGGCAAAACTAGTAATCCGCGGCAAAAACGAACCAACGGAATGATTGAAACTTATCTCTTAGAATATTGGAGATGCCCCGGCGGCAAAAATAAGCCAATCAAAAGAGTAAAAACCTGAGAACAAAGGAATACATCCTGGGTTGGAAATGTAGAAAAGAAGGGAATACTGGAGAAACGGGGTCTTTTTGAGCGGAGCTTACGGGTGAAGCAGACTAGATCCCCAGCTGGCTGAATGATTTTTGTACTTATTCTTTCTTGTTAATAAATACCATTTTTACTTTGAAAACTTGACTTCGTCTCCTCAAAAAAGGACACGACACTCCCCAACACTGGTTATACAAGCCGGGAAACTTGCGTTTGCATTCTGTCAAAGCAAAACGCAGCTTTCACATAGATCCGTAAACACCACAGGCAGCTCTCACACACAATCTGTCAAAGCAAAACGCAGCTCTCACCTAGATTCGACTACACCACAGGAAGCTCTCACATGCGTTCCGTCAACGCAACACACTGCTCTCACGCACGATCCGACAATGCCACATGCAACTCTCAAACACAATCTGTCGATGCCACATGCAGCTCTCACATGCGATCCGACAACGCCACATGTAGCTCTCGCACACAATCTGTCAACGCCACATGCAGTGCTCACACGCAATCCGTAAATGCCACATGCAGCTCTCACACACAATCTGTCAACGCCACATGCCGCTCTCTCACACAATCCGTCAACGCAACATGCAGTGCTCACACGCAATCCGTAAATGCCACATGCAGCTCTCACACACAATCTGTCAACGCCACATGCCGCTCTCTCACACAATCCGTCAACGCAACATGCAGCGCTCACGCAATCCGTAAACGCCACATGCAGCTCTCACACGTGATCCGTCATGCCCCATGCAGCTCTCACACATAATCAGAAAATTCCACAGGCAGCTCTCACACGCGATCAGTCAACGCAGCTCTCAGCTAGATCCGTCAACGCAAAACGCAGCTCTCACCTAGATCAGTAAATGCCACATGCAGCTCTCACGCGCGATCCGACAATGCCACATGCAACTCTCAAACACAATCTGTCGATGACACATGCAGCTGTCACATGCGATCCGACAACGCCACATGCAACTCTCACACACAATCTGTTGACGCCACATGCAGCTCTCTCACACGATCCGTCAACGCTACATGCAGCTCTCACACACAATCCGTCAACGCCACATGCAGCTCTCACATGCAATCCATCAATGTCACATGCAGCTCACACGAAATCAGAAAAAACAACAGGCAGCTCTCACACATGATCCGTTAACACTGCTCTCACCTAGATCCATCAAAAACACAGCTCTCACCTTGGCCCGTCAACACAAATAGCAGCTCTCACCTAGATCCGTCAACCTAAAACGCAGCTCTCACCTAGATCCGTAAACGCCACAGGCAGCTCTCACACGCGGTCCGTCAATGCCACAGGCATCTCTTACGCGCGATCTATAAATGGTATAGGCAGCTCTCACGCGCGATCCGACAACGCCACATGCAACTCTCACGCACGATCTGTCGACGCCACATGCAGCTCTCTCACACCATCCATAAACGCCGCATGCAGCTCTCACATGCAATCTGTAAACACCACAGGCAGCTCTCACACACGATCCGTCAACACTGCTCTCACCTAGATCCATCAACGCAAAACACAGCTCTCACCTAGGCCCGTCAACACAAATAGCAGCTCTCGCCTAGATCCGTCAATGCAAAACGCAGCTCTCACCTAGATCCGTATACGCCACATGCAGCTCTCACATGCAATCCCTCAATGTCACATGCAGTTCTCACAGACGATCCGTCAACACTGCTCTCACCTAGATCCATCAATGCAAAATACAGCTCTCACCTAGATCCGTCAATGCAAAACGCAGGTCTCACCTAGATCCGTAAACGCCACATGCAGCTCTCACTCGTGATCCGTCAACGCCACATGCAGCTCTCACATGCGATCTGTAAACGCCACAGGCATCTCTCACATGCTATCCGTCAACACCACATACAGCTCTCACATGCAATCCATCAATGTCACATGCAGCTCTCACACACGGTCCATAAACACCACAGGCATCTCTCAGGCGCGATCTGTAAATGGCACAGGCAGCTCTCACATGCGATCTGACAACGCCACATGCAACTCTCACACACAATCTGTCGACGCCACGTGCAGCTCTCTCACACGATCCTTCAACGCCACATGCAGCTCTCACACGCGATCCGTCAACGCCACGTGCAGCTCTCACACGCGATCTGTCAACGCCATACGCAGCTCTCACATGCGATCCGTCAAAGCCACATGCAGCTCTCACACACAGTCTGTCAACACTGCTCTCACCTAGATCCATCAACGCAAAACACAGCTCTCACCTAGGCCCGTCAACACAAATAGCAGCTCTCACCTAGATCCTTCAATGCAAAACACAGCTCTCACCTAGATCCAAAAACGGCACATGCAGCTCTCACACGCGATCCGTCAACGCCACATGCAGCTCTCACATGCGATCTGTAAATGCCACAGGCAGCTCTCACACGCTATCCGTCAACACCACATGCAGCTCTCACATGCAATCCATCAATGTCACATGCAGCTCTCACACACTGTCCGTAAACACCACAGGAATCTCTCACGCGAGATCTGTAAATGGCACAGGCAGCTCTCACGCGCGATCTGTAAATGGCACAGGCAGCTCTCACCTAGGCCCGTCAACGCAAAATGCAGCTCTCACCTAGATCCATAAACAACACATGCAGCTCTCACCAGCAATCTGTCAACGCCACATGCAGCTCTCACACGAGATCCATAATTGCCAAAATGCAGCTCTCCCCTAGATCCGTCAACACAAAATGCCACTCTCACCTAAATCCTTAAAAACCACATGCAGCTCTCACACGCGGTCTGTAAACACCACAGGCAGCTCTCACGCGCGATCTGTAAATGGCACAGGCAGCTCTCAAGCGCGATCTGTCAATAAAAAAGCGGCTCTTACATGCGATCTGTCAATACAAAATGCAGCTCTCACCTAGATCTGTAAACGCCACTTGCAGCTTTCACGCGCGATCTATAAATGCCACAGGAAGCTCTCACCTAGATCCGTCAACGCCACAGGCAGCTCACACACACCATCTGTCAACGCCACAGGCAGCTCTCACCTAGTTAGGGCTGGGACGACGCATCGACGTAATCGATGACGTCGACGCAAAAAATACGTCGACGCAAAATATGCGTGTCGATTCATCAGACCAAAACAAAGATGGCGGCGCCGGAGAGTAGAAGCAAAACGAGTGGCTCCTCAGACTACCAGAAGTGCAAGGCGGCACGCACTCGTTCATCTAAAGTGTGGGAATTCTTTAATTTAAAAGGAAAAAATTATGTGATATGTCGTCTTTGCAAAATGGAGATGGCTTTCCATTCTAGCACCACAGCAATGCACCAGCACTAGGGCTGGGATGACGTCGACTCAAAAAATACGTCGACGCAAAATATGCGCGTGTCGAATTGTCAGACCCAAAACAAAGATGGCGGTGCCGGCGCCAACACGAGTGGCTCCTCAGACTATCAGAAGTGCAAGGCGGCATGCACTCGTTCCTCTAAAGTATGGGAATTATTTAATTTAAAAGGAAAAAATTCCGTGATATGTCATCTTTGCAAAATGGAGATGGCCTTCCATTCTAGCGCCACCCGGGAGCAGCCGCAGATGACAGAGCACCGTAAGTTTTTTTTCAACTCCCCACTTTGCACTCGATGTTGGAGTAAGCTATAATACGTTGTCGACACCTAAAGTTTTCGCTTATAGCTATTAATAATGCGCTTATAGCAATGAATGTCGTGAAAAATACATAGAGGACACTGACAACGCGCTGACAGACAGGACCAAGCAGGTAACATTTAATAAAGTCTCAACTTTCAAATTTGGTCATTCAAAGAAAATTAAACCATAAATAAGCCTACTATTTTGTGGCTCTTTAATGTGTCGTGACAGATTGCCTCAGTTAAAGCTGCTCGTGAACCAATCATCTTTTCCTTGGTTAATTTATAGCATCAAATAGGCTAAACATGAATGTAGCCTACATCAGAAGGACTGTTGTTTTAACCGCGGAAAGACGTCAGTACAGTAGCCTACAATCCATTATTCAAATTCAAATCCACCGACGTTAATCTTCTCTCTCCTGACTACTTTGTCGTTGTCACAAGTCGATTAATCGAATCGAAATCGAATCGGACTGAAAAAATGAATCCTTAGATTAATCGATGTATCGAAAAAATAATCGCTAGATTAATCGTTTAAAAAATAATCGTTTATCCCAGCCCTACACCTAGTCCATCAACGCAAAACGCAGCTCTCACCTAGATCTGTCAACGCAAAACGCAGCTCTCACCTAGATCTGTCAACGCAAAACGCAGCTCTCACCTAGATCCATCAATGCAAAATGCAGCTCTCACCTAGATCCGGCAACGCAAAACGCAGCAATCACCTAGATCCATCAATGCAAAACGCAGCTCTCACCTAGGCCCGTCAACACAAATAGCAGCTCTCACCTAGATCCGTCAATGCAAAACGCAGCTCTCACCTAGATCCCTCAATGCAAAACGCAGCACTCACCTAGATCTGTCAACGCAAAACGCAGCTCTCACCTAGATCCATCAATGCAAAATGCAGCTCTCACCTAGATCCGGCAACGCAAAACGCAGCAATCACCTAGATCCATCAATGCAAAACGCAGCTCTCACCTAGGCCCGTCAACACAAATAGCAGCTCTCACCTAGATCCGTCAATGCAAAACGCAGCTCTCACCTAGATCCCTCAATGCAAAACGCAGCACTCACCTAGATCCGTCAACGCAAAACGCAGCACTCACCTAGATCCGTCAACGCAAAACGCAGCACTCACCTAGATCCGTCAACGCAAAACGCAGCACTCACCTAGATCCGTCAACGCAAAACGCAGCACTCACCTAGATCCGTCAACGCAAAACGCAGCTCTCACCTAGATCCATCAACGCAAAACGCAGCTCTCACCTAGATCCATCAACGCAAAACGCAGCTCTCACCTAGATCCATCAACGCAAAATGCAGCTCTCACCTAGATCCATCAACGTAAAACGCAGCTCTCACCTAGATCCATCAACGCAAAACGCAGCTCTCACCTAGATCCATCAACGTAAAACACAGCTCTCACCTAGATCCATCAACGCAAAACGCAGCTCTCACCTAGATCCATCAACGCAAAACACAGCTCTCACCTAGATCCGTCAACACAAAACGCAGCTCTCACCTAGATCCATCAACGCAAAACACAGCTCTCACCTAGATCCGCCAACGCAAAACGCAGCTCTCCCCTAGATCTGTAAATGCCACAGGCAGCTCTCACCTAGATCCGTCAACACAAAACGCAGCACTCACCTAATTCCATTAAAGACACATTGTGTTTGAGTGGTGGTGGTGGTGTAGTGGTCTAAAGCACATAACTGATAATCTGTTAATCAGAAGGTTGCTGGTTCGATCCCCACAGCCACCACCATTGTGTCCTTGAGCAAGGCACTTATCTCCAGGTTGCTGCGGGGGGATTGTCCCTGTAATAAGGGCTCTGTAAGTCGCTTTGGATAAAAGTATCTGCCAAATGCATAAATGTAAATGTTTGGAGATTTGAGTTTACACAAAGCCTGGAGAACAGTGTATAACAACATTTTGTTAATAACAAAATAAAAAGTTTCCATCTATAATAAACCAGTAAATCGTGCGCTAAAGCATTTTAAAATGTATTTTGATTGCTCTTCCTCCTTATTTTTTCACATTCATTTTGGATTGATATAACTAGGCTTAAAGAGCGCAAATAACAAAGATGGAGCGATGAGAGCTGCCTGTGATGGTGAGAGGTTAAGTAGCCGAATTCAGTCTTGTGACAGTGGCAGGTCAAGTGAGAGCTGCCTGTGGTGGTGGAAAGGTTTTACCCCTACGACAAATTAGGGCATAGTAGGAAATAGTTTACAGTACATGGAAGGAAGCAACCTGCACATAGCCTGCAAAAAACGCATTACTGCCACAAGGGGGCGCTTCCATTCGCATTATCTCCTTGGAATAACGCTATACCGTTTAACTGCTTTCCACTATCCAAGTACTGAAATCTTATTTCGGTTCGCTTAACATTTTGATTTTTACATCACAAATATAATGTCTTTAGGGTTATAAGTGAGCCTGTAAATAATTGTTTTAAATGAAAAAGAAAGTTACGACAGGCAATAGTCCACAAACTATAGTGAATAAATTTGAATAAATCCTGAGGAAAGTTACTAAAGCTGTACCGAAACAACACTGTTAGACCCCATAATTAAATAAATAACTAATGTGTGGTCGCCGAGCAGCTCAGATATTCACATAAACCCACCAACATTTAGAAAGGAAGCAGAATACTCACGCTATTGAGATTCACTCTCGATGTCAGTAGTCCCGCAGAGGGCTGGGTGTTCAACAAGTTCATGAATGACCAAAGAGAGATCCTCTTAAAGATGCCCGTGTTAATCTTAATGTGATGAGTTAGGAGGAAAATGGAATCCCCCCCCACTTCCAACCGAACTAAAAGGGCTGACTAAACACAGCGACTACAAAGACGTTTTGCTGCACGTCAGTCTTTTCTTAAGTCGCGTGCCAAATCTCTCAAGCGCGAGACGTTACCAAAGCGGGAATTTCTGAGGTAAACTTCAAATGAAAAACAACTGATTATTATCCAAAGAGCGTTTTCAGCACCAACGAAAGGAGCATCACTCCAACCTCAGAGTATGTCCCAGACAGTATAAAGTCATAAATCCTGCAATATCTCCCTTTTCATAGTCCTTTCTTTTGCGAGTGACATGACAAATCACCTCCGAACAAAAAACCGTCCTCACAAAACTTTAAATAGTCAAGTGTTCCTCCTGACGGCTTTTTTTTTTTTTTTTTTCAAACGCCCTATATCCAAAAAAAACAAAAAACAAAACAAGACTCCCTTCTTGATGCGGGAATAAAGAAGGGGGGAAAACAGCTCTTTTGCAGTATTTTCACAATTGCTTCGACGTTTCAGTCAGTCAGTCGAGCGAGACATGAATCACACCAATTAGCCGTCGCGCTTTGTGAATATGCTCACGCGATCATTACTCACGCACATTCCCTTACGCGCTTATACCGCGAGTGTTCGGCGGGAAATGATGGCTGGTGAAGATTACGCGCTTGGACACTCCACAGGAGTCCACACACACTCTAGGCTTTTACACATTCACTCAACCCTCACTGTTTTCTGCTCATCCTCTCCCCCTATCTCTTTTACAGTAGTTTAAAACTCAGATGGGACTTATACACAAAAGGGACAACAATAGCCTACGTTCCCCATTTTTGGCAGTTTAACAAAGGTGCGAGGAAGCTGGGTAACAGATTTTTGTTTCGATAACGATATCTAAAATACTAAATAGGCTATGCCATCCGCTGGGTCCTAAAGGTAGCATTTAACTTATTGAATATACAAAGATTACGTCAAATAAAGAGTTTCTTTCTTTGGTGTCTAGAAACAGTATTGGATATCATTAGGTATTTTATCTACTGCACAATACATGCTATAATGAAAACTTACATTATCTGAAAGAATCTAATCTAATATTATATTTAAATCTAAATATGGAGCAGCCATTTCATGTAAAAAAATAAAAACAGATAGTTGCTTAATGTGAAATTAATTTACTTATGAATGATGTTCACCCAATAAAAAGCAATACAACTCTAGTCACACGAATGGAGCTGAAAGACCGAGGAATAGTGAGTAAAGATAAATAATTTGTCTTATCTCACACTAAATAAATAATAATTAAAAAAAACTCTGCTTGGATAAACATGACATATGGCTCCATTTCCAAAAACGCCAAGAAATGGCTGTGAAAGGTTGTGAATTGTGTCTATAAATGAGGCTGGTGTAGTAATAAGGTTAAAAGAAAGCCACAGTATGCCAAGTAAAAAGAAAGTCCATTAAGAGGTTACAAAATAATGACTTCATTATTTGAAATGATAAGGCTCTGCCATCATTGTTTATGTATTTATATTGAATAGCTTATAACGCAATGATTCATTGTTATATACCCTGTCATCCTGTTCAGGTTGATGTTCCATTCTGTGAACTGGTGTAAAACAGCAAAGGTTATTTTCTTTGTTGCAAGCAACAGCTTTATTTCTGCCAATAAAAGTTCATGGTACCCTATAAGCATACAATTAGCTAATTTAATTTTTAAACGTAGACTTAGGCTATACAATATCCAATAGATGTCTTATTAATGGTCAATAAATTCCATGTTGCAACTCAATAGGTATGGTACTAATGAAGTAACAGCTGGTGATATTTATTCACCTCATAAAAAGAGAAACAGTTCAAGCTCTGCTCATTTATGTAGTTGCTAGTTCAAATTAATTTTAATGAACAACCAATAATCTTGATTATTGCCAAAGCCGTGACATCCTGCGCACATGACTGTGTTCTCTCGTTCAACCTACTGGTAATATCTAAAGAGAAAAATTTTAATTTTACATTCTACAAAGAGTTTCACACCAGCCAGGTCCAATGGTATAGCCAGAACGTTTCTCTAAAGGTCCGCAAGTGAAAAGAGAGTCACAAGTGCGCAAAAGGCGGATTGAAGAATTTACGCACTGCAGGCAATGGAGATTATAGCTAGATAACCAGATCAGTAAAACATTAAGGACTCTTATTACATAAGCGTATTAAGTAAATGATATGCAAATTATGCCTAAAGAAAGCCGACAATTCATAATTAATTCAAATTGCTCTTGTATACCCATCAAAATGACCAAACGCGCATAAAAAGTTTGGGCTAGACGTACTCATGAGTACACATGCATGCATTCAAATAAAAAGTACTCACTGATCTCACCTTCACTCAAAGGCTCACTCCAAAGCTTCAGCTCCAACAGCGCGATGTAATTTCATGTTGCACGCCGAAATCTGATGGGTTTGTATCGGGACATCTTGGAGACGCGCAGGTGCGGTGCGGAGCTGAGCTCAGAGGCGACCACTCCTGCCCTCGGCTCCGGGAGAATGGTGGTTTAATCTAAGGCACAAATGGCACTTCGGCAAACAAATGCGACGGCGGGAAAACACGTTTCCAGCTTAGTGTTACGTTTTGTTGAAGCCTAATTTATTTTGGATGGATGTGACAGGTAAAAGGATTTTGGAAGGTGGGATTATTGTATTCTGTGTGGCGAACGGTTATGGGTGCAACTTGACTAGAAAAGTTGTATAGCATATAGTTACAATATCAAAACTATCAAAATGTATATACAAGTTGCTATAACCACATAATGTTCATTGGTTTTACTTAGAATTTAGGCTACTTTTATTGCATTATGTCAATGCTATCGTAAGATCATTTCGCAACAACTAATGATCTATGCTAATATGCTTCTTTCTCTACAGTTTAAGTTATGTAATACACAAACCTTTAATATAAAGTGGTGTGATGACCCGTGTAACGCGGAAGTGTTTGATATGATTAGTTCCATGATCACTCAAAAGAACCCAAAAGACAGTGAGACTTGAATTCATTTGAGTGCATTGAGACGTAAAAACTAAAAATGTCTGAATGCACATCGTTGAGGATTGTAGACCATTGCTCATAGCGAGACTTTCTACTCCAGTAGCCTCATTAAAAGTGGATAATTTCATATTAAACTCTACTTTCAGAGATGCAAGAACTCTCTCTCTCCCTATCTGTTGTCTGTCCTCTAAAGTTGTCCTGAAAGCTGAAAACTATAGAGTACAACACCGCAGACTAAAAAGGACGTGGATGGTGAATTCAAAACAGCAGTGCTTCCTTGCATGAGTGAAATTTCAGCACATGGGCAATATTTTCTGGCTCTGATTCACATCTGCAACTAAATTAGTGACAAAGAAGGAAAAAACATTTCTGTCATGGTCCATTTAACCTACAAGTGACTAGTCATCAGTTCAGTGGTTGATATGAAAACTGCATAACACTTTAATGTACATCAAGAGAAATTAAATACATATTCAATGTTTAAAACAAGTTAAACTCAGTTGACAGGATTTCTGGCATAATGTAATTTTCCACAGTTTATTTTTCTTTAAAAATAGCAAAAATCTGGGTTACAGTGAGGCACCTATGGACGTGAATGGGGCAAATCCATGCATTACAGTTTCACTGTTTTAAAAGTTTAACCACAAGATGTAAACAATGTGCATGTTAATAACGTTTTAGTGTTATAAAATTGGGTACTAACCTTTTCTGTTTAAAATTATAACTTAAGTTAATCTACCTATAAGAGTAGTCTGCCGCAAAAACAACAAAATAAACAACCTTACACCATAAATAAAACAATCTTTAACAGAATTAATTAAGAATTAATATATGCTTTTATAAAATTATAAGCTTCATATTTCTGTATTTAAACCCTCTAAAAATGTGCCCCATTCAGTTCCATTGTAAGTGCCTCGTTGTAATCAACAAGTTGGAATGTATTTTTGTGGTAATCAACATTATGCCAAAAATGCTGTTGATTGAGCTTGACTTGTATTGAATCCTATATTCGTTTAAAGGCCACTGCTTTGAATTCTGAATGGGGTATGGAATAAACAGCCTTTGGGGTGAAAAAAAATCAGTTCAGCTCACCATCACTCTGCAAGTCAACAACTGACAAGTCTTTTTCAGCTGTACATTACGACAAATATTGGACCTTTGTGAGCAAAATACATTATTTTAAATTATAGGCCATCTATACATGCAAATACATATTGCATTGCATATCAGTTGTTGTAGGCCTCATAAATATACACACTTTCAAAAAATCAATAGATATCCTTTATACAGTTGAAGTCAGAAGTGTACATACACTTAGCTTGAAGTCATTAAAACTAATTTTTTAAAGACTACACAGATATAATATTAGCAAACTATAGTTTTGACTAAGTCGTTTAGGACATCTACTTTGAGCATGATATGAGTAATTTTTCCAACAACTGCTTACAGACAGATTGTTTCCCTTTCAATTGACTATTTAACAATTCCAGTGGGTCAGAAATGTACATACACTAAGTTAACTGTGCCTTTAAACAGCTTGGAAAATTCCAGAAAATGATGTCAAGCATTTAGACAATTAGCTTTTGATAGGAGGTGTACTGAATTGGAGGTGTACCTGTGGATGAAATCAACAGATCAGCCAAGACCTCAGAAAAAAATTGTGGACCCCCACAAGTCTGGTTCATCATTGGGAGCAATTTCCAAATTCCAATTTCTGCTCAGGATGAATTTAGTTTGATGCAAAAAGTGCAAAACAATCCCAGAACAACAGCAAAGGGCCTTGTGAAGTTGCTGGAGAAACAGGTAGACAAGTATCTATATCCACAGTAAAATGAGTCCTATATCGACATAACATGAAAGTCTGTCAGCAAGGAAAATGCTCCAAAACTGCCATACAAAAGCCAGACTACAGTTTGCATGTGCACATGGGGACAAAGATCTTACTTTTTGGAGAAACATCCTCTGGTCTAATGAAACAAAAATGTAACTGTTTGGCCAGAACAACCATTGTTATATTTAAAGGTAAAAGGGTGAGGCTTGCAAGCTGAAGAACACCATCCCAGCCATGAAGCATGGGGGTGGCAGGATCATGTTGCAGGGGTGCTTTGCTGCACGAGGGACTGGTGCACTTCACAAAATAGATGGCATCATGAGGAAGGAAAAATATGTCTATATATTGAAGCAATTTCTCAAGATGTCAGCCAGGAAGTTAAAGTTTGGTTGCAAATTGGCCTCCCAAATGGACAATTACCCAAGAATTCCTTCAAAGTTGTGACAAAATGGCTTAAGGAAAGTCAAGGTATTGGAGTGGCCAACACAAAGCTCTGACCTCAATCTGACAGTAAATTTGTGGGCAGAACTGAAAAAGCATGTGCGAGCAAGGAGGCCTACAAACCTGATTCAGTAACACCAGTTCTGTCTGGAGGAATGGGCCAAAATCCCAGCAACTTATTGTGAGGATCTTGTGAAAGGCTGCCCAAAACGTTTTGACCCAATTTAAATAATATAAAGGCAACGATACAAAATGCTAACAAAGTGTATGTAAACTTCTGACTTAAATTGCTTTCTCTGTGCGTACTATTTCATATCCTGCATAGTCATGCATATTAAAATCTATCAGAAACTTCAATTGCTTGCTTGCAGTGCAACTGATTTGGACAATCATGTGACTCCATTGGCCAGTCGGAGATGAGTTTCCTTCCGTACTGTCATAGCTTTCAGTTATCTGAGAATTGATGACTGACTATCATGTGGCTCATCACTGTCTCTCAGAACTGAAGTGAGTATTGAGTTTCATCTGTTTCATCCAGTGCATATCTGTCACATGCTAAGAAATATGAAGAGAGATCACTGTGAAGAGAGGTGCTTCCACAGATGGTTTAACTATTTTATAGACACCAATAACATCCCAATATTTGGTCTAATTTTCAAATGTCATGTTAAAGCTTAATTTCTTCTGATCTATAAAAGACTTTACTGTGGTAGATGTATTTTGCACATTAAAACATAGACCATCAAAAGTTAAAAACAGATTTCCAGCATGGTGGTCATCTGTTCAGTTTAATACATGGGGCCATAGTCCGTCCCCCCAAAAAAAACAAAAAACATGATTGAAAAAGATTCAAAGTAAGATTTGTAGGCAGAAATTTCCCCAACAAGGTTAAGGACAAATTTAGTGCCTTGTCTTATGATTTTGACTTAAATGCAGTTATTTAGGATTTGCATCATGGCTATATAAATATAAATATATAATAATTATAATATTAACTTAATATTTTGTCATTCCAAATCCATATGACTTTGTTCCGTGGAACAAACCTGGATACATTTTAAAGAATGTTGACACTGCTCTTTTTTCATATAATGAAAGTAAAGGTTACTGAGGCAGTCATTGACATTATGCCTTTGTGTTTCATGGGAGAAAGACAGCCATGTGGGTTTAGAACATAAGCAAATTATGAAAAAGTTTAATTGCTGGGTGAACTATCCCTTTAATTTAATCAATTCTGAATGTCTTGAACTTTTAAGCAAAACAAGACATTTAATAATCATACATTTTTTTCAAAGTAAAGATGAGCACTGTCAAAATTTGTCACAAGTGAATTTCAATTACTAAAATAGTACAATTTTGTGACCAATATCGATTCACATGCATTGTAAGACAAAGCCTGCCACTTTTTCAACATGTTTTTTATTGAGCACTTTAGTCATGAATTATTATATTCCAGCCAGCTCTCACCTTTACTGAGGCTTACTGGGATGAGAAGGTAATATTCACAGCAGCAGATGATGTTCCTCAAACTCTGATCTCCTCAAATACATCAAAACCTCCACTCTTCTAGTAAAATAACACTTCAAAATAAAAACACCCTTTTTGTTTTTTTAGATGCTGTTCATTAAAATCCATTGCCCATGTGGAAGGGTTGTGGCTTATTTTACTGTTGTTGAAAGCAAACTGGCCTGCTAATGATAATGATGACATATTGTCACTTGGCCACGGAGATCCGCCTAGTGCCTTGGAATCTTCTAAATTAGGATTTGTCAATAACAAGCTTCCAATTTGTCTTCTCAGAAGATGTAAAATAAATATTGGTTACTGTAACTGGAAAACAGCAAATGATTTTTCTCTGTATATTTACTGTAACATCATTAGCATACCGTGGGATGTATTGGATAAAATGATATGCCTTTGTGAATAAAACTTATTGGGGCTGTCTAGGAGACAGAGACACAGCTCTGATTTAATTTGCTCTTTACTGTCTACACAGTTATTAATAGCAGGATTCAATTAGGCACAACTAATTCTTAAATATAGTGAGATACATAGATCTACTGGTATTAAATGGAATACATTTAAATAATTGTGACTCTGAAAGCATGCTAATGACAAATCGTTCCAATTAATTATGACATAGCAACATTAGGTTGCATAAATATGAAAAATTACCTTTTTTGAGGATGAGTAACTTCTTGTATCCCAACTGCATTCAATGGTAATCCAAATCATCGCTAATAAAACAGAGCAGTGATGATTGGGTCAATAGGTAATTGATCTTAAGATACTAAAAGGACAATGAGGAATGAGCTCTGAACAGTTGAATTTCAGAGACCTTGAGATGTAAAAGGATGCTCATCAAACAATTTACTACTTACCACCACAAATGTATCAGCCTTTAAGAACGGACTGAAACCTCAAAGGTCCAAAACAACCAGCCATTATGTTACATTGTCAAGAGACATTATTGAAAATATCTTGTTTATATGTTAAAGTATATATACAGTATATTCTTTGTACTAAAGCCAGGGGCGTAGGCAGTCATTTTAAATGTGGGGGGAACACAGCTGTCAGAAGGTGGCTCGCACAGACCCAACACTTGCAGTGCAGAATTAATATATTACAGTATATACTAATATATACTTATAAGCATGATATAAGTATTATATTAATATATATATATGTTTTTTTTACTTTAATATTTGTAGTTTTTTTTTAAATTTCAAGTATTGCAAATTAATTGCAATATTTTGCAGAATTAGCTGAATAAATTAAGAGCATCTTGTGGAGCACTTGCTTCTGTTTCACACATGAGCACAAGCTGGTCCTCAATACATTATTTAATCAATTACATTAATAACAATTGTGCAAAATTAAATCTTTTTCTCTATGCTTATGCATTGTGGGATTTTAATGTATCCAAATGGCACAAGTGTTTTGACAACATTCACCAAAATTTGTTCAGATCCATTTAATGATTCAGTGACCATTTCTGGTGATGCCAAAAGGTGACAAATGAGTCTCGTGTGAAATTATATTCTAGTCACTGAATCAAAGGTCAAAAGAAAATTTCAATGCTTTAAAATGTTTATGTCTACAGACTATGATGTGTTCGAATTAAAATGTCTCTTTTTGGTCAACTTTAAATTTACATGTCTTTTGAACTCATATTTTATTATAATATATATATATATATATATATATATATATATATATATATATATATATATATATATATTCAATTTATATTGTTTTTTTTATTATATTATGCAACGCTAAAATATTTGTTTCCTTATTTCTTCACCATTGCACATTATTTTAATGCTCTGATTAAACCCACAAGCCGCTATTTGTCATAAAGAAAAACATTAGAGATTTTGTTTCATAATTTTATCACTCCACAGAAGTTGGCATGCGTCTCCTCCTCTTTGTCACTGTGTGTCATTAACATGCATGAACCAGGAACATTTGCCATTCCACGACAATTTAAAGTGAAACTGGAGCGTTTTACATTCACTATCAAAGTTTCTACTTTCTAATTTCAAAGTTAATTTATATTTTTGTGGGAGTTTGGTGCCTCTGCTGAAAGCACGCATCAGAGCGCTTCATGCACTCTTCAGGACAGGAGCTGGTTGACCTCCTGGTACGGCTCAGTGATGCACGAACACACAGTTCAACTGAATGACACACAAATGCACAGTTCATGTCATTTATACAGTACATTACCAGTAGCTTAAAATTCCCATATTTGGGCATTAAAATGTGATCAGATGGTTATTCAGTAATCGTGACAGGCCTACTACAGACCTACAAAGAGGCTTTGTTAGAGGTTTTTAGCATTATAAGAACAAAGAAAATCTATCATTTCCCTGCAGTTTGAGAGGTGCTGAGCATGACTTTTATCAAAAGACAACAATAATAGTCTTAAAAATTATGAGTTTCAATAACATCTGTATATTTTCATGTATAAAAAGTGTGCCTACACATCTATTCACTTAATTAAAATGCATGTGTTCTAAGAGCACCGCAGATCTATCTTTTTTTCCTACAAATTGTTGACTGCACAGAAGAGGAAGAAACAGGAGCTGATATTATATATAGCTTTACATATTTAACACAAATTTAAAAATCTGTTTAAGTTGCCAATAAAACACCATCCAAACTTTCACCTTCCAAACATAATGTAAAAAGCATAACTTAATGAAGACTCAAGCGCCGATATAAATGCCACTTACAATGTGTGCTTAAAAGAAGGATTGTCCTTTGTTTTTTTTCTGCAGTGCATTTCATGTAATCCAGCCAATCAAGAACGATATGCCAATAGATAACGCTCATTTGTGTGTTCCTCCTCTATAGATTATTAATTTAAATCAACACCAATGCCGATAAAAAACATGGATAATTGAACATTATTGAAAGCAACTTTCTAGAAATTAAAGGAGCCACGTTGATTAGACTGTCTGACTGATGGTCTATTACGTAAAGGATGTTTCGGCTCATGAAGCTCACCTATGATTGGCTGAATGGTTGCTCAATCAACCCAAAGAAACAAAACGGAAAGAATACTGTATACAAATCCACCATTTGGACTTGTTATGGGGTTAGCTTGGAATAGTGCGGGGGACAAAATCACCTTTTTAAAGAACGTGGGGGACGTACCCCCTCACGTCCCCTACGGCTGCAATGCCCTAGGACCTAATCCTCATTCATAAACTGCAAGTGGCCTTCTGAGAGGAGATCGTCACTTCACGAGTGAGTAGATTATTACCATGTTTGTAGCTGATGTCTTATGCTAACTGGGCCAATATAGGATGAATGGTTTGCACATTGAGTTTGTGTTCTTCGCAAGCAGGGTGTATATGTTTGCAAAGGTGGTTTGGATTTTAAACTATTGAGTAACATTTGCTAAACACAGGATGTAAACTGTTTAAAAGGAACCTGTAGTATAGAAAGACAAAGTTAGAGAGCTTGGCAGGCACTGTTTATTTATTTAACTTTGTGTGTTGTCCAAAATTCAAACCTGAACTTTTTTTTCCAGACACTTAACATTTACAGTTTCACACACAGTACCATTCATGGCAAAAAGGAAGTTATTCTGTGAAATAAAAAAAAAAAGTCCAAATGTCTGTTAAACTTCTAAATATTGATCAGGAATAGAAAATATCTTGGAGTGCTTTTTCTGTTCCCCTATCACATAGTCGACCCGGATACATATGTGTCTCGAGTTCTCTTCAGAGGGGTACAAACTAATCTCTCCTTCAAGTTTAGTGTCCTGCATCACATCCACAGCATCATCTAGATACAACACCGCTTGTTTCCAGTGCGTCTCCGGTTTAAAGGGAGATGTGGAGAGCACCAGGGCCTTCTCCTCTGCCGGGAAAGTGACTGTGAACCACACGCACAACGCGTGGATGGAAGACGACCCGAAACACTTACAGCTGAACACACCCCGAACATCTTTGAGCTGCTCGAGTGTGACCGTGTGCAAATCCAGCTCGGCAAACTTGCACGGATGAGAGAGCACGTCCTCCACCGTGACCGGATTCACAGTGATGTCTTTGTTCATGATGCACTTTCTGGCAAAATCGGTCATACATGACATGTCCACGCCGTATTGTCCTTTAACGGTGCTCCAAAAATCCAACCTGCCCTCCACTACTAGATCGTTTATGGGAGCGATGTAGAGATCCGCTTTGCATGGTAATATAAGGCCACCGGGTCTGAGCCACTTATCCCGGGCGAAGATCACAGAATTACTTAGGTAAAGTTGGTTTTATATTCGCATATTCGCAC